>NC_134312.1:52328986-52634899 GCF_964195595.1 Calonectris borealis
GACTTTGAAAAAGATCTAGTACATGTTATTGTGGGACCAGTAACAAAGGTAGATGTGGGCATATAGCAAATCTATCATGTATGTTCTAAAAAGAAAAATCTAAACAAAGCCTCAGCAAGCCAATAGAACACATTTTACATGAAATATAATTATTTAAGGCTTGAAGATAATGCAAAGTGGGATAAATGCTACAGGGGTTTACTAAAGGTGCATTATGCCAGGCGGAGAGGCTATCTTCCTTTGCTAAAATTAATGCATTTCTACACCAAGGAGGTGCGGTTGATGTCATCTGTCTGTACTGGATATCTGGAAATTAATATCTGGATATTAATAGTCAAAACTGGAAAACTGGGGATCAGTAAAAGTAAAATATGTGATTAGCTAAATGAGAAACTGCTTAGTGCTGAATGAGAAAGTACAGGGTTGTGTAGGTGTCACTAGTAGAGTTCCTGAAGGATGAAGTCTTGTGATCAGTCTTAAATTTGTCCTCAAGTGACTTGGACACTGCAAGTGAGAGCAAGTTGATGAAATTTGCTGATGAGGAGGAAGAAGGAGGTGGGTCAATCAGTTGATCACTGAATGACTAAGTCACTATTATTATACATCAGTTGAAAGGGAAATGGAAAATCATAGGGTAGATTTGAATTTGATTCTGTACAGAAAGAGGAAGTATTTGTCATTATTCAACACAATGGAGAGGTGTCTTTTGAAAGTGCTAATGGACAATTTTGTTTACTTGTCAGGAAATAAACTTATAAGTTTGGTCTAGCTAACTCTGAGGCAGAATATTCTTTTTTCATTCCAGGGGAAAGAACAGTTCATTTAATCTAAAAGACGAGACTAACACATGAACAAATTGGTATAATCAGGATGTGATAAATTTGGAATAAAGCTGGAAATTAGAAGCTTTCTAAAAACAGAAAGCTTCCCCTAGTTTTACCTTCTGATCAGTGCAATGGAGTGAAATAGTTTGAAGATGGTGTTGGAAGAAAACTTTATGAAAAAAATTACGCAAAACGTTGCGCACAATAGCAGAGAACTGGGCTAGGTAAAAGCCCAAGAGGTGCTGGGCCACAAAGATTTATCAGCCTGTTTAGGAAGGATGAAAACATGAACATGGTTGCATAAGTTGGACTTGTCTTTCGAGGAATCTGGTGGTTTCTGTGTCCCTCTTCTGCCAGTGTTGTTTGGAAGAGAGGAGAAAAAGGAAGGGAAGGCTACTTTCATCCTTTTTTTGGTCATGTGGTAATTGATTTGGGAATTATCTGGAAGAAGTGGTTTGTTAAACGGTGAATAAGACATGTGCATGTAACAACTGCCACCCATGTTGACCCTGATTATACTGAGAGCTGGAAAATGTAAATCTCTGCAGCTGCAGTCAGTGTCTCGGCCTCCTGAGCTGACGTAACTAGAGTAGATGGACTGATGTTGGAAGCCCACAGTTTGACCTTCTGTATGTTGCTATGTAGTTGTTAGGGATGTAACTTTTGTTAGATAAAGCCCAATTAGACAGTTGTTATGAAGAAAACTCTGTAACTGGTGGAAATAGTAGAACTAAACTTACTTACACAAGATTATTGCTACACCAATCACAAGCAGCAGCTCAGAGCAGTCACCATCCAGAAAAGGTCAACCACCCCGGGAGACGCTCCCTGTCTTGTAAAACTCATGCACCTCAGCCTGGCTACCTCGGTGATGTCTGAGCATGGAGGGTCTCCAGGGATGCCTGGGACTAAGCTTGCATAGCCAGAACCAATACCTGTAATACCCTGCTCCTCCTGACTTGTGACAATCGCTGCTCCTCCTGGCAAAGAGAGGGGAAGCAGAGATAACCACGTTTCTATAGTTTTGTATTGTTCTACGCATTACATATTCTATGCAATGTGGAAACATATTTCATATGTTTCCAGCTATTTTGTAGTAATTAATGCATGCATTTAGTTTGTTGTAACCTAAACTGCAACAGTTAGGTCCTTTTCTTTTGCCAATAAGAACCTGATAGGAATGCACAGGGATACCTTAACTACTTTGCTTGACATGGAAATAAGCCCAATAGTGCAGTAATATGAGGAAAAAAGGACAGGGAAAGAGTTTTGGGAGACTTTACCCTGTGTGCCTGTTGGTAGGAAGCAAGGATTCTTCTGCAAATTAAGCCGACTACCGTTAGATTTGACACAGTGCTGAATGGTTTGCAACGCAGGCTTGCACACCTCTGCAAACGAGAGCAGAACATTTTTCCTGTAGAATCAATTTGCGAGAACAGATCAGAGAGAATTGGAGAGAAATGGTACAAAGGGGAGACCGAGAGAAGGGTGGTGCAGATAAGGAGAGAGAGGGAACCAGAATATCAAAACGATGGAAGGAAGAAAAGGATAAAGATAAGCAGGGATAAGGGATACGCAAAAGAGGGCTGAAAAAAAGAGGAGAGGGCATGAGGGAAGACAGGCAGACAGAGGAGGGTGTGCATGAATGCCTGTAGGAGATGCTGAGAAAAGGCTCGTGTGCACAGCAGAAACAGAGGAAGATGCACGACGGATGCATGTACTGGGGGAGGGGGAGAGGCAGTGAAACACACAGCAGGAGCGAGGAGAGAGATAGATGGCAAACGTGCATATAGGAGTGGTGGGGAGAAATAGTGGATGTACACAGCAGGGAGAGAGCAAGTGAGAGAGACACACAGCAGATGCACACAGCAGGGGGGAGAAATGCGTAGAACGGGGAGGGGGGAGCAGCGCAGGGAAAGTATCAAGAAGTGGCACCAAAATGAAACAATAAAATAATACGAAATCATAAAATTCATGATTTGAACATTTATCATTATTTAACACAGGAAATCAAGAGACTTTGAAGAGAATTTACATTAGTTAAAAATTTTAAGCACTTCAAATGTTAATAGTGTTTGGTTTGGAATAAGACTATGCTTGACTTAATGAATTCCTCTTTGCATTCGCAGCGAAGCAGATGTCTGCTTTCTGTGTCTGACAGGGGACCCGATCCATTGCTTTTTGACGTCAATAGGACTGTGGCTCTTTCAAGGGCATGCATTTATCTTGTCAATGTGGTCTAACCAACCAGCCTGGCTTCTCAGGTGAGGGAGATGGGTGGGAAGTGTCATCACCTAAACTTGGTGAAATCTAACAGCTGTCGGATGCCTCTCGATACTCTTATGCATGTTTGGGCACCGATCCCTGTTAATCAGTGCAGCACGCAGTTGAGGGGAGGTTGCTGTGATGTGCCTCCGTGTGTGGCTTGTAGAGGTACCTGGCACCAGCCCAATGGCACGGACAGGGTTTAGACCACCTTGATGATAAGTATAAAGCAGCATAAATAACAGAGCAGTCAAACCGTAAGATTGGTGAAGGGACAGCTTGTGGAGGATGTTTTTTTTTTCTTTTGGATTAGATGATGTGTATCTTTTCCCAGTTTCTGTGGAAAATATACAAGAAAGCTCCAACAATTTTTATGAGCATAACATAAACGCTACCGGTATGCTTATGGAGGGAACACTGGCATTGGAGTGATTTTGTTATTACAACTGTTCACAAAGTTGCTCCTCTGTGACTGAGCTGACAATTTAATAGACAATCTATAAGGGAACAAAATAGCATGGGAAAAGTGACACAAAGGGAGACACTTCTCACTTGTGAAGAGACAATGTCGGTACGGCAAAGGCATGAGAAACTGAAAGTTGAAAAAGCTGTTTCTCAATAGGAGAGGGGGCTTCCACGAGGGAAAAACAAGGTGTTGCTGGAAAACTTGGCCTCTCTCAACTGTTATTGTGGGAGGAATCACAGGCGTGCACTTAAGATGTGCAGCAGTGTGGGCTGTTAGGAAAGTTTCTCTCCCCTCCAAATGCTTTATACCCCCTAAAATAATTTATTCCCATTGGTGTGAGAAAGGCTCTACATAGTGTTGATTGCAGGCTTTTGAAGGGAGAGTTACCAGTGTCAAAATTCATGGGACAAAGCAAGTACAGCCAATGTATCCATGCAGGCCTGCGCCTTTGATCAGGGAATAGGAATGTGAGGCTTTTGTAGCTTCAGTGAAAAGTGGAAGTATAATGATGGGATTACTCTAAGGTGGAAATGTGGTAAAAGTCAAGCTCAAAAAGCAAGAAGTGCTTTTATTCATACCACTATTTTCCTCCCTTCTCAATTCTTACTTCTTCTAAAAGCTCAGAGAGAAAAGATTTATTTTCTTCAAGTTTCATTTAACCTCTGCAATATGTTCTGTGGTTGCTGCTGTCTTCCTGCAGTGTAAGGGGTTTCAGGGAGTGCTCTGCTCTCTGGCCAAGCATATTTAGCAAAAAGGAGAGAAGGTGGGTGAAATATGTGGGTTTCAAGAGAGAAGACATATATGTCAGAGACTCATGTCAAAATGGCAATACTATAGGCCATCCTGAGAAATTAGGAAGTCCTAGAAGGGTCTGTTTGTCTCTTGTCCAGATTTGGAAAGATCTCACTGCTCGTTTCATAGAATCATAGAATTATAGAATAGTTTGGGTTGGAAGGGACCTTTAAACGTGATCTAGTCCAACCCCCGTGCCACAGGCAGGGACATCTTCAACTAAATGAGGTTGCTCAGAGCCCCAACCAACCTGACCTTGAAGGTTTCTGGGGGTGGGGCATCTACCACCTCTCTGGGCAACCTGTTCCAGGGTTTCACCACCCTCCTTGTAAAAAATGTCTTCCTCATAGCTAGTCTAAATCTACCCTCTTTTAGTTTAAAACCATTCCCCCTTGTCCTGTCGCAACAGGCCCTGCTAAAAAGTCTGTCCCCATCTTTCTTATAAGCCCCCTTTAAGCTGGAAGGCTGTTTCCTTCTGCCATAGCGAAGTCTGTGTGTGATTTGACAAGTATTGTGGAAAAGTAGGGAGGGAGAGACTCCTGCCACAAGAATTTGGCTTTTTGTGTAAGTGGAACCAGAAATAAATATGGAGAAAAGTGGTGGGACTGATGTGTTCAATTAGATTTGAATGCGTCTGAAAGGGTAGCTCAGAGAGAAGCTGGCCCTTCTACTTCTGTGTGCATTGGTACCTGCTCCGAGGGCCCAGCAGTGCTCTTAGCGTAAGTGCTGTATGCATTCATTGCCTGTAAACATACTTCCCTCGGTCTGTTCCTAGCTCAGTGTTGTGAGTTCTTCTTCTTCTGAACTGGATGGGTAGGAGGCTTTCGCTTCGGCACTGCTGGAGTGGGGAGAGGTTTGGTCTGAACTGCTCTCATGGCCGTCTCCATCCTCAGAGGCTCTGTTCTCTGGTAGCATCAGCCCAGGCTTTTGTCACTCTGTGCCCTCACGCCGTTTTGAATACAGCACGGCATTGCTGAGTCATTTGAATGAACAAAGCAAATGCTGATGAATAAGAGCTCTCTCTTGCGCATATGTGCAACCACATTTTTGGAGTGCTGCTGTGGTTGAGGCGGAGGGATGGCCTTGCGCCACTTCCATGGGCCCTGTGCAAAGCGCCTGAAGCTGATGGGAAGATACATCTTCAAGCTGGGCCCAGTATACATAAAAGATTAAAGAATTGCTTTTGGAATGCTAAAAATAGCTAAGGTATTCATATTGTCTCTTTCCATGTTGCCATAATAAGTTTTGTCTCTCTTCTTAGATGCTTTAAATTTCTACATGACGTTCAAAAGGAAAAATCCAGATGTTTGAATAGGACTTGGAAAAAATCTCCCTTGGCATTCCCATAATTCTGTTTTGTAACCAATGTCAGCCTGGGAAAGCAAGGATTATCTTGGGCAATTCAAGTGTGACAAGACAAGCTGAATCTTATTATCAGGAAGAAAAAAAAAGAGACTAAAATACAACGGAATCGGTAAACGGTGGTGTTTTGAAAATCCAGTAGATACAGCGTCAGTGGGCCTGTTGTAAAAGCAAAGCTTAGCTGAGAGTTTCAGATGGGTGAGAGGTGATAACTCTGTGAAGTAAACATTGCTGCTAAACAGAACCTGTGCATGCGTGTTGTGGTGCCAGGAGCACCATTTGGTTCTGGGTACCACGCCTACTCTGTAATTCTCTGATGAAATCTTTGCTTTTCAATAAGTGTTATTTTAATTTTTTTTAAGATACGCTTATATGATAATAGCACAACCAGCTGTATTGTGAAATATATTCTACTGCATATGTAAGTAACACCTCATAAAAAAAAAATCTTGTTTGTGAAGTGGCTGCTATGAAGATTTCATTCTGAAGGGACAAGCTTTAGAAATACCTATAAAATACTAAAATCTTTCTGTATTTCATCAGCTGCTCTATTGAAATTAATTTTAGAGTGTCAAATTAGATGATGTTTGTTTAACTACTTGAACTGTAGGGGTTACATGCCAGATAAAGAAAAGTGTTTTGAATATAAAATAGTTCAAAATTAAGTCATTTTAAAATGAGAATGAATACTGTGAGTAAAGCTCAGTCCCCTTCAGCTCTGATTAGTGACTGTGTGATACTTAAAGGGATAGACTTGAATATTAATATGGTTGATGTGTCCTATCTTGAATCTATTCTATAAAAACTAGAATTAGACATAGAGCGTAAATCATATCTCATTCTGTCATTTCATAACATGTTCTGGGGTTTTTTGGTGTTTTTTTTTAAGGGGCCAGGGCGTTGTTTGTTTTTACCTTCAGCATTAGCAGTGTTGTGATTTAAATTATGCTTCATATTCAGAATGAAATTAGAGGACCTTATCTGGATGTTGATTGCAATTTTGCTGATTTTTGTTCAGGACCATGTAGTCCGCAGACACCATAGCCTTTTTTTTCCTGTCAACAAGCAGAAGAAAAAACATTGAATTCTCACGTGTGATGAAAGACTGGAAGAAAGAGACAGAGAGGAAGAGAGCAGAAAGTAAAATGGCAGGTAGGGGAAGAGAATGGTGAAATGCAGCTGAATTTCTGTGCATTTATGCAGCAAAAACTGGGCCTTATGCAGCAACGTGACAAAAATGTCAATTATGACCATATCAATGCTACATAACTAAAAGGAAAAGCCTGCTCAGCTCCTATGTTTCTTGATATACAGCAATATATTATATGCACAGTGTCTTGATTTCAGTTATGTTACTGAAGCTGAATTTAGGTAATATCATGATTGCAAATATCTTACAAAGAAAGGAAAAAAAAAGTTTATATATGCTTTCAGACCTATCTGACCTTCCACGTCTCACTTGACAGTTGAAAACAGTTAGAACATACCATGCAATTTTTAGATTTTTTTAATACTACATTCTTAGTAGGATTTTTTGGTGTATGTTCATATCAGTTAATCATACAATATGCACAAAATATATCTTAGTGACGTTATTTTAAAATACTGTTTTGGATCTGATCCTTTTTTGTTTTTCTTCCCCAATATTAATATTAATTACAGATTCTGAGAATTTTTCTCTATTCTGTTTTAATTTCTTCTCCACCTAGTCATTGTATTAAATCAGTAAGAACCTTCCTTTCTGATGCCTTTGCATCTAGGGGCTTGGCGTAAGAGTGCATGATGACAGAATTCAGATCATCATCTTCTTTCTTTATTACTTTTCCTGTGACAAGTCTTTAACAGAATCTAGAGAAAATCAGTATATTTGAAAAAAGACCAAAAAAAATTAGACTTCGCCCCCTTAGGATTTTTTTAGAAAATGGTTACAATGTTGACTTCCTGAAATACACTGAATAGGGAAAAACATGTTTAAGCTCTTAGAATTGCATGGTGTCTACGTGATCTGCATTGGATTGGAGCAGGATGGTAGCAATAGACTGTAGTTAATATTCCTCAATTAATTACTTACACCATATTAATGTATCAGATTCAGTTCTGATAAATTCAACTTTCCTTGTTTCCTAAATGTACTCCCATTTCTGAAATGAGTTAAAAATAAATATGACAGTTAGAGATAAGATAAAATCTGACATTGGGCACATTCAGAAAAGTATATTCTTGAAAAACCACATTATAGTCTTGCAAAGGCCTTATTTACATGAATATGTTGAACATCATGTTGGCCACGTTTAGAGCTTCTCAGAGAGGAGTTTCAAGTTAGAAATTTAGGGGAATATTATGTATTAGGTTTTCTGAACAACTCTTTCTTTAAATTTTCCCTACACAGAAATCCTTTTAAAATTTAAACCTTCCTTCTACAAATTGAATCATATCAAATTGTAGTTGATCAAAATATTGCTGCATTATTGGTAAATTTCTTTTCTCTGAGGAGACAAAGTATGTTTTTTTTTACAGGTGAAGTATATTCATATGCTAGAAGTTGCAACAGGGGTCAGCCCAACTGAGAAGATGTAATGTAGTATTTTGTATCTTAGTTTTGTTTTTATTATTAGAAGTTAAAAAATGAAGGAACAGAAATTGATCTTGACTGTACAGTGGCCAGTTAAAAAACAACCCCCCACCCCCCTAAACCCTCATGGTGTAATCCAATTACTGAATAAAATCACGACCGGGCAAATTGCCTCATTCCTTCTTGCAAAGTCAAGAGCCAATGCTGCATGAGTAACATATTTCATAATCTGTCAAGCCTCTGTTTTGTCTTTAGTGTTCTGTCTGTTTTGGCTGTGCTATGTTATTCACAGGAAAATGCAAGAAATATTTTATTGGATGACAATAAAGTAATCTGTTGAGAGAAATTCTTCCTACCCAGGTAATGGATACCTACTTGGCTCCTCTCTTGAAGGATACTCTTGATGATCTGGGGTAAAAAGAAAAGGCCCACTGAAGTTCCTGGCTTCTATGATGTCTTGTGGCATTCAACTCTTTAAACTAAATTTGTATAATAAAAGCAAGTGCTTCTTTTCAAGAGGCTAAAAATGCATCGCTACATTAAAATATTACTTTTTTTGTGTGTGGTGAGAAGATTAGCCACTCGTGTTTACTCTTCACTGTGTGTATATTTATTTATTTACTTATTTTTACATACGGAAACCGTAACTTAGGAGGCTCCTGACCAACTTTCTGTGCTGTTTGCTTTTTGCCATCAGTCAGGGCAGGTCAGTTTTCTAATTACAGGGTGAAAAGTCGTGGATACAGCATAAGACATAGGGAATGGGAATAAAGAAGTCAAAACCTGTTAGTATGCCTTGCTAAATCAGTGTCTTTCTAAATGGCATTTGAAATGCTCAATGCAATATTGTATGAGCCCGTTTCACACAAAAATACTGGAGAGAATACAGAAAAATCTGAGCATGAAAACCATTTTTAAAAGGAGAAATTAAAAAACACTGAAATTATCTTGTCTTCAAAAAGATGATTTTGATAGTTCTTGTTAGCCTTTTTTTCATAACAACAGGATATTCAGTAAAACAGTAAGGTGATAAATTCCAAATGTTTGAAAGAGTTCTTCCAGAGGGCTGCTGTGGTATAGTACTGAAAAAAAATTAAATTAATAAAATGTGATGTAGTGGGGAATAGTTAACACAGCTTTTCAGCTTTTGAAGAGGGAAACATAGTTCTAATTTACTTTGAATTTCGGAGTATTTTTTATCAAGTTCTTTATCAAATGGTCTTAAGAAAAAACCCGAGAAAGTGTACCTAGATGACTTTCTACATGAGGGCAGACTGAACAGGCTGGAACTTTAAGCGTAGAAGAGGTACGTATGTGCGAAGTGCTATGGTAGAGGTGAATACCACGATGGTTGCTGCAGAGGGGATAAGTAGGGACTAGCTGTTCATCATCTGCCATAAGAACCAGGGGAATCCAGTACAATTATGACCTAGTAGGCTTACAGAGGGAAAAAAACCCCAACAGTTCCCGCCCTTCCCCGCCCTGAATTACATAATTTAAATTGTGGAATGCATCTCTTTACTATTTTTGGAAGGTCAAAAGTACAAACTAATTCAAAAAGAGACTGGAAAATCAGAGAACTGGCTCATGTGTAGCTATTAAAGGCAATGGTGTGGATGCAACCTGTGACTTGGGAGATATTATCCTCACTTACTTAGTGACAGGTATTTTGCACGTTCCTCAATGCTAGCAGCTATGGAGATGGGCTACATACTAGATGGACTAATGTTCTGATCTGTGGTTGTGTTTTCTAGATTCCTAATTTGTATATGGCTATATATATGTCCAAAAATCCTCGCTTTAATCTTTTTTCCAGAGCCTAACAAAGATCCAAAATCATTTGCTGTAGGGTATCCCCATAAGATGCTCTGCATAAAATATAGGTTGTTGTGTGGTTCATTGATACCTGTTTTCTACTTGATAACGGCACATTGCAACATCAAGACCAAAACTGATAGTGTTTTGCTGCTACACTGGGTGGGTACAATAATATTAACAATTGTTCTTGCTCTGAAAAATACTTTAGGATGTGATGAGGAGGAATGTTTTGAAAAGTCAGCTTTCTGTATCTTAAGTGGCACTTGGATTAAAGTTTCTAGTGGCGATTACACTCCCGTTACATTCTGCCTAGCTACTGTTCATTGACTTACTGAGTGATGATTGAACCTCTGGAAGTGTTGTAATGTATATACTGTTGGTGCATAACATGGTAGAAAGCAATATCCTTCTATATCCCAGTTCAGGACCGAAGAAATAAATGCACTGTGCAGTTTTGAGTAATTACTTGCACTCTGTTCATGAATCTATGTCTCTGCAATTTATTTAAACATAAACAACTCTCTGGTTGCCTCCAACACTTTGGCTTTTCTTTTCAAAATTCTTTGGCAGAAGAATGCTTTCTCCTCTCTTGCAAGTGTTTAGTTGCTCGTCAACCTATCCAACCTGTCGTTTTCTGAGAGCCTGGTTGGGCAGCAGTCAGAACAGAAGCCTTGTCATTTGGGGGCCTGCTGCACATTGGGCTACAAATGAAAGAAAGGTCCAGTTTATATCTATTATGTTATATTTTTGACTAATAATATTTTGCCTTATTTGAATAAAATATTTATTAAATTATTTTTAAATGTACTTATTTAAATGTAAAATGTAAAAATGTTAAGCTGGCAATTCATATGCAGATTCAAGTACGGTAGTCTTTGAAAAAGTACATATTATAAAGCATAAGTATTATCAAGTGTAGAAACAATAAATAAAAAATAATACCTAGCATATGGATCTGACTCTTCAGAACAGACGCGACTAGGAAATGTTGGTGAATTTATACTTTTAAAGAATCTAAAAGCTTAAGGAGTCACCTGCTGGTTATGCACAACAAATAACGCAGTTGTTGGCTCCGTATGACTTCAGTTGAGCAGTAGAGCCAAAGATTATGGTTTTGTCCACTTGTATCGGCAGAACACTTAGAGTTATACTCAAGTTTCAGCACATACTTATACTTCCTTGGCTTCTGAACTGAAAGTGCAGCATATGCCTATGTCGCTTGCTGAATAGTGGTGGACCCCAGGACACTTGAATACATTTGTGCCCTTCGGCCTAATCAAGAAGTGTATCTGGAACGTAGGATGTTTCTAGCAGAGTCTGATTTGTTATCGGTTTGACAGATCTCAAATTCAACTTGTTTTTAGCACAGCAGTGTGTTTTCGCTGGAGCAGTCTGCTTTGACTTGTAGAGTTTTATGCTTGTGTAAGGACTGTCTTGTATGCCTTTCTTTTTAAAAAGAAAAACAAACAAATAAAAAAACACCAAAACACCCCAAAACCCAAAAGAGGAAGAACAACTCCTGCATAACTCTTAAGGGAAGAACTGTGCTTTGTTCCAAGGTTAAAAAGGAAAATTGAAACAAAAAAAGGACCAGTTAATAGAATGTAGGATGTTCAGGTAAAATGAAGTCAAGTTTCATCTATGATGAAGCTGATACCTACTGTCTAGCAAGCACAGTCTGAAGAAGACATAATAACTAATAACTTACCTGTACCTGGGTTATTAGGATAAATCTGCAGATAAAGATATGTGTATAATGGAAGCTTCAAAAGCTGCAAATCTGATGTGATAAATGATTCAAAGTACAACACATTAGCTGAGATTTTAATGTTTGTAAAATGAATGAAACAATACATCTATATGCCAAAGTCATATTATCATAAACGTATTTGCCAAAATAAAAGACATAAATTGCACTTAAATTTAGTAATCTGTGATGGTATGCTTGAATGTATCTTCGTGATTAAATGTGAACAATTGCTCCTTTAAGGTAAAGGTCTGTGTACGTGTGATTAATCAGATTGAAATGACAGGGCGGACAGCTCATGCCATGCCTAGTTATCACAATGATTGATTTTAGTCGATGCTGCTGGATGAAAAAAAAATCTGTTAATAACTACAGCTGCAAAACTCCTGATGTCACTGATAGCACAAATCACTTCTCACATTCTGTATTATCTGGCTCATTTGCAGATATGGAGCATACAAACTGATCCATTGGAATGCAAAATTATAACATACAGATTTATGCAAGAGGGATGACTGCAAAGTGTGTTGCATAAGTAGCGTAAGAAGCTGAAAATTGCTGCTGTTGTAGCTGTCATAGACACGTTATTTTCTTTGGTATGTGTGGAGTTTTTGCTGTCAGGCTTTTATCCTGCAGATTGTTTGTGCTGTAACTCTCTTCCTGCTTAAAATAGAAAATCAGTTACTGAACCTGGATGCTATTAAGTGTTCTTAGAATAGTTCTTAACTAACTTGGTTGATTTGCACTTTCTGATGAAAGAACATTTGGTTGTTTATTGCAGGCTCCGAACAAACATGTTGTTCCAAAATCAACAAATAAGATTACAAATTGCATTGCATCAACAGAATTGTTTACCATAGGTATATTCCTTGCCGTATAATATTTATCTGTTTTGTTGTTATGTTTTTATTTTGAAAGATCTGGAGTTTATCTTCATCAGATATTGTGTCTTATCTGCATTTTGCAGGGGTTAACAGGGAATGTGGGTGTCTTATGGACCTCAGAGGAGGAGGGGGACAACAAAGAATCTTATGTGTTTGGTAGGATGCCCTGTTCTTGCATTCTCTCTATTTACTACTGCATGTAAGAATCTGCCCTGTCCATTTGTACTGCTTGCTTTTCTTCCTTTTCTTCCTTTTCCTGTCTGTTCAAGGTGCTTAGCACTCAAAGGTGAAATAAGCTGCTTTTCACCCCCCCCCAGCCTCTCATGTCCCTAAACTGCAGAATGAACACAGGGCTGAGAGAAGCGCAAATCCTTTTGCGACAGTGTTAACTGCTTCTCCCCCTCCCCCAGTAATTCACCCCTTGTTGTTCTAAATCCAGCCCCTTACCCAGCCTTTATTCACTAGCTTTTCATCTGCCATTCCCCACTGGCTCAAAACAACACATTTCATGTACCTCCAAACACAAAAATCTTTGCAGGTTCTTATAGTCCCCTGTCCCCCGAGAATTCACAAATGCAACTGTTTTCAGGAAGCACGTAGAATGGTGGTCCGAAATGCTGGGGTTCTTGCTTTCTCGGAATGATAAAATTGTCCTTTGTTCTTTCAGGCTTCTCCTTTCTGCTTCATAGGTAAGTTCTTCAACTTCAAAAATATTTATATAAAAAGCCACAGACTTGTTGAATGAGTATGCTATTTCATCATGCTGCTGTTTAATTATGGCTGGTATTCTGCAGAAGACCAGAGTGTGGTCATAGTGATACCACTTAGCCTCAACATTTTATGGATGTAAATGATAGGGAAAAAATGTTAAGTTACAAGAAAGTAGATATGATTCTTGCTTAGTGGGATATTAAAGCGTTACTGTCATTATTATTTGTTCTTATTTCTCCAGAGGACCTTGGTCTTGATTATGATTCCGTTGCGGTAAATGCCTCTATCAATCACAGGGAGATCAAGTCCTTGCCTGAAGATGTGCATATAAAGATACCCCATACAGCAGCATGCCCTGAAGGAGCTTGATGGTAATTTCATAGGTGCCAAATATATTAATGTGAGTTCAGGTAGACTGGCATGTTTCTGAAGTCTGAGGTATTTCAAGATTAAAACTTTTATTTATTTATTTATTTTAATTATTCCTGTGATTCTCCCAGGAATAGCTGTGATGCAGAAACGAAAGACTTGCCTGCCTTTCAGATCTGCAACCTTCTGAACTTTGAATGGAAGGATAATGTGGCATATATGAATATGACTTTATATAATAATTTTCATCATTGAAGAATTTTTCATAAATGATAACAACATATAACCCTCAACAACATCTCTGTGGATATTGCCCTTTTATACATTGAGAAGGGATGTGTGGGAATTCTGTGTTAGATGCTTTCATCAAAGGAATGGAAAACTGAGGATGAATCCATGCCACTAGTGCAATTTACTTAGGAATTTACTGAGGAATCATCCCTTAATCTAAAAGTCATAACATTTTAAATAACAAACTTTTAATATTCAGAATGGACCCAGTTACCCTCTAAGCAGCTAATCATTTTGAAATGCTGTTGGCCACAGATAGCCATAAATTACCTTCTCTCACTTTCCTTTCATGCAAATAATGAACATTGCACTAAGCTGCAAATACGCTCTCGGTTTTTTTCAAGCAAAAGAGTAAGAGTTGACTTTAAGCATGCTCATGTGTGTGTGGTGTTCCTGAGTTCACTGTTTGATTTGTTTGCAGATACGGCAGTGAGAACCGAGAATACTGCTGGTTGTTTTTATGTGCAAGAAGAATCCCAGCCATGAAGGAATCTGAACTAGGAGAAGGAGACAGGAGTTCTTGGCTGCACTCTTTTACTAACATGAGTAAGCCATTGCTTTGGCCATAAGATTGAGTGAAGAGGCACCACCTAAGGAATTTTAGATAGAAGGTCACAGTTTGGCACCAAGTACAGGGTATACGTATGTATCCGCTCCGTCTCCAGGCAGAGCTGCAGGACTCTTCATGTTTAAATAAATAACCTGGTGTAAGACAGATTATGTTCCTCGGATATCAATCACTGGTAAATATCGTGTTTCTACTCACGATGTAAGAATACTAAATGGAAACTCATGAAGATTTCAGATTACCGTTATATTTACAGTCCTGGGGCTTACTGCTGAGAATTATTGGATGTCTTTGCCTCTGAATATGGGCTGAAAGCTGCAGTGGGATACTCATTCCCAGCTTGCCTCTTAGACTTTCAAATCAACATTAATCATATTTCCTACAACCGTACCTCTGAATCACTGTAAATAATGCAAAAAGCTACTAGATCTTCACCAGTTGGGCTCAGTGAGGAAACAAAACCCCAAACCCAGTCTTTCCTGATTCCATATCTGGCAAACGATTTGGACCAAAGTGTTCCGGGTATTGTGTGATTACAAGGAATCAGTGGGGGAGAAGGGGGGGAAATATGACAAAAAAAGCTCCAAGTGTTGGAGTGCCTTCTAGTGGCTGCAAGATGAAAGGGCAATTGTTTCATTCCTCTTCCTTATATCCGGCCATCAGCTTTTTTTCTGTCAGCAGTCAGACATCCCCCATTTCCAGCTGCAAATAACACATCCCTCCATGTGCTGGCAACAAGAGGCAGGCTTGGTTCAACCCTGGATTATTGCCATCTTTCTGTGGCAGTGACTCCAATTTCTTTCCAGTTTGTTCATACGCTTCCCTCACCAGCCCCTCTTCTCCACTGGTTGAAACAAAGGTGAGAGATTGTTTACAAAATTCAGGAATTCTGTGTTGGAGACTGTCGGTGTTTTGAAAGAAGCCACAGTTGGGTGTATAGACTCTGATATTTTCCAATATGAATGCAGCTGCTGTTTCAACCCTTATGAATTTTGGCTTATTAAAAAATAATTCCAGACATGTTTCTTCTTGTTCTTAGAGGACAAAATACAGTCAGAATAGACAGACATCTTTTTTTCCTCATTTAGTGTATCAACAGATTAGCTTGTGATCTTTTTTTAATGAACTATCAGGATAAGAAGGAACTCAAAGCTTGCTAAATACTCTTTTAATCATTGTTGGAAGTAGTGAATGCATAACACTAGATGGATATTTGTTACCCTTTTCCTTCTTGACACAATTGCTCTTATTTTGGGGTTGGATTTTTTTAGTTCTGCAACATCCTCATTTAATAACGGAAGGACGATCGCAAATAAAAGAGTAGCCCAGCCATGGAACAGTGTCAGCAGAGCTAAAACTATATCTCAGCCAAAATGGCAACTGAGAGAGGTACACAGGCCTTCATTAACCTGGTTTTGTCCAGGTACCCTGGAAGTAGGGCTAAGGAGGTTATCTAGCCAAGTCAGCCAAGCTGGTAAGAGAATCATCGCAACTTGGTGTAGCCAGCTTTGTCCTTAATGGGTTTTAATGTGGAACAGTATAATTCAGGCTGACCAAAATTCAGATCTGTATTGAGGGATGATTATTTTCAACTGGAGTATAAGGAGTGTGGTTTTTTTTTTTAAGTCCTCTTTTAATTCCATTTTGAATTACAGCCACAAAAAGTTTAATTTCAGTGTGCCTCTTCATGACAAGAAGTTGTGTTTTCTGCGGTAATGTTCTCCTTCATGCAACATCATGGTTAGCACACCATAGGCTTCCTGACAGTGAGCCTCCTGAATTTTCTGAGAAGATGGCTTCAGTGTGAGGGAAAGCTTACTATTTTGCTATTATTTTGTATTACAGAGTAAATAATTTCCAGATAAGAAGTGATTTGGCTTACCACAAAAATGTGCAGCGTTTTCAAATGTAGAAATCAGAAGCTTATTTTTACTCCTCCTGTGAAACGGTCACCTAGGAGAAAGCCATTTACGAATTGAGAAAGGGAGGTGGAGACTTTTTAGAGGTATATTCAGCCAATTATGATTCTCTCAAATTATCTTAGGTATTTTCAAGCATTTTTTTCAGTGGATTCATATTTCAGACAGTATTTCTGACAATCTATTTTATGCTTCATTGACCACAAGGTTTCAAATTCTAGTCCATATTGGCACACTAGTGCAAAATTTGTAGTGATAAATGGGTAACTTTTTTATTTTAAATAGGTCTCTGGTGTTTAATTTGAGATCTGTAATTTTTTTTTTTCGGTTCATTATTTCTGCTATTTTTCTGTCTAGGAAAAAGTGATCAAAAGAGACAGAGGGATCAAGGTGGAATATTGCTTTAGACTTGTTCATATAAAGAAAAAGAAGAAGAAATGGATTGTCCAAGGAAGGGAAAAGGTACTCATACCATCTGTTCATTTTGCTTTAACAGAATAAATTTTATGATTTTCTGACTTGACTTTTTTTTTGTGACAAATGAAAGATCATATTTTTCATGGTGATAGTTTTTTCTATCACAACGTTGCTACTCTTGGGAATCTATTTAAAATGTGTAACCCATGATTCATAATTGGGTAGTATGCTTGCTAATGCTATTTTCATAAGCAAAGATCTTTTATTTAGGTCTACCGTGAATTAAATTTCTTGAATTTCAACAGAGTGGTAGTGTTGCTAAATTATACCCTCCTATACTAAAAGTGATAATACCTCCTATCATTATTTAAGTGTGTTGTACTATGCAATTATAAGGAGGAGGAAGCTGAAGAGATTAAGCACTGAGCAAATGCTTCTATTTTAGCATGTTCTCTATTATTCTTTATCCATTTTACAACGAACTACATCTCCTCATAAATGGGCCCTGAATCCAAAGAGTTAGTCATGTTGTTTGCCTAATTCTACAGAAATTTACATTTTATATTACTCATGTAAGATTTTCCTGATATCAGTCTTTAAAATTGTGTAGAATTCTTTTCATATTTTCCTCACCCTATACCTCTCCTTATATCCTCATTTCAAAACCAAAATATTTGAATAAATGCTAACAAACAAACAAACAAAATCTTCTTATGCTTGCCTACATAAAATTTTTCAGGCAGCCATTGAATAATCTCAATACATTGTGTAAAATAGATGGCTTTGCTGATGAATAGATATTTCAGGTGTATACTAAATGTTAGAGAATGAAATCTATGTAGTCTATGCATACAAAGTGGTGTCACTTCCTTGAATAGGAGTTTGAAGTCTTCGGAGGACAATGAGTTTTAAATAAAAATAATAATAATAAAAAAAATTGATGAGAAACTTGTTAGCCAACTGTCTTGTCATGTAGCTGCTTCAGCATAAATATAAATATAATAAATATAAATACAATAATATAAAATCTTTATATTATTGTATTTATTCATATTTTATATCTAAATAAAATATGGTTCATATTGTTATCTGTTTTTTCTTCAAATTGGTAGAAAATATTCCTATATTTTCCTATGCTGTAATAGCTGGGAGAGTCCACCTTTTTGTATAGACTACAATTAAACAGGGAGGACACAGAGTGAGATTACAGTATGTCAAGAGGGCAAAAAAGGGAGTTGCCTACTTGAGGCCAATGAATAGCTTGAGAGAACTGAACAGTATTATGTTATATCTAAAGACAATGCAGAAAAGTAACTGATCTTTAAACTGGAGAAGAAGTGCTTGCTTCTGAAACTGGAGAGTGACAATTTAAAGGCATACTGTGGTGAGGATTAGGACTAATTTTGCTTTCCCTTATTTATTTGGGTCTGTGGCTTGTACGCACTTATGTGTAATACATTTCCCTGTGTATATTTTATATTGTGAACTATTCAAATTCCTGGGGTTTTGTGTGTATCAAACCTACGTGTGTTTATTTTCACAAGGAAAATCCATTTGGCATGTGTTTTTGTTTTCAATTTTTCCAGGAACCCATGATAGTGCTCTATTTTTTTTGTTACATTTAAGCTTCCTTCCACAGTGGTTTCAAAAATCTGATTGTTTCTGGAAATGCTGAACTGTTACATTATAGTACAAACAGAAGATCTTTTGATTAAGAAAAGATGAAATGTTTCAACTGGCACATATTTATGTGTGTGTGCGTGTGTATGTATGTATGTATATATACATATTCATATGTATGCATGTATTCAATATAGGTATGCATCAATATATCACATATTCATATATGTAAAATACAGTTTTATGTATATAATGCTTATATCATGAATAAGTGATAAATATAATACTTACATCATGAACTGTGATAATAAAAATTTTTGTCTTTAAAATTCTGGTGAAAAAGCTACCATTTTACCATTCTCTTTATAGTTAGAATTTCAGTAAAGCTGTTTTCCATTAAAAGGAAGAATAAGGGGAAAATAAAAGTAATTCAACACAAAACCTTCTCTTTGGGATTTTTTGACAGGACCTACTGTTGGATTTCAGCAGGCTGTGCATTTGAGGAGATGTTGGTTTGTATTCCAAGGTATGCTCACTGTGCTTACCACTTGAGATCACTATCCCACTCCCAGATTTGGTGGAACTTGGCCAACAAGTTAAAAAAATCACTGTGCCTAGAAAAAACATGATCTCATTAAGCCTAATTTCTTCAGAAATCAGGTCAAAGCAGTGTTAAAAGAAGACAAAAAGATACAGTGCTCATAATAAGGAGATGTAGAAACATGTTTAGTATTTAGATCAGTGATTTTAAAGAGAACTAAGGCTTTTTCTTGGGGTGGGAGTGGGGATTGATTACTGGCTGATCTCATCTATAATTCATCGGTCTTCATTTATTTTGATACCTGTGAATTTGTAACATAGGCGATGACTCTTTAAAACAAAACGCTTCTCCTCCTCTTCTTTTTCTCACTGATTTTGTTTAACTTAAACTGTGTTGACAGAAAGGAGTTGGAAGGAAGGGAGTTTGGACAAATTTATCTCTGTCATAAGGAAAGTCAGACTGGGGAAAGAGAAAAGGCAAGGAAGACCTTCTAGTGTTTTAGCATGCATTAGAATATTAATAGACAATTATTACAATTAAATAAAAAATCCTGGCTTCTAAGTAATGAGCCAGTTTTCAAAAACAAAGTATTCCTTGTTGTCTCTTACTTAAGAGATATAAATCAAATTGCCTACTAAAACCGGGAAATGCTAAAGCACATCTTTTATTTATCATGCCATGTCCGTCTATTTGTCTTTTCTCTGATTGAAAATGTAGGTTAGTCTGAGACTTAAAATTGTTAATTTTCTACTCTCTCTCTTTACTTGAATGTCCTTTTTTTTCATGTGCAGTCAAAGAAGCATGAATATAAGCTTCCATGCTGCGCGTATAAATAACTCCTCTAGCAACTGGCAAGAATTAAAACATGGCATTAGCTGCGATAGCTGCATTAGCCGGAATGGTTTACCCAGGATATATTAACTAATAAACTTGTATCTATTTAAGACAGATCTAATTAGGATACTTTTGTTACATAAACCAAACCACATTGTTTATTATAATAAAACCTACATAAAATAATGAATAGAACATCTTCTATTTTACAATTTCATTCAAACGAGATGACTTAAAGGTAATTTCTATGTTTTAAGCATTTAGTTTCATGGCATTCCTTTGCAATTGACTGACTATAATGCCTCAAATGTTTGCCATTATTAAGAAACATTTAATGTAAGATTAGATCAGTTATAAATATTTTATAGGGAGAAAATCTATTCTTTCAGGTGCTTTCCAATGTCTTTATGCCTGTAATTCTGTGCATCTGCATACAAATAAAAGGGATGCTCTATTAGTATATGGCGCTCCTACTGCATCCTTCTGTTTTGGGTGATTCAGTCTCAAAACACTCTGAAGATAGTTTCAATTTTGCTTCCAGAGTCAGCTAGGTAAATTTTAGGAGGACTTGCCTTCTCTCTCTTTGCCTCTGTCGTCTCAGCAGCCTTTGGGGTCAAGTGATGGCTGTTCCCAGGCGTCTGAAGGGCTGTCCTTCACCCTTCGTAACATGCTTCGTGCCTGGCACTGGGAGGGACGGGTCCTGCAGCCTCCTTGTTTTATCAGGCAGCGACCTGGAGACCACTATGACATATATGCTGTCTTGGTTTGAAAAACTGAAGTGTTATGATGTCTAAATGATGGTGTGGGGTTTTGAGGAGCTGTGGATTGGAGCTGCTTTTGCTCAGTACCTTGAATCGCCTTTTGGTCTCTTATCAGTGTTGATGTATTTGGTTTTCCTTCCTAGGGAAGAAAAGATTTGCACCATGGTAGTCCCGTATGAGTAAGGCAGATCAGTCTGCTAAATCAGGCCCATGAAGGAGAAAGTGGACAGAAGAAACTGAATTTCATTTTTACAAACTGTTATGGCAGGATTGCTACAAACATAAATATTGTAATTTTTAGACACACGGTTTAAGAAAAAAAAAAGTGAACCTTCTGAGGAAATGAGCCATATTCTACAGGGTTTTTTTTTCCCTTCATCTTCTTTGCCTTTTGTAGTCAAGGAACTGCGTGCCACCTGCTGCTGGCACAGTAGGCCCACATCCCTCCTGACTACTACTCTCATTTTTATGACCAGAACAACAGTTCCCAAAGTTTCCCTCTCAGGGGCTCATGACACATAGCTGGGTTGCCATTCACCTGCAGCAGTCGAATATGCCTGGGATTAGTGACCCCATTTGTAAGTACACCCCGTCTTATAGCACGTGGACCCTAACTGAGGAACTGCTGATGTGAACCATGCACAGGAGTTGGACGTCAGCAGCAGCAGCCTGGTGTGGAGCTCCCTGGAGATCGGTCGCAGTTTTACAAAGAAATAGCACACCTCGGAAATAATACTTGGTAAGATTAGTCTGCTGTGTGCTTTAGGGCTGTTCTTCACTGTAGAAGTTTAATAAGCTCAAAGGAAGCATAGCGTCTGCTCTGCAGCCTGCCTGCTCCATTTATTCTCTTGCTATCTGAAGACAAAACAGTGCTGTGTGTGTATTATGTTGTGATCATATGTTAAGCAAATTTCTTTCAATGACTTAAAATAGAAATAATAATAGTCGTTAAAGGGAGGAGAATAGTATTTCACAGAACCATTTAAAACTGTTTAACCATACGGATTTAAATTAATTAATTTTTTTAAAAGGTTGTTTTCTAGTTTAGGTCTATCCTCTTTTTTCTGCAAAGTTTTGTGCATCTATAAATTCTGTCATGTCTGGTTTTGTTGACAGGCAATATTGTTCTTCATTTGGAAGTTTGATTTCCTTCCTGTGAGATTTCTTGATATATAGTATGAGTGCAGTTATAACTTAAGCTTGAAAAATCCCACCCTCCAAGAGCATGTAAGTGAAGGTGCTATAAATCATCAATGGGATATTCCTATATATAGTGGTTTTTTCTAGGTTTGGAGGGGGCCCATGCTGATGGAAAAAATGTAAGTAAGAAGCTTCATGTTAGATTGGATCACTGAATATCTTCCTTGGAATTTGCCATTTTTCAATGTCCACAAAACTTAGGTGTAGAGTTGTTAATTTCCTTGAATGTTTCATTACCTCTGTGATAACCTTAAAAATCTGTGTGATCCACATGCTACCACACGGGTGCTGCAGCAACAGCATTCCTTTTAAGAATTAACAAAATTGTTAAGAAAGATAAGGGACTAAAATAATTAAAGATATTTCTCTTCTTATGTAGAACATGGGATTCTTATGCTTTTAAAGTAATTTTAGCTGTATACTTTGCGACAACTTTTTTTTTTTTAATTTTATTTTCATTTAGCTATGGATTCCCCTTCGTCATCTATACTAATGCAAGCAGCAGTCCCCATTCAATGCATAGAAAGCTATTATTAAGTTGTATACGTATGAATGGTGCCTTTGCTTTTTTCATTCTGCTTTTTTTTGGCAAACAGGAATTGGAAAGAAAGAGAGAATAGGCTGGCAATATCCTTTCTTGCTGTTTAATGAAAAACCGTTACAAAGTCAACAGCATGACAGAATTTATTTCCTTTCAGCACATACAAAAGAAATACAAAGTTGTTTACAATACCACCATTTTACCTTTTACTTCCCTTTTTTCACTACATGATAAACACAGTATTTCTTATGTAAGAAGACCATTTCTCTTCTTCGTACACCCTGCAAAAATAATAAAAGCAATTAGTTCCTTGAGCACTGGTACTAGTGAAATCTCTTCTACTGATTTGATCTTGTGGTTAATTTTACTTTGGAGCCTTAGAAAGCTAGGAAGATTGGAACTTTTCATAGGTTTTGTGTCTGAGCTCTTTCCCATGGTGGCTTCTCTGGTGTGTACGTTCATGCCACAGCCTGTCCCTGTTTAGGGGGGGGGTGTTGGGGGTCTCTCCCCTTCACTAGAAGTCTCTTTTGACAATACCTATGGGAACAGTGTGTTTAACCCCTTCACCCCCAAGTTAAATATCAGCAAAACTAACAGTTCAGAAAGTGATTAATGACAGTGGTAAGCAGGCTGACAGAGCAGATAGTATTGACTGCATAAACCTGTTTAGCGAGGAAACTCGGTTTAAAAAAACTATAAAAAATAAATGTAATCTCTAATGCTTCCTTGTCGTGTGGTATAGGAAGTGGGAATCAGTCACAGTAAGTTATAGTTCCAAGGAAAATGTATGCCATTATGATAAGTGTGATATAAATAGGTAGGTAGGCTGGCTTTCACTGCTGCCTATTACTAAGTCACTGTACAGCCCCAGATTGCCTGTACTGTAGTGATTCATAGAGAATTTCTTGTAATGAATGAGCAAAAATCTGGTGGAACTTGGAGATTGATAGTATAGCTTGTTTTTAAATCACTCATTTATGTCTTTTAGTGATACAGTAAAAGCTGAAACTAAAGCAAGAGCAGAAGTCTCCTCCCTTTGTCCTTCAATTTTTTTTTTTTTGGAAGGAACACAACATTTGACTCTCATTTTATAAAGGTATAAGGCGAGGCAGGTGTTTTCTCTCTGGTTGAAATCCCTATCTTAATTATTTAGAAAAACTGGGGAAACATCTGATTTTATGTGTTTGAGCTAGAAGTTGGGGATTAGCAGTCTCATCTGTGGTGATGCTTGTCTGCATCGTGGAAGAGAAACAAATAAAATTGGGAGAGCTCATAACTTTTGGATTAGTTTTTCTAATAAAAGTAAATTTTTTTGACACTGAAATCAGGAAATGAAAAAGTGAATGTTCTCATGGTAACACTAGCTCAGCTGCTTTACACAAATAGATTTTTTTTTAAAAATGTTTTTTGTGGATTTCTAATGCTTATTATATTACCGTTTGTTTTGCTTCTGCATGGAAGAAATTGCCTTTCTTGCAAGGTATACATTGCCTTCTGTATACTGTCAATAGCTGAACAGTACTAATAGCAATGATTAAAGGATAGACGTACAGCTTGGCTAAGTTCAATTAGTAGAAGTAGTTTTTCATTTCCTGAGTCTTGATTGTCGATGGTACTGATGTAACCCTAATTTTAACTGTGTATATGTTTGAAATGTAAATATAAACCAGCACATCCAAAAATGTCATGAAGCATGAGTGAAATGTGCTAGACTCTGTATCCCTCCAACGCAAAACACAAAAAGCAAGGAAATAAGCAGCTAAGTCATTCGATATCCTGTGCTTCACTCAGGTCTGCATCTCAGCCTTATCTTCCTCCCTTCCATCGCGCAGAGCTCACCTATCTTTAGCCCCCTATGCAACAGTCTTTTTTTATCACCCACAATTATTATTTGCCAACATACGTAATAGAAATTATAGAGCTGAAGTTTATAAATTAAAACTGTCACAGAGTTCAACTATTCTCTGCATATTTCTGCTCATGAGTTGTGCTGGCTAGTGCAGCTAGACAGTGAGATCATGTAGCAGGGCTTTTTAAAGTGCTTCTCTGGATTTTTCTGCACTTTGAGGACTGGAGAGGTGTCCTCAGCATTGAGTGTGCTGCCCTCTGCTGCTGCCTCTCCTTCTCGTTGTAGCCTCTGTTCATGGTGAACGTCCCTCACCCGGGCCAGGAACCTCGTTGCCAGACCAGGGCTGGTGGAGGTGAGGTCAAGCCAGGACCAGCGGGTGAGGATCAGCGAGGAGCAGGTATACCTATAGCATAGCGCAGGAAAGGGCCAAGGGCTGGAGCTTAAATACAGTTCCTGAGCTGAGGGGCAGCGGCAGGTTTCTCACTGCTCTGTTCCCAGCAGCCGATCCAAGGTTATCCGGCAGCACCGTTATCAGCGCTAGCCTTGAGCACAGGCAGCTAAAGCCCAGGAGGGGTGGGGGAAAGGCTGTGGGGTGCCTCTGTACCTCCCTCAGGGCTCTGAAATAACCTATCGCTATGGCGAGAGACCATCTATGTAAATAGAGTTTAATGGCTGTCTCTGCCTTCCCTAATGGTGTGAGAATGGGACCGGGACATGTGGAATTGGTACAAGTGGGAAATTCTCCCAAAGAGCATTTGACTCTATCGGCCACCGTTGAAACCCATACAGTGTGACTTCTTGTTGTCAGCAGAGCAAGTGTGGATCTAAGGGCTGCAGATCTGATGGCAATTCTGATCTTAGCAACTAATGCTGTCAAGGGAGAGGGAGGAGCTGATGTCTTATGTGGGATACTGGAAACTAGAGATGAAGGAAAAACTGAGCTGGAGAAAACTTCTGGGAATGCCTTAAGATTCTCAAGTCTTGTAATAATTGTAACTCTAAAACTTCTGCTTGTATTTCAGAAGAAAACCTCTCATCCAGTATTTGACACCTTTGCTGCTCCCTGAAATAGTAAATTTTCTCTTCTTGTCTTAAGCTTCACGAACTGCAATAAACAGCCTAAATATTTCACCTTTCTTTTGTCATCTGTTTTCTGTAGGGTTGGGAAGCTGTGTTGTTTAACGTATGAAGAATGAATAATTGAGAGACCTTGCTTCCTTCCCTCATGGATGTGAAGGCCAACAGTAGCTAATTGATGAGGAGGAGACCTGCATTTGTTGATTTTTGTTAAGCAATGCAAGAAAGAAAGGAGAGAGAAGTGTTTTTCTCCTTTGTTTCCATTGGAAATAGAATAGCAAATAGACTGTGATGTAACATTATTAATATTGCTCATGGAAGAGGCTATATTTCAACAAAGTAATTCCAGAGGATCAAAGAATATTGGCTAATTGAAGGTCAAACAGTTCAAAAATGTGCCCTCGGGACTCTTTTTGTCCTTCAAGTTCATCAGGTGGGATGGTTGCTTTTGGTTCTTCTCAATATTATTAAGGTGGTCCATTTTATTTCCTAAAAATGAGTTAAAGATGGTGAATTTCCCTTTTTAAAGAGGATATATTTTTCAGCAAGAAAACAGACAAAATATTAGAAAAGGACAGATCTAGAACTGTTATTTGGGTATCTTTCAGTCTGTGAGGAGGACCCCTGCGGTGTTATATTCAGAGACATTTATTCACTGTCTTTTTATTCTTTTCTCAAAGATCTAAATTTCAGTTGTCAAAACTTTCCCCTTTCAGATGTAGCAATGGAAAACTTTAAAGCCAAGGGAATAACCTTTGACTTGAATTTAAATGCCTGTCTCCAGGGATTATAAACTCAAATCAAACTTTCTGTTACCCAACAGATTCTGCAGGTAATATAGTATAATTTAGAAATTCTTTTCAGAGTCAGTCTTGCCCAATCTCCTACCGCACACACTGAGTAAGGGGAAAGAAGAAACCTCAGTACTCCAGACAGAAAGTTACAGCTCTTTATGTTGATGTTCCCTTGCATTAATCCTTCTTTTTTACCCTACATCAGCTTGCACATCTTTGGAAACTGGTTTCCATCTTTCTCATATACCGAGTTACTCATAACTGTCTTGGTTTCGTGGTAAACACTTTAGCTACAACTTTTCGTGGTAAACACTTTAGCTACAGCTTCCCTTCCTTTGCTTTGGCTGGTGTGCTTTAGAATTCTTGAAGTGTTTTTCCATTTGAGAAGAGGAGGTCTCAGTGAAAACATAGACAAGTCATCCCAAATTGATGCTGCATGACTATTTTGTTGGCTGTGAATACTCTGAGGCGCTGTAACACTAGGGGTGTATGTGTGTATATATATCTGTATGATATAGATATATGTCTGTAGTCCTGGTTATGGCCTGCACGCACGCGCATACACATGATCTTCTCTGTGGGGGCCTTCTTAATTCATGAGGTGCAATTTTTCTCCCACACAAGATGTTTCTAGAATGATGGCCATTCATAAAGACCATTAAACATCAAGGAATGCAGAGGCCAATGTCCTCATACGCATTTATTATCATTTTGGATTCAACAATTTTGTGCATACACTGTGTTCACCTCAGGAAAAGGATTTCTGTAGCATTGGCTGGTGTTAGATATCAGACAGAAGGTGGCCGTTAGGTGATGTGCTCCTGTTCCTCAGAAAGCTAATGTCCTGGAAGAAGCTTTGCTCAGCCTTCCAGCTGCAGTGCCACAGCAGTCATGTAGTACTTCCAAGGACTGGAATACTGTGGGGAACACATGTTAAAATGCTTATGGGAATGACATATAAATGTCACTTGCTGAAAGCAATTAATCAGTTCTTTTTACATATGCTGGAAAGGAGCAGGGTAAAACAGCAATTCAGCCCATCATGGACAACATAACCATGATGTACTATTTTAACAAACCAGAGAACTCATCCTATCGAAGTCTTCCCCTGCGTCACAGTGTGCAGTATTTTTTTTATCCAGCATGCACATAAAAAGGAACAGAAACAAACCAAAAAATGCAAACCCTCAAGGTCAGTCAGTCCAAATAACGACAGGCAACACAAATGCACTTTTATACGTAAACAGAAAAGGAGCGAGCAAGATCTTTCTCATTATGCCAAATAGCAGTCTGGCTATGATTTAATACATTTGAAATTAAGTCTGTCTCTTCAGCTGTACATTTTTACTAGGTCTGCGGAACAGACTGGCAGACAGTGTGAGCAGATGCTTCTGGTTGGATCAGGCATAGGAGATGAAGGATAAGGTTTTTTGTGCTGGCTTTTCAGTCTGATATCATCCTTTGAATCTTTGTGCAGGACAACAGCAACAGCGAGCTTTAGGTGTTTTCCAAATGAGATGTTGGACCAAATGAGTCTACTGGTGTATTGTCATAGGGAGTCTGTAAAGGTAGCTTCTGTTTAAAGATCTCTGTTTACTGCATAGGTAAAGACCAATTATGACTCCATGTGACTTTAATCTCTTTCTCCTTCTTTCCATCTCCTCATGGCCCCTTTAAAAATGTTTAGAGAATTCTTGTCATTTTTTCACCCAGTCAGTACAACACCTGGTCCTTTTCGGATTTACAGTATGTGAAATCAACACCTTATTTCATAAGTAACCCAAAGAAAAGGAGATTGTGGTCTGGTTTTTTTTTCTTCAGTAATAGAAGTAGTAGTAACCTACTTTCGCCTCCTGCTGCCTTATGTGTGTGGGTGTAGTTCTAGTGGTAAGATGTTCATCAATAGTCAAACTCATGAAGTCCCAGATCCCTATTCCTATCCCACAAGCAGGCCCTGACTCTAACGATCTTTTCCTGAAGAGTATGGAAAACATATGTTGCAGCCAGCCGTTATGAACCGGCATTTATCTTACTACAATATATACTAATAAATAAGCGCCTCCAGAATGACATGAGATACAGTATAACCAAAAACATGTTTGGAATTATGGCTGAGTGTTGTTGACTGAAAATATTGGAGGTATGATTTATTATTGTTGATGCGTATAGCTCAATAGCTTAAATTCTTGCTTTAAAACAGAAAATAATCTACAGTCTCTGAAAAGTGATTATGCTTACTTTAAAAATAAATTGCATTTGATGGAAAGGAGCAAGTAGTTAAAGAAAAAACAAAAGAAGAGTTTAAAAATGCCCTTCTTGATAGTTATCTATACGCATGATTTTTCTTTGTTCTTTTTTCTTATTCTTTTTTTTTTATTCTTTTTTTTTTCTTTCTACTTAGAAGCTTTGTTATCTGGATCTTTAGTTCTTCCTGCTCTTTCATATCTTAGCTGCTGTTTCAGCAAGAGTTTATGGCCTGAAAGCCAATTGCCTTTTTCTTCTTTAATTATGGAAGCTGAAGGCCACTTTGTCTGCTCTGAGTGCTTAATTGAAGAAGGACCATGCATGCTTTTTTGTTCCTGCCTAGCTTGCCAAGAGTATGGTGCACTGCATGGAAGGGACAACAACTTCTTTGGTGATTTCTTTTTAACTGGCATCCTGGAGCAAGGGGGGCGGGGGCAATAAGGAGATTATAGTACTCTGTCCCTTATTTAGGAGGGATTGTGATGGCCTAGTCTAGATTATGTATATGTGGAACGTTCTTCAGTTTTCCTTTTACATTGGCAAAAGATATGGAAAGTACTTCCCCCTTCTCCCCTCCTCCCCCTCAAAGGAGGGCATTTAACATCTCCTGCCTCTTTTTCTTTTCCTTATAAAAGGGAGAAAGGGTTTTTATTCACAAAGAAATCCCTTACTTTCTACCCTTTCAATACTAAGTAATATTTTTCTCATGAATGTATTTTGAAAGAAATGTATGTACGGTCACTGCTTGGCCTTTTATATGGCATCCCTATGAATCAGCCAGAATGTGACTTTGAACAATAATTATCTCTATTCGAGTTCTAGTCTTTATTTGCCTTTGTTTAATGTATTAGACCAATTTGATATCTGAGTGAGTCATTGTTTTATAAAAGGTATGTCTTTAAATAAAATTATTAAATACAGTGATAAGATTTCTAAGCAGAGAAACATATTTGAATTGTTCTTATAGTATTTATGCTAAAATGACAATCAGACACTCCAGTTCTATCCTGAGATACTTGCTAAAATGGTAGTGGGATTGAGCTTGGCTCTGACTTTTCAGAACATACAGATCTTATGAATGAGTCATGAAGGGTGAACTGTCATATATCAAAGCTTAATTATTGCATAAGTTTATCTTTCAACCATTCTCCTCTGATCTTCTCATACCAAAAGTCAGATATTTCCTGTTGTGATGCATTTTATTTTCCCAGGAACAAATCCAATGATGCCAAAGGAAGCTGTAGTTGCACTTTAGTGGCAGAATACAAAAAGGAATGTGATAATTAAGTTATGTTACGAATATTGGTTATAAATTATGTTGTCTTATGTAAGCACTTGGAGCTTCTGTTGTCTTTTTCTTTCTACTGCATCATTTTTTCACAATATTGGAAGCCTGGCCGTGTGCAGAGATTTTCTTATCTAAGGATACCAGCTGTTTACTGGAGGTTGAAACTAGTTGTTCCTTTCTCAATCAATGTCTGTCACAGGGAGACAAAAATGTGTGTATGACTTACATGATTTGTTTTCATAATGACGAATGTAGTTTAGTTAGGAAATTGATTATAAAAATAGAAACCAGGCTTTGAAAAGGAATTTGAAGATATGGTATAGATCTGTTATGATCATTTTAAGGCTAATGAGTATATTTCACTTACATAGTTAATCTTTTCAGTGTCTAGCAACAATGTTAATGTGGGAAGCCAATGTTGAGAGTAGGATGCGCGCTTTGCTGATATGCACCCAAATTATATGCTAACTATTTAATGCATTATTTCCATGGAATGAGCACATAGAATGCAAATGTAATATAAAACTGAGGCTTTAATCTTCTTCAGAATATACAAGTATCGGCATAGAAGTGCAGTAATCTCATTTAGGCTTTCTTCAAATAATGTTGAGAGGAGATTTTGAATCATTACTGGTTTAGAGGCATGAGCAGTGTTTGAGAGTCAGGTTCTGTCAGATTCAGACTACCCTTGAACCACACTTCAAATCCCAGCCTTGAAATATCACAAAGATTAGGCCAAAAGAAATCTTCCTTGTATCAAGGGAATACTTAGTATGACCCAGACAGGGACTGGACTCTGCGTCATGCTATTCCTTCACTCCTTCCAGTGGTCAGTGTTGCTCCCTGTTACTCTGTATTAACTCTGACCAAAATAAGGGGGCATCCTCTGTGTAGCTATGGAAGAACCCTCTACCTCCTGATATCAACAAACTACTTGGTGTATATTTTACAAACTCCATGAACATTGTCTAGGCAGGCCAGTTATTTCATATTCCCTCTAGGCTTTGATTATGTTTTCAGTACCCTGCTGCCTTCTTTGACAGTCCTTCCACCAAATGAGGAAACAGAGCAGGTGTCATTTAAAAAAAAAAAAAAGTATATGAGAAAAGTAAAATTATCTTGGTCTTAAATTATGTTAATTTGCCTTTTAGCATGCTAGAATTGTAAACTTTCAAGTTCTTTTGGTTCAGTATGGCCTTTATACAAGCTCATCTGTAGTTATTTTGCTCTCCTGACAAATGTAAGAGGGAGGCAAGAGAGACAGTGACAGCAGCCCTAAGGAGGTGGCAAGTAAATTTTAGCATGATGCTTGCTTTCTGTGATTTGGTTTAATCAAAATCAGTATGGAAATACCTATGTTTCCGCTTCGAGCTTTATTAGCTCGTGCAAAACTTTGCCATTTCATCTCTTCACTTCGCCTGACATATTTAATAAATGTGGCAGCAACTCAACGAAGCAGGCATAATAAATGAGTCGTCCCATATTTTTAGCAGAAGAAAGTGTAGATTATTAAAAGATCCGATTTTCTTTAGAAAAAAAACAGACTACACCTTCTTGATTCTAAATCCTATGTGTGAATAAATTGAAAGAAATACCACTTTACTTTAGCTGAGAAGACCAACAGAATGTCTATAGATTCTTTGCAGGTTAAGTCTCTTTCGTTTAAAGAAGACCCCAAGACTTTGTCTGGTCTCTGCACTTCTCAGGTAATGGAATCTCAACTTTCAAGGCATGGTTTTGAGAAACTTGGAATCACACTGTGCAACTTGGAAATGTAAGACTTGAGATACCTTGGGGTTTTTTGGCTTTTTTTTGGTTTGTTTTCAATTCTAGTAGTCTTGTTTTGCCAGGCTGCTTTGGATGATGAGACATGGGGGTGGCTGAAGGTAGAGTCAGAGATGATTGTTCATGTTTTCTTAAACACCAGTTCTTGCAATTCTTCTACCTAATAATGCCTTCAAAACATGATGGAGAATTTAGCTAATCTTACTATGTTTAGCTTTGCATGCAAGTGGAGATCTGGTTATGTATAAAAGAACTTAAACAGAGTTGTCATACTAACATTTAAATCTTTTCTTTCCAGCACAGCACCACTGTGGGTGTGTTACATAAATTGCCACAATGGAGTGTATTTCAGATCCGTCAGCTCAGAGGCCATCTGTCATTGAAAGTGGCACATTCACCTGCTCATCATTTCTGCAGCAGTGTGTGCGCTAGAAAGGGTACATCCCGATGAAGTTAACAACAAGAGCAGCTCTTCATACAGCTGAGTTTGGAAAGACTTAGTAATCAAGTCACTCTTTCAGATGGGAGCAAACACCACAAATAGATCGCTCTTTCTATCCAAGAGAACACCAAGTGCTTTCCGCTTTGCTTCAGAAAAGAGCAAACTAGTTCCCTGAGGGATATTTTTCTACTCAGTAGACTCCAGCATCGCCTCTGTGGACACTTCTCTACCGTGCCTGATCCTCAGGTAATCACAGAACTCTGAAGAAAATTGTCCTCAAGTCCTTGGATAGATCTAGACAGCACATTTATAATTATCAATACTTTTTTATGTCTCCCCATTTCCCTTCCACCTTTGTATTTCCTTGAACTCTGAGGAAGTGGAAGTAAGCCAGGGCATGCTGTTGACCACTTCTCCTAATGTTATTTGTCTGGAGTGTTTTTTGGCTTGAGACTGTGTTCACATTTCTGTATTTGTCTAACTTTTCCTTGTCCCACGTTTAATGCAAACTGTGTGAGTTGTTGAAGGAGGAACTGGACAGTGTGGATATGTGCAGACAATTTGCTCAAAGAATTCCAACTATGGGTCAGAGATTTTTCTTTCTAATCAGTGACAATGTACATAACCTTTCTGTCTACTCTAAATGTTCTTGTCTGTAAAATGAGGTTTTACTTGCCTGCCTCACGGGCATGTTGAAGCTTAATTAGTGTAGGTAATAAATGCTAAGTATTATTTTAAAAGATCTATTGCATTCTAAAATGATCAAGTTTGGATATTAATTCACAGCTTTATGGGGTAAGGTTCAGTATTGATTACCTTAGATTTTCACAAAGCCTCTCCTGAATTTAATAAGGGATTTAACAAAATAACTCCTGAAAACACTTATGATTCATCTTAATAAAAAGGTTACTAGTTTTATGCAAGTACAAGTTGAGCTTTGCACATAATCAGAGTTTTCTTGAATGACATAGTCTTTGAAATGCAAATGTTGTACAGGTCTTCCCCCTCTGAAGAATATTTGCTTGTTATTGTATTAAAATATGTAAAATGTTTTTCTTCAGATATTTTCTTAAATTATTTTCTTCAGGCTCCAGTATAAAGGAAGAACATAATTTAAAATCACACTCATTTGGCATTCTTTCAACATTTCATAAGTAAAACCAAAATACACAGTGAAAATGGATTCAATTTTTCTAGGGTGGGAGGACAGAGAGTAAAATGTTGGGGTTTTGGGGTGCCTGGCTTTGTGCCGCCTCATGTTTAATCAGATTGGTATCAATCATGAAAGACTGTACGTCCGAGATCCCTTTCTCAGCATTCCTTGGAAGATGAGCATTGCAGTTCTTTGTTTTCTCTTCTTATTTCAGACCCGCTGCAAAGAGATCACATTTTTTTAGTATCAGAGGTATTACTGGAAAATTCCATAAATAGACCTAAAAGATGCAGCATAGAAACAAGGAACAATATGTGTTCTGCAAAGTTTAGAGGACTCTAGGACGAGCCTTCTTCACAACAGAAACTACAGATACTTCATCTATGTCTGTTGTAAAGTTAGCCATGTCTTCGTGTGTGTGTGTGTTGAATGTGATTTTCCTTTTTCTCTAAATGCTGTTTTTCCTGTACTACTTCTTGAGGCCACTTCTTGCTATTATGGTATGTGATTAAAATTAACCTTACTTTAGTCAGGGATTCCAAGCAAGTTCCTCCCGTGGATTCCTCCAATCTAAAGGTTGCCTAAAGCTCCAAGATGAAGATGTGGTTGAGTGTGTCATTCTTTTGCTGCAATGTAAACTTCTTTCGTAGTGTTAAAAATCATTTCTGTAGGACACAGAACATTCTTGGGGATTCTCCCAGGAGCTAAGAATCATCATAAATCTCATTTTAATCTCTGATTTTTTCAGTAGGAACATTTTTTACCTTGCCTGTGTAAATATACAGCAACATGTAGAAAACAATAAAATTAAAAAAAACCCAGATCCCTTCATCTTAATCCCTCAAACATTCTTCTCAGCCATGAAAAAGGGCAGAGGAACAAATAACATGATAGGTATGAATCATATTGCTGGATGCCCTTTTAGAAAATGCTCAGGTGTTATTAAGGCGAGGGTTTAATGTGCGTATGCTTGCTGATGTGCCAAAATCGGTTGTTGTTGTTTTTAATGCACGCAGTGTAGTAACTACAGATAGTTGTATTCACAGCTGTGGTAGATGCATGTACAGAAGTAGTCATGCATAAGCACACTCCCATGTGATATACAAATAGATATGGCTTAAGAAGGACTTATCTCTTGGTGATTAGTTGTTGATTTCCAATGACGAGAGGGCGCCCTTGTGCCCTGGTGCAGTTGTTAGGTACTCCAGTAATGGAATTCAGGTTAGTTGTCTTTTAGCAAAAATTTGCAATGTCTGAAAACAGTCTTTTTACAATGAATGGATAAAACATGTTTGAGGATTTTCTGTGTAGCACAGTTATGTCTCTCCATCTATTTGAAAGGAACAATCTGTGTGCAAATTTTCTACTGAACTGGCATAGGCAATTAGTTATGTCCTTGATTCAGAGCTGGCACTCTTCTAGATGCATCTGATGCTTTCGTTCATTAAGGAAGATTTCCAGCAAACAGTTTTATATCTGCATATTTTAGCAAGTTGAGATGTCACTGAAAACAAAGCAGCAAAGAACTTCCGTATTCTCTAACACTGGCCCAAATAAAGCGAGTGTTTAACTGTCCTTTAGGAGCTTAGGACTAGTTCCCAATGACTAGTATGACACTTCAGGCTGCATCTCCTGTACTTTGGCAATTTCTTTTCTTGTTAGGAAGCAAGTGACTTCTTAGGTTCCACTTACTGTACAAGAGAATATCTTTGTGATCTTAAAGATAGTCTAAAAGGCTACCTTTTTTCCCCAAATATATATTTCAAGATCTCAGTGGAGAGCTTTGGTTCTTCTATCTCAGAAAATGACTGATACCTTAGATAGGGAATTCCTGACGCTACGTAAGTCACTGGCTTTGACGCTGGCTGGTAGAAAATAGATTACTGACTTCTAGAGCTTCAGTAAGTCGGGAGTTCATTTGGACATGAGGAAATGGAATGAAGATGCATCAGGGGAAGTTCAGATTGGACATTAGGAAAAGATTCTTTACTGAGAGGGTGGCTGGTCACTGGAACAGCCTCCCCAGAGAAGTGGTCACAGCACCAGGCCGTCAGAGTTCAAGGAGCGTCTGAACAACACTCTTAGTCATATGGTTGAGTTTTAGGTAGTCCTGTGAGGAGCAGGGAGTTGGACTTGATGATCCTTATGGGTCCCTTCCAACTAGAGATATTCTATGATTCTATGATTTAAGACTGCGGAGTTTTTGGCTGATTGAACTAGGACTGTAAATTTTAAAACATTTTGTAGTTCATGTCTCGTGGTAAGCTAGAGATTTTCAGTCTTTGAATAAACGCACTTGGTGTAGAGGAGGATCTTGGGAAATCTGAGAAAGTAGCAATTTTTTTCCCCAGAAGAAAAAATTAAGAAAACCCTATGTGAGTGAAACAAAGGACGTTTCTTTTCTCTTTTAAAGGAGAATATGGTCCCTCACTATGTGTCCAGGAATGATGCTGGAAGAATATTTTTCATTTCTTTTGTGGGTAGTTTGCAGGGTGATATGGGGAAACCAATAATTATATAGTCTGTTTCTTTGGCTACCTAGTCTGTTCTCCCCTCCCCTTCCCCCCTAGTCTGGAGGATGAGGAGAAGGGTCTTATTGCCCCAAGAACAGTTGAGGAAGGAGAATTCTCTTTAGATTTTTTTTTTGTTTTACTACATATTTTAATGAATAACTGTGAGATCTAAAAGTATTAGCCTCTTCTGCCTAAGCTAAAAGACAAACAGTGTTTGCGTGAGGTCTACCTGTGGAGTTTGGAGGGGGACACTCTGAGCTTGACCTATTTTTCTCATTTGATGAAGAGAATGAGTGAATGTCCTGGGCGCCCGTCAGCTGCATGACTGAAGAAACATTTGTGCTAAAAGAGATATAACTAAAAGTATATAACAATGAATATTTACTTCCTTTAGTTAGCAAATTCCCGCTGTATTTAAGAGTTTTCTCCAAGGAGAATACGCAGAGTGTAAGAGCATGAAATTCTTTTTTAACTTAAACTGTTAGTCAACTCTTCATTTCAATGCCCTGTTTAGTCCCTAACGGTTAAAAAAATACTTAGTTTGTATTTTCCTTCTATAAAAATGATTTCCTTAGGGTTCTCTGAGAAAGATGGTGGATAAATTCAGCAGTCTTATACAATCCCCCGAAAGTTAGTTGCCTTATGAATCTTGCAAGAACCGTTTGAACATTTTATATATGTAAAGTTTGGAAAGAAAGTCCTGTGAGAACATGATTTAGTGTTCCTAGGTAGGATGAAACTGGCTTCAATGATCTTTGTATTGTAAAAGACAGATTTCTCATCCTTACTGTTCTAGGACAAAACCTTTTCGTATTTTTTTACTGATGAGTTATCTTTAAACAACAACAATGTTTTCCCCTTGTTGCACAGAAATTCTCCTAGAGCGATTCAGGTTTGTGTTGAGGTATGTGTGCATGGAGGTTTTTAAAATAACGATAATGTTTAAAAAAGGGAGTGTGAAAAGTCCTATTGGAATCCTATTGGAAAGTCAGGGTTCTAATCACTAACGTTTAGCATGGGTTATTTTTCTTTTGCCAGTGCATGAAAATCTGCACAAAGACAATATTTATCATCATAAGTCAGATGACGTTGATTACTTGAATACAGTGCTTAACTGGCTCATTAAATGACCCTTGAGATGGTTGTGGTGGAAAATAGGTACGAAGAGTAGGTCCAGATTCTGTCAGGTTTGCTATGACTGACAGTTTGGTGGCTGCTTACTGAGGGGTAACAGGACCTTTGGGAGCTCGGCTAGCCCACTCTCTTGTCCCAGGGCAGCATCATCTGTACCTGCATCTTTCCCAAAACTGCTGCATCTGTCCGTATCGATTTTGGCCAGGACCACTTGTGGAGTATATCAGTAATCAACGTAATCTTAATAACTGTCTGCTTTTTATTTTAAATCTCTATTGGTAATCGATTTACATTTAGTCCTTCACTTACACCATGCTGCAAACTCTTTCTTCCAATAAACTTTATTGACAGTAAGTATTAACATACTTTATGCTCACAGTTAGTGCCTGTTTAGTGGTTGTGAATGCCTAACAGTTGATTTTAATATCCCAACAGCAAAAGTCAGTTGTATAATTTCCCCTCATAAACAGATGACAAAAAAAATAGGAGTTTGATAGTTTTCCGTAGATAATTTGTTTGGAAATAAATAATTCATTGTCATAAATACATCCAAAAGAAAGTTGCCTGATTTTTCTCTTTTTTCTAAATTATCTGTTTAACTGTACTGTATTCTATAGGTTTTTAAAATATTTGTCCCTGTGAATTTTGCATTAGCTTTGCCAATTTTGTATGAAAATGAGGAATCTCATTGTTTTTGTAGTCACCTGGAAAATTTCCAGCTCTAAGGGTTTTTGTAATGTATTTACCACTACATGATATGAATTCAGGATTTTTAATAAGTTAGACCTTCTCTGACTTATAAGAATAGAAACTCTCATGAGACTGGAGCAACTGACTAGGGTTAACCACGCACTCACTTTCTATTAAGCTAGTTGAAAGAGGGGTAGGGAAATACCATGCCTACGTTCTGCAATCTAAAGACTACATTTTTAAAAGCATGATAACTGAATAAGAAAGTGTTTACTTAGCTGAGTTCTGTTTTGTTGAGGAGATGACAGTCTCATTCGTTTAGCAAGGGGTTAAACAGAAACTAATCCTTTAGGTTTACTTTGAAAGGTAGTTATCTTTCCAGCAAGAGAGAGCATTGTTTGCTTTGCCAGAAACAGTGCAATTGTTCCTTAAATCATTATGTTCTCTAAACAATAAACTAATTAGAACGCGGGAAAGTATCATTGGCATAAGCATTGTCTTTAAAAGATTCAAAAAATTAATGAAAGTGCTTTCATTAATATCTAACGAGCATAGGCATTTTGTATGATGTAAGCTGTATTAAAGCTTTTTGTGAAGAGATTATTTTTTGTGTGACGAGTGCTCTAATAGAAGTATCACAGGTTATGGGAAATGGAAAAGTAGTATGGTTGGCTCAAGTTAATTACATTTATTCAGATGAAATACTATTCTACTGTACTCTTCAGGACAAGCAGAGAAAATACCAAAACCTTTTTTAGCCAGCATTTATCTATTTCAATTATTTTTGACAGTGTGTGTTGCATGTGTGCTTTAGCTACAGTGCCTTTATATTGACAGTTGGTAGCACAAGCCTTTTAAAGCACAAAGGGTAGCAGTACTTCAGCCAATCTGTGATAAAAGGGAAAAAATGAAATCACTATGGAAACTGCAGGAAGAATCTAAAAGCTTTCTTTATAAAGTAAACGTCTGATGTTTGTGACTGCGGGGGCAAAAAATTCATAAATCTGTACGATGCTATCATTTCTGATTTGTTATCGCAGCAAATGCCAAGTCTAAGCAGTCTGACCTTAGCCTTATTAAGTGCTTTCTTTTCAGATACAGTTATTATTCGACAATAGAGAGACTGCAGTGCTGCAAGGGGGAAAACTAATATATTTAAAATATGTGTGTGTGTCTGTGTGCGCCTGTGTGTGTGTGTATATATAACTATCCATCTTCTTTTTCCCCATGAAGCTTTTGGAGTTGGGAATGCTGAATGTGGGAACTCAGGGACTACTATTCTGAGCACAATTGAGAAAACTATGTTTCGTCCCATTGCATGCGCCTGTCTTTGATCTCAAATTGAAAATCTCTGAGCCTCTTCCTCCAATCCAAAAGCAAATAAATACTGAGAGAAAGAAGCCTCTCTCCTATCAGCAAGTAGGGCCTCCACGACTGAAAAATGAAGGTGACTGCAAGAGCTCTGATGAACCTGTTTGGACAACAGACAGCAACAAATACCTGTCTCGGTGGTGGAGTTTAAGAGCACTGCAGAGATCCTCAGACAGTACAGAATATCTTGGCTCAGACAGGCCACTCTCTTTATCTCAAAACAATACCAGCCAAGCTCCTCCGTACCTACAACTGAAGAGCTGCAGGAACAGGAAGACAGTAACTAACACAGCTTTTGAATTTTGAATCTCCTTGTCTTATTTAAAGAAAAAAAAAAAAAAAGAAAAAAAGAAAAAGACATGAATTCCAAGCAAGATGACATATCTGGTAAGTATTTTTATTGAATTTATTTGCTTTAGCTTGAAGATTTTTAGTCATAAGTATTTGCTATAAACAAAATCAGGACTTGAATGAGTGTGGGTTTTTTGTTAAGTTTTTTAATTATGGAAAAATTTAATGGCTGTTTTTGCGTTTCCAACTTTGATACCTTTTGGATTTCTTTTTTTTGTTGTTGCTCTGCTGTAATTAGTGTATAAGCTTTGCAAGTTTGATGTTTCAAGACGCTCAAAAGAGCACTGTTGTTCCTAGGCTCTTTGAATATAAACATGCCCAGTGGTAATACATATTATTGTATATTTTTATATACACAATCACAGGCTTTAATAATTGTTTTAGTATGGCAGTTTTAAAATATACTCATAATGAACCAAGCCAGGCAAGTACTTTCCAGCTAAGTGTTTCAAGCTCTCAAAACAGTGTGAATGTTTTAACTCTTATCGAACAAGTTTATATATGAAGATTTAATCTATGACAGATGACAGCATGAAATTATTTGGCTATAAATGTGACAGGCCAGAAGAATTCTTGATTATATTCAGATTTCATGGTACATTGGTGAGTGCTACTATAGTGTGTTCTTATGTTATTAACAGTAAAGATTTCAGGTTAACAGTAGCAAAACAGAGACAACACAATTCTTGCAAAAGCAGGTCAGTCTTTCAGTAATAAATATAAATCCTAAAAAAGATATAGTTTGACATATTGGCTTCATTGCAGCTTTTTATACATATAATGAAAACCAATTATCTGTGGAAAAAATTTGACTTTGTGGAATGGAATTAAATTGCTTTTTAAAGGCTTCCTTAAACAGCACTAGCTGGAGGGAAGTCCAATAACGTTTTGAGCTCTGAATTGTAATGACTTTGCTACATTAATAAATCATGTTGTATTCTGACTTTTATCAAAAGATTCTGCGGAAGAAAACTATGCACGGCAGGTTGAAGCTACAGGGGCAGTTGTGACTGGTTTTTCTCCATCCACATACTTTACTTATGGCCCTTTGAAACCAGCAGTTCCCATGGATCCGCGCTTAAAGTGGTAGGTCCAAATCCATCTAAGCTGATGAAAACAATTGATAACTATAAATTCCTGCTAACAAGTGAATTGTCAAACTGGAATATCTGTAAGGTAGTCTGGTTACTTAAACCACTGTGATTTAGGAACCACAGTGAAAAATTCTATTCATGTTCATCACATTTGTGGGGGCGGGTGTTGTTTTGGGGGTTTGGGGAATTTTTTGTGGTTTTTTTGTTGTTGTTTGTTTGTTTTTATAGGGAAATATCTTGTTCTATTTATTCTATTTATCTCTTGTCTTGATATGGAACTGGGTACGAGATTAATTTAAAAAGTAAACTTTTTGAAAAGAGATGCTTTAATTTACTCAAGAATGTGTGAATATGCCCTGTTGCTGTAGTTCATGTAGTACCAGTTAGCTAAGTAAGTGTTTGGGCTCAGTGTTGAATGGAGGGAGGTTTTGTAAAGTATGTATTTGGGATTCAGAATCTGAAACCTTACAAAAAGAAAAGCATTTATCTGAACAGTAGTTTGGTCTGCTGATGTTAGCTCTAAAGTAATCGGGGGAGGAAAAAAATAAAGATACTGTCAACTCATTTTTCCCAACAGATCACGTATCAAAAGTGTAATCTGTAAGAGGAACATGAACTGGTGAAATGTACCTCTGATGCTGGTTTCTTATGTTATTATGCAGAATGTTTGTAATTATCTTGCTGAGTCGTAATCTCTGACATTTCCTTTCACAAAGCATCTAGTGGAGAATGCAATACCCTAATTATGTTTCTGTGAAAGAGTTGAGGGAAAAAAAAAGTTGTGCTCTTTAGCACAGCATTTTAAAGAAAAGCTATTTCATTAGTAATATATAGATCAAATTTTGGGAAGGCTAAGGATACTTTATCAACTGTAATTCCTGGTTGTTTTATCTCACAGTGTACATAGTTGAGCATATGTTAATCGTAAGTTCTTTTCTAAACTACGTGCTGTACTTGCCTACATCCTAACCAAAACAGGCACAGGCTCCAGTCTAAATATTTTTAAATCTTTGTTTGCTATCTTATGTGTTTAAGTATTTTCTGCAATAAATAAAGTCTAGTTACCACATTTTAAATAAGTATATTTTGTTAAAAAAAAACCAACTCGGTGCTTTCTCATATGCCGTTTCACAATAGCTTTTATGTTAAGGAAATGAAGATCAAGAATAACAGTGAGTTAAGCTTGAATTGCAGCTCATAAAGAACCCCTCATGTTATGTTCCTTTATATAGGGAGCTAGCCACAAACAGTGTGAAGTTGTAAAACTGATTTTTGATCACGGGGAGAGCTTACTTTTTATAGATAGGTTTGTCTACAAACTGAGGCAAAAGGTTAATTGAGGTTACATGCTCGAATACATTATGTATATTTCACCTCTGTAACACCGTTAGTTACGGAAACACTGTGCTTTTTTAATATCTGATACGAATAATTTCTAAATACAAAGCTATTTACTAAAGAATCATTAAAATGGAATCTCCGAAGGAAAATGGATACGTGATACCGGTATGTGGCTTTGTTCACCAAAGTGGGGCTGTGTGGGGTTAGCTGAAAGAAATGACTCCAGCGGTCTGTTCTCAGGCAAAATGCTCAGGCAGAGGATTATTATACAGGACATACCTGGCTTTCTTTATGCTCTCCTTTTGGGAAATCAGTTCAAACTGTTCAAATATCCTACGGTGCGTGAGACTAGATATCCAATGTTGTGCCCATCATGTCTGTTTTTATTAAATGAGCTGTACAATTAAAAAAAAAAAAGAAGGAAAAAAGCCTTGCTTTTCCTCCCCCTTAAGCAGCCCCCTTAAGCAGTCGCCTTTTCCTCCCCCCTCTGTGCTTGTGTGGTTTTGGTTGATAAAAAAAAAAAAAGAAAAAAAATGAGCACCAATCACTATAAAGAAACATCACCCTTTATATAAATCCCATAATTTGTACTTTATAGCAAGGCGTCCATTACCGGTGACTTGCGGTAGACTTGACTGGGAAGAGCAGCCATCTTCCCGCTCAAAGGCGACCTCCAGAGAGTGCAGGAAGTCTTTGGGCAGAATACTGGTCTCCACTCTTGTCGCAAAACCTGAAGAAAGTTGTTTCCCTCACGGACGCAGGCTGGGGATTGCTCCAGTAAAAGCAGGGAGCGTTTCAGAGGAGGAGGTCACGTCTTCGTAGCGCCGATTTCTCCGTCTTACCGCGAGTTGCCCAGCTCCGACATGAGCTCGCTGCAGAAAGTTTCCCTTTTCATTCTCACGTAACCTTGTGGTTTTCAATGCTGTGTCATTTTTGAATGCCTTGAGCGTTCGTGTAGATACCAAGCCAGCAGCTGATGAGGACGTACCGGGATCACTCCGCGCTGGAAGGCGTGTGGGAGGCTCAGTTCAGGGTGAAATATCCCAGGGTATTACACTGAGCGAGGCCTAACCAGAGGTTGAAATCAAATATGACCGTGCTCAGGAGCTTGTCACGTGGTCCTCCGACGGGCTTCAGACCACTCTTTTCCCAGCGCAGTATCACTGGTCTCCATTTTGCAGTGGTACACGCGTGCTGGGTAGGGTAGACGTTTCCCGGCAGTAACGTGTACTTCACAGCCCTTTGATGTTACGGCTTCATGGCCACGTTCTCACCTGCAAGGGGCTGGCGCAGCTCCTCCACACTCTACACCAGCACCAGAGGATCTGCCTGGCACATATTTCCCCAGCAATTTTTAATTCCATTTAGTGGCAACAGTCTGTTACCGGTTTGCTCAAAACAGAAGGGAAACCAGTGCAGAATGCTTCAGAATTTGTAATAATGTCATCTTTTTATCTAAGAACGCTATTAATTTGTAAATATATTTATAATTGGAGGCTTTTTTCCCTACGTAACGCCAGGCATTTACATAAGCTGATAATAAAAAGTACAGTCCTATGGATGTCTCTGTCCTTAAGGACTAATATTCCAGTTGACATGAATGAGATGATACTCTGAAATTAAAAAGCAACAGGGTTTGTGAATGCAGAGTCCTGGTTCTTTAAAACTCATCGGGTAGTCTAGAGGTATTCTGCCACACAGGGTGTGTTATGCTGAATAACACTGATTTGCTTTCCTGTTTTCTGCTTGTTTCCTTGCTGCACTGGAAGAATTTTGAAAGGCACTGAGACGCCTGGCATTTTTGTAGGAGTGTAATAAAATTCTCAAACATGCAGAAAAGATTGCTTTGAAACACTACAAAGTGACCATTGGCAACTTCCAAAATAAATTGCATGCAGGTTTTTTAACATGTCGTTTTGAAGTAGCTGATAAAATGGTTATTTGTGTGATGGGTAGGGAGGCTTCTCTGAATTTATAGATTCTGCCAGATTAAAATGTTGGTTTTGACGTCATGTCTCTAATTCACGTTTGTGCTAGCAGTCTGAATATTTTAAAAAACCTCGGCATTTTATAAATCTGATTTTATTACTGTGTGAAAAGTTTTCTTGTAGTCTTCAACCTTCACACCTTAAAATTGCCTTAAAACAATCCAACCCACCCACCCTAAGGCAAGTATTCCCATGCACATACACATCCTACTTCAACCTGCTTGAAATGAAGATAAGACTGGCTTAAACAGAAGAAGGGAAAAAAGTGTTTTAAAGCTGAAGTCTACACCTGGGCTGAACTTATACAATATTTATACAGAATGTAGAATCATTAGCTTTTCATATAATAACGCATTACTTCCTAAAAGTCAAACACAGAGTATAAATGTCAGGATATTTTCTCTAACAGCTTCATTGACTGTGTCTTTGTGAATAAATTCTTAAGCTCCATGTCATATAAAATACCCCCCCCCCCCCCTTTTTGTGCAGGTAAAATCTCTTTATCAAAATATAAAACTGCTGCAAGACTGAAATGAGTATCTGCTGCTTCTTATGCCAACTAATTGTCTAACTATCTACTTGCTCTAGTGCAGTTTTCTGTCGGAGACGCTAACTCCATTTCCAGTCAACGCTGAAAACTGATTTCTGGTGGAAAAACTGCTGAAGCATTTGCACTGAATTGTTCTGTTTCTTAATTTCTAGAATATTTGAGCAAAGATGCATGGTATCTATTCAACCTGTTTTATTTCCCATGAATGATGAGAATTCAGAGGAAGGCAGAGCAGGAGTTATTTACCTTACAGAATTGGAATCCTGTTTTACTGCTTGAAGTGTGCTATTGCTGTGTTGTCCAACACCTGACTAGATGAGATTTCAAAATTAAAATCAATACTCCTAAATTTGCATAGGATGACTGCCTATGTACGTGAAACTTAAAACATTTTTCTTAACAAAACCAGAACAATTTATCCATTTTTTTTTTTTCCCCTTCCCTGCCCCTCCCTCTCCAGAGCAAAAGGACATCTTTGTAAAAAGTAAAGCGCTAGTAAATAAAGAGTTAAACTGAAGGCAGGCTCACTGGTTTGTTGAGATCTGTCAGAGTCTGAGTGGCTGGCTACATATCTGTCTCAGGAACAATAGCTACCTGTATTCTGCACGGACTGCTGGGCAGGCACTAGCAATCTGGAGGAGGTCTGCCTCTGTTAGAGGCTTTTTAGTGGGGATCCCTAATGACAGCCCTACTTCTCATTGGGGGAGGTGGGGGGGGGGGAGAAATCTTGTCTACTCCGTTGATGAGGGACAGAGCTTTGATCATTTTCACAGCCTTGACTTGGCCTGAGGTTTAGGTTCCCAGTCCTGAAGTCAGGCTCTCTTTTCTCACACACGCATGCACACACACACACACACACTCACACTCAGGCACACACCCCCCTTTGCTGGTCTGTGCAGGCAGATTAGTGTCACGGCTGTAACTGAGGCACAGAGCAGTAAACATAGCAGAACCAATCTCCATGGTGGCAAGAGGGGGCACTGGAGGTGACAACAATGGAGAAGGATCTTTCTTCTGACAAGTTTTAGGTAAGAGAGAATATTTATACCCTCAGCCGAGTATTTTATAGCCTTCTAAATAAGTTAGAAATTGTTAGGTTGCAAACGTGCCTTGTTATAGGAATATTTTAGTTTACTGCCGTATCCAGGCTGTTACTAGCTTTTAAACCTGTAATTGCCGTGCTTTGTGTTACGAGAGTGTTTGCAGAAAGCAGGCAGGGTTTTTCTATGGAAGTGGTGGCTACTATAGTTACGTTCTTAAAAATACAACATTTCTAACATTTGCATTTTTAAAATTAACCATGAAGCTTCATTTTGGCTACGTTAAAATTAAGCTTAGCTATAATAAATATCCATATCCGATAAAATGTTGAGTAGCTGATAGCACACATGCAATATTAAAACAGTGCTCCCTCAACCCTAATTTGTAATTATTTTTACACTCTTAACTGCACTGGGGTCAGAGAGTTTTAAAAATTAATGAGGTTCCCTGCTGAGTTCAAATAGTATAATCTACATGAGTTGTTGCTGCAGAGGGCTGAAATTATTTCTGCATATTTTTAATGTAGGTGTAGAATTTTTGTTTCAATATATTGCTTTCGAACGCTTTCATTTAAACGTCAGTTTATGCAACCTGCAGTAAGAAGGGAATGACGATCCATTTTTAATAATGACAAATTGAGTGCGGGAAATACAGGGCATATAGTGACAATACAACGCAAACATTTGCTGGATGTGTTTTCTGATTTCATGTGTTAGATCTGTGTTAGATTCCTGCAGCTGTGATCAGCTTCACCTATTTACAAATAACTACTGCTCTAGGGAGAGGAAGAACAGCAATACATAATGCTTTGTGTGAGAACGGAGTAATAGGTCACCAATGTGTTTGGAATGTTAAAAAGAATTGTTGGAGTACTTGAAAATATATATAAAAGAGAATAGCAACAGTGTGAAAAGAGGCAGTAAAAATGAAATAATGTCCTATCCCTTTTCCTGGAAACGCTAGACAGATAGTATCATCAGCGCTCCTGGAAAGTCGAATTTGCTGAATATCCTCAAATGGAAGGACTGGAAAGGAAAGGGGGAGGGAGCTGTTTACTGTGAAATTTCCATATTGAAATAACGACAAAGTTTCATACCGCAAGATTTAAAGCATTGTTTAGTTTTTATTATAAACTACAGTGCATTATGTTTAAATGGTAAGCATTTTAAAGCTGAATATAGCGTAATCAGCGCTAAAGACGCGTTATACTCAGTCTTCCATTTGCAAGACCCACTCTGAGCTTCCTGTGATATATTGTTATGTAAATACGGTGCAGCAAGGGAAAGCAGCACTATGGAGATTCAATTTACTTTGAAAGTTGTTCATTATGGAAGGGATGAATGTTATTTATTTGATGTGAATCAAAGGCTAGAAATGACTTTTCCACTGTGAAGTCTATTGTGATGGGTGCAGCGTGATCTAATCTTTTTAATTTTGGCTTTCACACCAGTGGAGATGAAAAGAGATCTGAGCTCATTTATTGGTTGCTAAGTCTTACTGGAGGCCTAAGTACCATTCTTGGTTGCTATGGCCAATCTGACCTCAATCTATGCAGTTTTAGGGACTTAAGCAATCCCTTTTTTATTTAGGAGCATGTACCTTGATTTATGTCCAAAATTGTGCCTCAATGTCTTTGTCTACAAGTGATAAATGGTGGTGTACAATTCATCAGTTCTTACAAGTAAACACTGCTGTCCCACTAAAAATATGTTTTGTTCTGAGTTAATGGTATGGAACAAGCCAGTCTCCACAAACAGCTATCTTTTATTGTAGAGAGCCACTGAAACTTGGAGCAAAGTGAAGGAAATTGGCATTCATCTTCTCTGCCATTAGCATTTCATTTGTGCTCTCTGGTGATGAGACTGTATGTCAATTGACAATGAAAGGCTAGCGTTGTGCTTCCCCGCTTGAATATATAATTGATCAATTATTAATTTATTTATTCTGTACAGATATTAAAAAGTCAGGAATACGATTTCTTATGCTGTTTGCCTGCCACTTCGTTATTACTAACTGTAAAAGTATTTGCAGTCGAATAAACTGTGGCTTGGCTGTAGGAAATTCCCAGTTTCTTAGGCAAGTTCCTTGTATTCAAGTCATATCAGATATTTGTTACTACCAGACGGGTACTACTTGTGTGGTTCTTAATGGTGCTAAGTCTTTCACGTCTATTAGAATTTCTTTCAGTAGGAGCTGTTCTAAGAGGTAATTGAGAGAGTAAAGTGGTTTTTATAATACGAGCAGTAAGAATTTTGTTGCATTAAAATTGCTGCTAGTCATTCAGGTTATACATACACCGAGCAAATGTGATGCTGAATACACAATAGCAGAAGCAAAATCTTTTGCTGGTTTGTTTGGTGGGGTTTTTTGGGTTTGATTTTTTTTTTTTAAAGATAGAGTAATAATAAATAAATAAAACTATATTGAACTGGATGTTAATATGGCTTCTACTAAATTGGCTACCATAGATTTGCTAGTCTATCGAGGGAAAAGTCAAATCAATTGTTGATCTTAGGACTTGACAGTATTATAAATGTATTGCTTAAAAAAACCCTAAACTTGCTTTTTAAAAATGTAAGGAATAGCTTGCTGTAATAGAGTTCAGTATAGGTAAGCACATGTGGAGCAAAAATAATTCTTCAATTGTATGTATTTTTAAGCTAGTGTACTTGAAGTAAAAATAGTGTTTCCTGAAGTCTGATTTTTTCATAGCTTATTTTCAGTAATAAGTTACAGTGAGCCTTAATATTTTAATTGAGCCCGTTGAGCCAATTTTTAGTCTTCCTGAGGTGAATTTTTAAAATTTGAATCTACAGTGGTGACAGATTTTCCCGGTATAATCTGTAGATGATAATTGCTGCCAAAATAAATTCTCAAAGAGATGGAATTTACAAAGGTTTCTGGAACTACTGAGCTGCTTTTCAGCATCAGATTGATAGCAGAATTTGCAGAGGCAGTTCCTTGGGGTTAGTTCACAATAGTGCTACTGCTTCAGGGCTTTTAAGAGTAACAGTTATTCGTAGCTATTGCTAAAAATGGTCTGAGATGCTAGTTACAGAACTAACCTGCATGTTCTCCTTGTAAAGGTGCTTTGTAATAGTCCAATGTTCATATACTGGCTGCTTTATACAATAAGAAACTGTTAAACCAGTCCTGCACACTTGGAAGTAGACTTTTTGATTTTTTTTTTTTTAATTTAAGCATTAGCAAGGAAAAAGACCTTGGTTTTTTAAATGTTTTTGAAAGAGAAATGTCTTAGAAAAACATTTATAAATACTAATCAGAAGTAATTTATTTTGACTATGATGGTATTTCAGTGTTCACTATTTGTTTCTACAAACGTAAGGAAAAAATAGTTAGTTCTTTAATCTTGTGAAAAATTTTAATTTGATAGCACAACGATTAAAAAAGTTGTGTTGAAGGGTGTGTATATCTTTGGTCTTTTTCACACCTGTATTTAAGTTAACTGGTTTCTGCATACACAGGTGGAAATTGCTTTTGGAGCAAGGGTTTGTAGGATCAGGACACACAGTATGTCCTTATTTTTGTTCTGTTACATTTTGGTCATCTAAAATGCAAGTATACTAATTGAAATACTTGCTTGAGAGCTCCAGAATTCCACTTAAAGAAGAGAATACAGACATTATGTCTTTGTATTTCAGTAGTGCATAATACAAGAGTGTTGATTAACTGGCAAAAATGTCACCACCACCTCAGTGGAGTACAGAAGTGAGAGGAAAAAAACCATCATTGCATTTTTTGGGACTCCCTTCAGCTTATGAAACAAGTTTCCTTTACTGGTATTACAGTTTTAATTTCTGTAGCAGACTTTTTATTTATGAAACTTAATACAAGTAAGATGCATCAAATTGCAAATTGTTGCAGGAGAATAGGAAATATTTATAAGCTTATTTTAATCAATGGTCATCTGTGAATAAAGTTAATTATTACTCTTTCTTGTCAACAGCTGCCTTATCGGCTAATTTATAGTCCAGGTTTTGGAATAAAGGTACAACAGTGGAGAAACCTGTATTTTTGCTCTTTAAAATGCGTGATTTTGCATGTAATCTTGCCGATAACATGTACATATTTTGGATATATTCACTGTGGACTTCTTTAACAGTATTAACTAATATTCTCTTTTGGAAGAGAAGTGGAAGAATAGATCATAATATAATATATAAATCAGTGCATAATCATAAATCTTGAGGGTTTTTTCCTCTCCCTCGTGTTTTTCATGAGACGTATGCATGTTGTCTCATATGTACCCAGAGTGAGCAAGCTGTGACATGCAAAACCAATTCCCATGACTGTTTGAATTTTGGATGAAGCCAAAACTGTGTATGAATAAGTTTCTGGAAGGAACATAGTTTTGACTAAGGTTTTTTTACGCCGTACCAGGTTACAGTAGGTCATATACAGGTAAAACAGTGCGGAGCAATTATAAACTAAAGATTTTTTTTTTTTCCTTTGAATTTTCTGGCAGCTTTGGCACAGATCACGTGTTGGGGACACCAAATGAGGTACCTCCCAGCTGAGGTCTGGCTTACCCAGCCTGCTCTTGCCCCTGGCCACAAGTGGCGAGCGAGGTATCAGTGGTTCATTGGGGAGAAATCCCTTGACTCCTGTTCCCTTCACCTGAGACAACGGAGTCACCCACCTGAGCACAGGCTGGGGGCAATCCTCTCTCTCTCTCACAGCGAACCCCATGTATTTTTCTCTACCACTGTCACTGTTTGTCATCAGACATGCATTTGTATTTACCTAATTGGCTACTAATGTATTCTTATTCTTAATTTCCTGGAGTAATTTGCCATACCTCAGTGTCTGACTGTCCATGGGACTTTATGTTCTTGTCTCTCTCTTGAAATACCTTATTGACTGAAGTCTCAGGGAGGGTGGAAGCAGAGTCTGGGTGACTCAGGTGGTTTTTATTTTACCTGCAGAGGAGGACTTTTAAGCTTGATGCTGAATGGTAACAGCACAAACCCATTTAACATCTGCTGGTTGACCCAGGTATCATCAGTTACCCTCCCTCCTCCTCACTGGACGTCTTTCCCATCTTTGCTGTTGTCTGTATATCGCTCTGCATTAAAGATGCTTGAGAACAGAGTAATTTGGATTAAAGAATCCGTTACTCAGTAAGTCTTCCCGTACACTTAATGAGATAAGGGTCCTATCAAAAAGAGAGGAAAGGTAGTTGTATAATTAAACACGGCATCATGAGGTCCAATTCTGAATTCATCACCAGCCTTAATTTTGGTACCTCTCCTATTGTTTGTTTGATAATTTTGCACCCTCTATCATAATCTTTAAGATTAATTTCTGTGTTTATACATATAGCGTGTGTGTGGTCAATTTACAGTTTGTTTGAATAGCATCCATTTTGTTGAAATAAAGTGGCAACCAGAATAAACCCTCAAGGTTGTCTGAATATTGTTTCCCATATTGTTTTGTTTGCTGTAAATCAATAGATTCTGCCAGAGCCCGGCTGAGAGCGAGCAGTTCGCTTTGTCTCTCTCTATCAATTTCATCATCTTGAATCATCCCAATGAATCCTATTGACCAATTATATCAAATATTTTCAGGCCCCAAATACGGGGTGACATATCGTTCTCTCCGCAAAATGCAAGGAAGAAGTGGTTACCATCTCTTCTGCTGGAGACCTTTTGGGGCAGCTGCTCGGTAATTTGACTCTGCTTGAATTGCGAGCTAAGCCACCCTCCACTAAAATAAATACCTCTCTAAAGGGTGCGTATGCAGATGGTTATGGTGAACCACCTGATGCAGGGTCGCCTGCTTAGCAGCGTGGTGGCTGTGCGCATGAAGGAGTGAGCAAGAGCCTTTGAAGCAGCTTAGCTGACCCAGACCAGCGATGCCACTGAAAGCGCCGGTCCTGCCTCCTCTTTGTTGTAGAAATGACTTCTAAAGCTTGCTGATCAACTGAAAACTAATCTTTCTTTTCTTTCCCTGGTAGGGTTAGTTTTCAGACAGATCAATCACCTGATCCAGCTGACTGCATGGCTGCTCACGCCCCGGTGTCAGCACCAGAGAGGCAGCTGTAATGCGGCACGAGGCTGGAGAGGGCAGGTCAGCCCTTTCGGCTGGGGCGGTCGTGGGGCTCCAGCAGGAGCTAAAATAGAGTTTGTGGAAAAACAGCTCTGGCACACCATGCCGTCCCTCTTGCTCCTCTGCTTTCTGGAGGAAAAGCTGCCTGCCTTAGTGATTTAGAGGTCAAATAGCGTTGTGATTAGGATGCTTTTCTTTCTCTGCACTTGCATCTTGAAAAGGATCTGATACAGTGTTTCTTGCTCCGGACTGGTAACATCATTTCTTGCAAAAAAAACACTTAGATCAGTCTGTAGGTCAATCTCTTAGACAAAGATTTTATTCCCTTAAAACTGAATGCAAATGGAGACCCCCCTGAATTCCAGATTCAGTTCTCAATGCTCTCAGTGTGCTATCCTGTGACTAAATCGCAAGTGCACTACTAAAATTGATAGGTTACGTTTTCCAGAGGTGTCTCTTACCTCTGCGGGTTTCTCTCTAGCTCATCAAGGTCTTTCCTTTAACTTCTTTTGCTTTTATTCAGTCTGCTGTTATTGATTACATGGGTTCCTGCCCTCTCCTTTAGAGAGGTAGGAGAAGTTTGCTCTTTCATTTCTTGCTAGTAATTCCTCAAGCACTTCTACAAAATCATCTTTCTCTTCAATAGCAGCTGTCATCTTCCTCTGGGCCTGCAGCATCAGAAAATGGTAGCAGTGTATTCATTGCTGATGGTATTGACTTGAATCTGAAGAAATCCATTTTTGTAATGTTATTCTCAGCTTTTGGCATTAAATTTTTAAATTTTGCTACAGCAACTGTACTATATAGGCAGCAACGTGATCTCTACAAATAACTTTTGTAGCAATCTTATTTTCATTACTGATTAATATCTTCGTATCTTCTTAAAAATCTTAATTCCTGTTATTATGACAGGGCCTTTGCATCTGAGAATGGAGAACTGAGACCCCAAAGGCTTTTACGTGGCCATCAGCTGGAAACTGTAGATTTGAAAAATGAACTCATTGTTGGAAACTGAACCAGCCTTCATTTTGCCGTTTAACCATTGCACTAACTTGGTTTCCATCACTGATGAAATACGGTGAATTGAAAGAGAGTGAGTGTGATTGGGGCACTGTAAGTTTCTCCGTCAAATGAAACAATCAGGTCGGTGTGTCTCGGTAGGGTTGTTGCATTGACGCAGACAAGAACTGTACTGTCTCATACCAGGAACGCTGCTTTGAGCAGACTGTGCTCTTCCTTCTGTGATGAGAACCCAAATTCACGCTTAACATTCAGTGAAATGCAACAGACATTAAGAAAAAAATAAAAAAATCCATAATACTGAGTGTTATTGCCCCATAAATTATACCTTTGAAAAGTTTTATTGGAAAACAAATTATTTACTAGTAGGCTGAAGTACACGATTTTAGAAAATTGCTTGCTGGAAGAAGGAACTATTAAGTGGTTTGGACACAAAATTTTGCCAACGTAAATAAATGTGTACTGATATTGTAGAAAATAACAGTCTTCCTGAGAAGTAACTTGCAATCACTGCTATCTGGTTCAAAAGTATTGTTGCACAAAACTGACATTTTTCCTTTCAGTTCATCACCTTCCAGGTCCATGAAATTCACTTAAAAACTAATATTTGTCCTTATATATTGTTTATACCTAGAAATCCTTCACAGCTCTAGATACAATAAAAGCCAATTATATGAATGCATTCTTGCACCATGGTGAACATTTGGATTGTCGGTTTGCTTTAGCATTTCATTAAAAACAATAGATCAGGAGTATCTATAATTTAGGCATTGTGGGTGTATATTCATCTATATTCAAATGTTAATCATGTTTATTGTGTAACCTCTATACCTGCTCACCAAAACTCCAAATCTGTTCTGTAATGCATGGTTTGATGTTTCATGTTTCATATAGAGGTTGAGGTTTTAATACGTTGGAAAAACAAAACAAAACAAAAATTCTATTGCTTCTGGATTGTCAGAAGATCTGGCACACTGTGGGAACATCTCTTGAACATAAACTGTCTGCAGGGCTTAATAGGTACAAGGAGGAGGAATCGTGTTCAGGTATTATTGCAGTAGTTCTCAGACGTGTAAGGATAGTCCCTCCTTTCTCTGGATTTCCACAGGATAGATTTTGCCGCCTCTTACTCAGCGTTGAGCAGGTGTTTCCGTAGGGTCCCTTGTTGTTAGCAAGTTGGTACCAGTATTTATTGTGTTTTTGTTTCCATAAACCCACTTCTCCCTCTCAGGGTGTGCCTGAGAGAAGGTGAGATTTATTTTAAGAACAATTTACTCAAACTGAAATGAGATTAACTGGGGTTGGCACGGGACTGTCATTCTGAGGGACTGTCTCGCTGAACGTGCCTGGTCCTTTTGATCAAAGGAATTCACTATCCTGGGGTTTTTAGTAGTCCCCTTGGGCAGTCTGTAGTGAGTAGTACCTTCTCTTGCATTTGACTAGTCAATTTTGGTCACCTGGTGACTCATAGTTGTCATCTCAAAATGTCACTTTTTTGGTATATTCTAACTGGGATAAAGGTGGTGGAGAAGTTGCAGCAGGTAAAAAAAAAATGTAGCTGATTGTTCATTTGCAGACCATTTAAATAAATAAAAATTAGTTGCCTGTACCTTCTCTCTATAAAACAAGTTACTGACACTAGAATGAGCATTCTTCTTCCTAGATGAACTAATTGAAGTAGACAAATACCATGGACAAAAGGCTTTCCAAGTGTGTTTTTCCACAGTACAGGTAGTGTTACAATGCCTCTCTGAATATTCAGGCTGATCATTTGTTTCTAAAACCCTTCCCTGACGCTGTCCAATACACTTTTCCACAAGCAGGGAAAAGGGAGCAAGAATTGGAGAAGTCCCCTACTTAACAGCCCGCTGACTTCCGTTGTGCTGATTATGTAGATCAATATCTTTCCATTTAACTGATTTTCCAACCTTTGTGGGTTTTGGTTTATGAGATCTGAGGTGTGTCCTTCATCCCAGTCCACATATGCATCTGTTGGGGGGGTGACGGAGAAAAGGGAAACAGCTGGGCTTTGGTTCAGCCTTCTGTCCCAGTCTGTACAATATGGTAGAGGTGACTTCTCCGTTTTATATACGTGGTCTCCACACGATGGGAGGCCGGCAACGCAGACCTCAGCACTGAAGCGGTGCTGCCATTATCCTCCGCCTGCTTGCCCAGCCAGGTTTGGCATTGACTGAATCTGAAGACTTCAGGATAGTGAGGCAGGCGATGCTGCTGCAAGGTTTCTATGGAAACAGAAGTGGGAGATGAGAGGCGACTAATAAGAGCTCAACTCAGCCAGCTCCTGGATGATGATTTAAAAATACGGACTTTTAAAAATAACCCTTTACCTTATTTCCCCCCACCTAATCTTTGTTTCTGAAGAAAGGGATCAGAAAGGCAGTGGGTTGCTAGCAGCAATGAATGAGAACTCTCACTCACCGCTTTCATCTGCTGGCTGTCATGCAAGAGCTGTAAGTAGCAGTTTACTAAAACTGGCTGCAGGCTTATGAAGTGTGTAGTAATTGTAATTTTGGACTAGAAGGAAACGTGAAAGGCATTTTAAAGGTATTCTTCCACTCCTGTTTTCATCCTTTTGAATGCAGTGACTTCAAGGATGGCACAAAGGCGCTTTCTAAACCATAAACTTACACTAGATGCTAACTCTGGCAGAATGTGTGTATATTTTACTGCATGCAAAATACTGTTTGGTGTGTTGTACCCATATTGCAAACAGGATCTAAGTCTGTTACTCCTTTTAACCTGTTTCGTTCCTCTTCATCCTTCCCAGCGTTGTCCCTACACTGGCAAGTTCTCATTTTGTAGACCCACAATGCTTCAAGAAAAATTTTGTGAAGTTTTTTCCAAGAAGGATCTTAGAAGAAGGTTATTATGTATCAGTGAAAAAGGGACTTCTTTGTCAAACCTCTGTTTTATTTAAATTGCTTAGATTTTTTTTTTTCTCAAAGGGTTTAGGAGATGGGAAGTTATGATTGTATCAATTTCTTATACAAAATTGAAAACTGATACAACAGGTCATAGTTGGCATTAAGGCTGAATTTAGTGCATTCAATCTCATGCTGGATTGATTTTTGCTGTTGTTATGTTAATGTCACTCTTGGATGCCGTATTAACCTTTAGAATACAGGAGCTAGATCAGATTGTGGCTCAGCTTCTTAATCAATTTTTAAAAATTTGGTGAGAATTAAAAAAAAAAAGAAATAGAGACACTCAAGAGAGGTGGGAGCTCCACAACTTAGTGTTACATGGCAGTTCCCATCCATGCAGATGCTAATCCAGAATGAGGAGACCAGCTAGCTGATGTCCTTGTGCATCTGTGTACCTCTCCGCAGACTCAGCTGTCCTGTCCTGTCCCTCTGGATAATGCCTTAGGGATCCTGGGAAGCCTGGGGCAGAGGTAGTGGGATACTTCTTTCTCTGTCCTGTTGTGTGCACATAGGAATAATCCCGCTCTCCATATTGTACCTGGAGTCCGATTTGCTCCCTGGGACCACTTGTCTATCCAACGGGCATGTCTGCGACCACGTGGTTGTGTGATGTGGATAATGCTGCTGAGAAAACTCTCCAGAGAAATGAAGTGGTGGCAAAGATCAGAAATCAACAGTTTGGGGGAACTGGGAGCTCTGTTGGGTGATCTAGATAAAGTTCAGTTCTATGGCAAGGAGTAAACTCCTGCACTTCATGCCTCAGTTAAGAGGCACTTCCAAAATTAAAAAAAAAAAAAAAAAAAGAAAAAATCTGCTTGTGTGGATAAGTGGGGGCAGGCAACAAAGTGGCTGATTAAGTAGAGGGAGAAAAGTTACTTTGCTGGAAAAGTCCATATGTACAAGGGGGGCATTTAAAGGGGGGCATTTTCTCTGTGCATTTGTCTAAAATTTCATATGGAAAATTCAGTTACCTTTAAAAAAAAGTTACCGAAACTGAAGCTTCACTATAGTGTAAACCAAAGAAATTCTAATTCACCTCTAAATGCAAATTGTTGGAGACTGTGCAAGTTTCCCTTACACAGACATTTCAATTTTTCTCAGTCTTTTTTGGGGACCAGGGAGAGGAAAGGGAGTAGGGAATAGGGAAAGGAGTAGCTAAGGCTTATTTTAATTAATAGTGATTTAAGTATGAGCAATTTTCAGCATCTTAGTATTTTTTCCAGAAAAGAAGAAAGTGGTTACTATCTACTGTGAGTTTTATTTTTCCCTTTGATGTACTCTGCATTCCTCCTGTTGATTATAATATACTTAACAGTTGTGCTTGCAGACTTGCAGATGTAACACATGCTGATTTGTCCTCCCAGAGGCATGGTAGATTTGACATGCAATTTTTGAAATACTGTATTTGTCGCTGTTGAAAAGCTTCTACGACTATAAACATCATTAGTTCATAAAAAAAAAACCATACCCAAATCACATCAATTGCTATAGCTTGCTGTGTTTGTACATATACACAGGTATAAGTGTAGAATATCCATAAAAATATTGAGTGTTGCAATGGTGTAAATACCATAATATGTAAATACCATAAATATGTAAAAGCACTTTTCAGTAGGTTTTTGCTGCTGTAAAAGAATCACTCTGTTCATAATAGCTGTCTTCCTCAGCACTGTGCTGACAAGGACTTGTTATTTTTAGTATCTCTTAGAGATGCCGGGATAAAGCAGGGTTCTACTGCTGGCAGTACGGAAAGCAGGTCTCTTTCCAGGGACAGTCAATGAAATTTAGTCGTGTAAGTGTGAAAGTTCCCCTTGGAATGTGATCAAGGCACTTAAACACTTCTTAATTTTTATAGCAAATCATAGACTTTCCTGGATTGCCTTTTAAATCTTCTGCCAAGTGACAGCAGTGGAAATGCTGCCAGAAGGATTGGTAGACATACCTATCCATTTGTGGAAGATAACTGAGACTGTATATAAGTCTTGATGTTTTTAGGGTAGCACCAGTCACCACAGCCTCTGAACATGATTTATTAAAATATTATTTTTTCTTTTCTTCTTGTTAACTAGCCCTGCTGGCACGAGTTAAGCTTAAATATAATATATTTAATGATGTTTAATAATATTTAGACTAGTCCAGCTGGCATGAGTCACACTAAGGGAAAAAAAAGATAACAGTTTTGATATAACTTGCTTAGATACTAGTGCGATAGGTCCTAACAGATGTCTGTAGAAATGGAACAGTGTTAACTTATAATAGTACGACTGCAGGGCACTTTCGGGGTGTGGGGAGCAAATTAGTATTTTTTCTGAATATTTCTTTTGGAAGAAAGAGTTAGGAAGCAATTTTACAGCTTTGGTTCTGTTTCTGTGTAGGTTTTTTTTTTTTAATCCATCCTCATGAGGTTTCCCTCTATTGCTTTACCAATTTCATTGTTCTTCTGGAATGTTGCCTTCATGCGAGATAGTGCACTTGGAGGGAGAGAAAGAGAGAGAGAAGGGGGCTTTTAAGTACCTTGAGCTAATCTCATTCATCCCTCGAATTATCCCTGTTCTACCCCGTGAGTATATGATAGCCATCCATCAGCACTTGCAACTCTGTAGAGGTTGTTTCAGGCTGAGGTCAGATTTGTACAGCTTCTATTACAGAATCACTGATACTACAGGTGGAAAGCAACCTGTTAGAAGGTCTGTTTAATTTTTATTTTTTATTTTTTCTCCCTATGTGGAATTATCTCTTTAAATGCTTTTTCTATCTCTTAGCTTTAAATGTTCTCAGAAATGTTACTTGCAGTGACAGAGAAGACTGTTTCTTAGCTTAACAAATCTCACTAACTGATGGTGTTTTCTACTATTCAATCTTACTTTTTTCCCTTCTTAATGTCATGTCATTAAAACTATCATAACTTCTGCATCAGGCTAAGTGGTTTATGGAATCTGGTGAAATACAGACAAATGTGTTTCCTTGGCCACTGGTTCAGGCAAAGAAGCTCAGTTAGCACCAGCTCTCTCAAATTCCAAGAAATTGTGTCTTATTTTTAGACTTTGTCATCCTCCATAAAATTATTTTTCCTCCATTTTATTCTTTTTGGTAGGGGTCAGGGTAAATGCACTTCACCTCTAGGAGTGTTTTTGCCACTTCTGAGCAAGTCCCTGAGCCTCCAGGCTTTCTTGGGACTGTATATAAAGTGGCAGTTTTGGGCAGGTTAAACATACGTTAAAATAAAGAAATCAGCTAGCAGGTCAGAGGGCTTTCCTGAATGGTTGTTTTAATGCTCACAAATATTATGGCTAATTTAGATACCTCTGTCAGCTCAGGAAGAGAGCTACTGAAAGACTCACGGACCAAAATGACATATCAGAGTTGACTGCTGGAGCAGTCATGAGTCTCCTGGCAGGAGTGTGCTGGGAGAAGAGGGAGTTTCTTCGAACAGGAGATTTACTGCTATGTTCACAACAGGCTGAACAGGTTGAAATAAGATTGGGGGGGTGAGGCGGGGGGGCAGGAAGAGAAATCTCTCTCTGTTATGGTACAATTAGTTCAGAGTTGGCTCGCCTTCCACCAGGATGCATGAGGAGAAGGTGAGCAGAGAAGAGCTAGTTAATGTTTCTTCTGCCTGCCCAGCAAAAGCAAGTTTTAAAACCCTTCCTGGCAGTGTGAAGTTGGGTTATGGAGCTCAGTGCCAGAGGAAATTAAGAAGGACAAAGGTATAAATGAGTTAAAAATTGAATTAGGGAGATTCATGGAGGGTGGTTTCCATGGTGGCTATAAAGCATAACTGTCCGGATGTAGTCTGCTCATTCAAGTCATCTTTAAATCTCCGATTTAACAGAAAGTAGGAGGAATATGTCCTGGTTTTATACTCTTCCTTAACTGCCTGCTCTGAGCCATGGTCAAGGACAGCATTCAGGGTACTGGCACAACTATTCTTGCAGGTTAGGGACCTTGGATTTTTTTCTCCAGAAATAGGAGATACTAATTTCAGTGTATATTTCTGGGTTTTTTGGGGGGGTTGGTTTTTTTTTTAAAGGTTGCACTGAAAATAGATTCTCAAATTATATTATTCAGGATCCACTCTGACTTGGGTAAGGAGATAGTGCACATATGTTCACTAGGTGCCTGTAGCGATCAGGGAGGTCAGATCTTTTATTAGTCTTCTACTTTTTGAGCAGCTCTGCAAGTCTCGGGTAGGAATTGAATTATGAATTTATCATTGCACGCTCAGCTTACAGAATGGATCCAACTGATGTTTCAATTTCATATTTCTAGAAACCACGTGCCACAGTATTCTATACTACTTTTGTGATGGTTTGTGTCCTTTAAAGTTATATCATAAGCAGCTTCATTGTGAATTTGTTTACATAATTGTGTGTCAAACAAGATGGATTTAGTAGATTCTGACTCTCTTTCTTTCCCTGATAAGGACGATGGTTATTTTTTTTCTTTTTAATTTCATACTGGTACAGATAGAGGACTTTGGTTGGATATACTCTATTTAGATTTTGATTTCAGTTAATACCAGATCAATCACCAGATCAAATACCAGAAATAACTTCTTACACAAATTCTTTTTTCCTGTAGCTTCTTGATAGATGGCAATCTCGGACATTTTTTCAATCAGTCCATTAAAGCATATTTGAGGCTTACATACCAGGTTTATGGTACTATGCTGATTATTTCTGAAAAAATGTGGTCAGCACATAGTGAATTATACTGTTGAGTTCTTCAGGATTGAAACAAGTATTTACAAGTGCATCTCAGTCCATTCTCCACTGTTCCTTGATTTTTCTATTCTCTGTTCCTGGAAGGAGAAGTAAGATAAGACTGGGGAGCTGGTGGGGATGGGCTGGGGTGAGTGGGAGAGAGATTAACAGTACTGAAGGCAGATAACTAGTTGACTTTACTTTAGATATTGAAAATTCCTACTTGGGTTTTGAAATCTAGTGTGTTTAGTAAAGAAAAAAATGCTGATGTCATTAGCATTTTCATTTATGGATAATTCTGTTTTAAGTTGTCCTTTCCCAAGAATAGTTTTAATATTGGTGCTGTCTATTCCAGGAGAAGAGAAAGCAAAGATTGCTTTTAGATTGGAGGTTGGGAATTTACTTAAGTGTGAATCCCTGAAGAGCAGAACCACCTGAGTTCTGTTTAGCTCTACCTTAATTGTGTTGAAATGTTTCAGGAGATAGTTATTATATGAAATATCACCCATCACTTAGAAATTTATGTGAAATTATTTTAGAGTATGAATCGCAAGAGTTACTTGCGTTACTTGTTCACAATTTTGAGTTGTGCAAAAAAAAAAAAAATCCATAAATCTTGGGATGAACATTAGTTCTCCTGTTAACTAGCTGAATTATATTGAAATATATATATAATCAGTACTATATCTATACAGAATAACAACATTTTGGTGGAATTACCCTGGGCGTATACCTCTTTAGCAGGATATATGCCTTGATCCTGAACTCCTGGAAAATATTTTCTGGTTATATTAAAGAGTATATATCTCTATATAGAGATATAGATTGTTAAAGCCCAGGGAAGCCTGTGTTTTATCTTTATTGCAAATCTTGTTGGCATGCGAGGGCATATGATGGCATGTACATCCTTTGTCTTCAAGAATTCCAGAAACCAATGAACACTGTTATGAAATTTTGCTGTTATAATCCACATTTTATATCTGTTTGCACAGCAAAATTTAAATGACTGAAGCCTACAGATTCATAAGGTGTAAGCTTGTATTTCATATTTCGTTCCTGAAAATACGTCCTTTTCCTGGAGGAAGATCTGAGAGGATGTGCATTGGTCAGAAATAGGCACAGGTTCCCAAGCACCAAAGATCTTAGTATTTCATAGCTCTTCCCGGCTGAATTTCAACCTAATTTGGCACATATATCGTCGTTGACCTCAGACAGAATAATTCAGATGTTTGAACCTCTTAGATGTGTAGCCAAAAGCAAGTTGTCTTGTTGCATGTATTTTTAAACATCTGCAAGCTGAGCTGGGAAGCAGAATGCAAATTCTAGGACTTGAAGATACCTGTGAGGTTATGAAAATGCCTTCGGGACTGTGGGGAATCCTGGAACCTGTGAACATACGTTTTTTCCAGGCACGCTGTATTTAGAAGTTTAGTGTTTGCTTTAATTTCTAGTAACTCAAGTACAAACGACAATAGAAGTAGCTCATCAATAATTTAATACTAAATGTACAATCTGAGGTAATATCTTTTGTTGAACCTTTTAATGCATATTCCATGAGGACTGGAGGAATTGTTTCCTGCAGTTTGTATTTCTGCTGTATTTGGATATAGGAATAATTTGTTGTTCATGTAGGCCAAAAAATTTTAATGTTGTAGCCAGTTAACACTAGCAGAATTGTTTCTTTCAATAGCTCTCTTTTTCTCAGGGAGGAACCACTACATAGACAAATGAGATTTCCAATAGACTGCAGAGGAATTCCCATGCCTCTTCGTTAGGAATAGGAAGGGGCAAACTTCTCAGCTCATGATCATGTGGGGTTTAGGTGGGGAGTTTTGAGTTAGCACTTTGAAACTATTGGCTAATATAAAGAAGTGCTGATAATGTTTTAGCCTGATTACATGTTGCATATATATATATAATTTCCCTATTTTCATTATACAGTAATTTTTGCTTGAGATACTCCATTCTCTGACCATGTTTCAGTGGTGGGGAAGCCAGCAGGAATGTCCTACATTCACCAGTTGACCTTTGGGGGAGAATTGTATCTAAGCATTGATTTTTGAAACACTTATATTGTCTGCAACCATGGGTTTGATTCCAAGAAGGGATCGTTTGGTCCTTCATCATTATAAAGCCTATAGCATGAGCTCTGTTGAGATTTTTTCTGTGGAGGTTGTTCGCATAAGCACCTATAATCCAGGATTCTCTCAGCTACAAAAACACATCATTGCTCTTTTTGTAATGGTAAGCTCTTACTTTTAGCCAAACTCCTGTTTAGTCATAGGCCCATAACTTACACCCACCCTCTTCTACCAGCCATCCTGAACGAAGTTGCACTTCAGTGGTTGGTGAAATGGCCTGTCTGTGCAGCGATTGGTAAGGTGCTCTCAAGTCTTTGAAGAGTTGCAATCTGTTTTCAGAAACATTGCGAGCATTGATTAAAACAGAAAAGGTCTCTTGCAGTAAGGAAATGGGCCATCATGTTTTAGATGACTTCACATCATGTGCTATGACCCAACAACACAAATTAAGTAGGTTCAAAACTTCCCCGTCTTTACTGAAGTAAAGAAAAGCTTAAATTATAATGAGCTTGAAAGGAAACCACATTCTTGGAAAAAAATTTAATCGTGGGCTATCAAGTCAAGCTTTTATGTGAGTCTAAGTGTATTTGGCAGGATGGCTGTTCTTGTGGGTTTATTTCTGTCATGTCTTAATACCAGGCTTGTCACAAAGCAACTCCGACTGTGTCATTTCAAACTAGGATGTCACCTATATTGTGGAAAACAACCTTTACACTTTCTATTTCTCAGGATTTGCTGACAGAGCAGCAAAGTTACCAGAAATTGTCTTTGTCTCACCTTGCGCTTTCACTCCACAGATGCCGGGGGCTTTCTGAGCTGTCGCGGACCCTCGGCAGCGAGGCCGTGCCGAGCAGCGGGGCTGCGGCGAGCCTCTTCCCGCATCCCAGGGGAGCCCGGCGCCGAGCGCAGCAAAACCCTCCGGGGGGGTAACACAGGTGCGTGAAAAATGTTGGGAACATGGCTCCTTATTGATTTTACGTTAATGTTTGACACGTAGAGTGGGATAATATTCCAGTGGCAATTACCCCAAAGACATGCACCATTATACAAAATAAATGTCAGTGCTTGCCCTCCATAGCGCACGCAGCCTTCTAACTTACACAGTTAATTTGAAGATTTTGAAATTTTAGGTTGTCCACTCTCTGTTCCGGCAGAGCACAATTAATTAGTATGTTCTGAAGTAATTATTAACGTCAGGGATTTTTTTCTGCTCCTTGTTGTTGTTCTTGGAAGTCTTAGCGCAAGAATAAATGCTCAAGCTGTACAAGAAGGATGAATGTTTAGGTCTGATCCATCCTGCTCTCTCCTGCTCTCTGCTGCACCTTTCCGTATCTCCCTCAGCCTTTGTGATGGCTTCTTAGTAAAGGTTCAGTGTCAGATAGTCAGTACTGGAGAGCACACAGAGAGAATGTTGATGTCAAACGTAGATTAATTTCTGATAAATCACGAGTCAGTGATTAGTGAAAGTCAAGTTCTGATAAAAAACGAGTCAAGTTCTGATAAAACATTAGTCAGGCCTCATATTTGGAGATATATACATTTTTATATTTTTTTAACAATTCCAATATTTTTCTTGAATTTTGGTTTCTTCTTCTTTCTAAGCGATTGTGCTTAGGTCCAAGCTGAAGCTTTTGCAATTTTATTGTCAGAGAAAGGTGCATGCTTCATAGCTAAAGACTGAAATCCACTATTCTTTTAGCCAAAGGTGCACAAAAAAGGGGGAAAAAGACTTCTGCACTCTACTCTGTCAGAGTAAAAATGTTGATGGTGTGGGAACACTCTGAGATTTGTAGAGAAAAGTTGTGTACATCTTGTTTTAGTCCTCTGTTGAGAATGACAACAGTAAACATCACTGTGGAGAACACTGGCCACTGACATGTGGAGAGAAACATCAAATTAACTTATTTTATTGCCTGAGAAATAATTTGGATAATGTGAAATAATTTCATTGTCACTATTCTTGAACCTAAAGACAGGACTGGAAAAGTCCAGTGTGTGAGCTTTTGACGGTGACTGAAATCACCCAGACTGGCGGGAGCTGTGCATCTCAGGCACGTAGCTGGTGCCTTCTGGGATGAGAACTTGATTTTCACTGTAAATTTTATGGAGCTGTCTGTTTCTTTCAGTGGTCTTTAATTCCTTATAAACTGAAAAAAATTAAAATGTGTAAATTATCATGTTGGTAGGTTTTAGGAAAGGAATTATAATATTTTCATAAAAACAAACTTGTTTTTAGAAGAAATTCCTTTCCTTTGGTTGGAGAAAGGATTGTGTACTTCTCGCCTCCAGTTTTCTCTGTGAGTTAAAAGAACAAAAAAAAAGCATGTTGGGCTATAATGGTGTATTGCCTGTTTTAACATTAAAGGAGTTACTTAATCCAGTCACTCTGAAGTAGTAAGAAGCAGTAGAGATACCAAATTAGCTGCCTAAAATAAAAAATTCTTTTAGACAACACAGAAACACTGAGTTGTTCGCTTAAACTTAAACAGGAGGTACCTCGTGGTCTCTTCCCCAAGTTTTGGGCAGGTAATGCATTCAAGGCTTAAAGAACAAAGAAGCATAAGCTTCAAACATCTCTTATCTTTATATTCTTTTGAATTACTGTACAGTAATTTATGTAAGTGGCTTCTGTTGCTCCTTTAATGACTACCTACTTTTCTTGCTGTGTTTTCTTGCATAGGATCACAGGATGACTACACAGCTACTTCAGTGATATCAGTAATGGACTAGATAATGTTAGATTTCTATACTGAAACACCTCCACAGTATGTAAAAAAAGGGAAAAAAAAAGATTATGCTTTTCATGCTTGAAGAAATACAACACTGATTAGAAACTAGGTTGTTAAGATTAAGGCACTTGAGAGGTATTACTTGAAACTGTGCTAGCTTTTCATATCTTAGTTTTTAAATGGTACCACAATGCATTTCACAAAAAACTGAATAAAAATATGACTTTTGACTGTGTACCATTTTCAGTGTTCTTTGATTCAGAAATATTTTCATTTCTTCCCTAGTAATCTGCCAAGTCTAGAAAAATAAATTTTATTATTCAGAGTAAGTTACTGTGCATGTTTTTAACTGGATATTACGCTAAAAGTATTATTTCTTTTCTTACTGGCAATATGGTTTCCAAGCATAAGTGTAAACGGTACACCAAGTTGATTGAACAATATTTTTATATTACTTACCCTGTCAAGCACATAAGCTTTTCTCAACAAGACAGGAAATGTATTTCAACTTTCAGTTAGATAGTCTTATCCAATTTTTATTTAATGACACTCTTTAATTCAAATGTTTTCTAATAAAAAAAATGAGGAATATTTAATGGTTTTTTTCACCAAGGAAAACAATACTGAGAACAGCAGACATTGTTTATCTGGAGTATTAGACATTTCTCTGCTCTTAGGAGATGCAAATACCGTTTGTTTCATCATATCAACAAAGTTCTCTTCTCTTGTAGTGGATTATAGTTTGCTTATAGCTTCCGGTACAGAAAATTATTTTGAGATGCAATTTAGGCAGTAAGCCTGTAATAGTTTATTATGTTGTGAATTTCTGTTGTTCATTCCTGTTGTGCAGGTAATGACTTTAGGGGCGGAGAGTGAAATGAAATTCCCCATTGAGTAGATAAACACCCATTTATTACTGCTTCTCTGGGTGCCAAATTATAGACTAGTTGATAGTGAGAACCTCTATCAGTTTTTAGCCTTTGACTCTAGATGAGTGAGGTAATCACATGACTCCTACTGCCTCCAAAGAAAAAGCTCCTCTTCAGAAAGAGTGGTTGAAAGACTGTTGCTGCATTATTAATAAAAAACAGAGGCAACACAGAATCCCTGATGTCTCAGGATGATGAGGTGAGACTTTGAGTTGTCCCATAGGAAACAGTTTTGTTTTATTTATTTTCTTCCAACAAGTTTTGCATTTCCTTTGTTGCCACAGGCAGCTGTGATGCTTTCAAGTATAGAGTACGAAATGCAAATAGCAACTCTACAGTTGATAAATGGTTGGAAATGTTTAGTGCCACAGAATGGCAAACCTGTGTGGAACGTGTTATCTCATACATACATTTCTATTTTGTAGTACATCTGCTTAGGCTTCCTGGGTAGCTTTGACTAGTAACGAACAATGTGCAGGGATGCTCACGCTCTGCTAGTGTCACAGCGCGGGCAATACGGTATGGTGAAATACTTAGCGCGAGCGTCGAAGCAGAATAATATTGCTTCGGTGAAAAAAAATCACTGTTCCTAATCACTAGTGATAGACTTTGAATTGGTGAAGGGTATGTAGTCAGAGGCTTATTGTTTCATTAACGACAGATGACATCATTCAATGATGTCATTTAAAATTAACACTTAATAAGGAATCACCTATGCTTAACATGTGATATCATGACTTTTATTTTGGTGATTTAGATTCAATGCCCCAGCAGCCCTGTCTTGGGGACACTGGCTATCAAGTTTGGCTGGTAATGTTTAACAAGAGCCCACACCTAACCCGTGTGAGATACGAGGAGCAAGGGAATCCCTCTGATCTAGTACATCCCTATTGCTTACAGCTCACTGTCACTGTCACCTCTTTCAAAAGGAACCAGTTATCTTCATAATATATTGCACTTCCTTGTATTTCTTGCTTAATGGAAGTAACTTTGTTGAGGTGTATGAACGCATGATGTTTATTTTTGTGCCCCCTGTTTTCAAATAGCGACTCAGAATGGGTCTTTGTGAAATGTCTGTCAGCCCACTAAGTACTTAGCTAAGGAAACAATACACTTTGGAAACGATATGCATTGGATAGGTGATATAATGACGCAAGGTAAGTCACACCACAAAACAGAGTGCAAAATTTAAACTAATGAGGTTTGGGTTTTGGGTTTTTTTTGTTCAAATGACTTTAAGTTAGGCAGATATTTGTTTTTATTGCCCATTTGACAGTTTTATTAGTAAAAACTGCTGAGGGATAGTTTTAGTTTAAAAACAGCAGCACTCGGCAAGTGTTAAGTGCAGTAGGCAAGTGCCATTTGTGTGTATTGGCAGTGAAGAGGATAATGCTGTGGAAGTTAACAGTGTCTTTACAGTTGCATATCATACTGTAGTTGGTCCATGACTTTCATGCAAGACCAAAGAAAATCAACCAGGAGGATCAGCATTCTAGAAAACTTTCACAAAAACCACAATTTGAAAGAAATAATATGAAGAAAGGATTTAAGATGTAGATTCAAGTACATGAAAGGTTGCTGCAAAGAGGAAAGTAATAAACTGTGCTCTTTGTCTATGGGGAACAGGACAAGAATAATAATGCATTTAAATTGTAGTGAGGGAGATTTAAATTAGACATTAGGGAAAGCTTTGCAAATGTAAGGTTAGTGAAGGACAGCAGCTGATTGATTGGAGGTGCTGCAGCATCTCTAGTGGAGATTTTGGGAATGAGTCAGACAAACATCTGTCAGAGGCAGGTTAGTGATCCTGTTCAGGAGCAGAGAGGGGTGGGCGAGATGGCCTCCTGACATCCCTACGCACCCTGCCTAGCCCAGGTCTGGTTTTATGCTGTGCTAGGGACCCAGTGAGGTTAGAAACTGAAATTAAACAGCTTCTTTACCCTAAACTGTTTTATGATTGTATGTCTTATTTTACTCTTGTTAGGGTATAAGATAAAGCTTTAATATACTTTCCACCAGCAAGTTTCCATAGCTTTCTTTTCCCAAGAAGGGTGTTAAGAGAATACTTAAATCCAAACAAGATTTGGATTTGACTTGTGAAAATGCAGCATGTCTCTTTAATACTATTTAAACCCTGGTTTTATATTATTTGCCAGTGTTCTTTGTTCATATGTTGTGAATGAAGTCTTTTTCTAATCATTTGAAACAAAATTTGCATATTGTCATTGGGTAAAATTGAACCTCAGAAATTTATGGCTTAAGTTCCACTTTTATTTAAGGAAAATTTGATGAAATTAATTAAAATGGGGGTTGCAAAATGCCCTTCTGTTTTTTTCGGATGTAGGAGCATTAAAAAATAAAGTCCCTTTCATTCTGAGTCTACGTGGCATTACATCATTTCCTACATCAATTTAAACTTTTATTCTCTGTAGAAGGTGTTATTTACAGTAAAATCCTACGGTATTCAAAGTAATATAATGTGTCTGGTCGCAGCTGATGAAGACATTGTTTTCTAGAACGGATGGTAAAGTTCATCGGAGCATTAAAGAGGGTATTCTTGGTATCTCATATGTAGATACAGTCTAGACACTTGAATAATCAGCAGAGTCATTAGAATGTCTGCCTGTAAGTATACCAGTGTTGATGGTGAGAAAATAGAAATATTTCTTGCTCATCATTGTCTGTCTTCCCCATTTTTCTTAGCATCTGACCTTTCATGCTTAGATATTAATTTGCCCTACTCGTAGTTTGTCTTTCAATTTCTTCTTTTTGTTTCGGTTCAACAGCTGGAATGGGAAAATAATATTGAGCCCCATGGATGTAGTTTCATTGATTAATAACAGAATTTAACCAAGTGATGTTATGCAGTCCTAATTCATTTTATTTACAGCAATGGAGATTAGAAAAACACTTTCTAACAGAAATCAAACCATTGTTTTTCACAGACGCTTGTTCCAACGTGCTCTTAGATTTGGAAAAAGATGAATGCAAAGTTCTATCAATATTTTTTAATTAGGAAAAAATTTAATTGTGATCTCGGACTTCAAATAGATCCGTGGTCTTTCTGAGTACTAAAATAGTGGCATATGTGGCTCCTGCTTCTCTTAAGTCTCTTCTTTGAAAAGCACAATTAAAAGCGTATTTTTGCCGCTGCTGTCAGCACACATTAGTTCTACAGCAATTTTAAAGGGGGAATTTGCTTTGAGCCCAACAGGATGGGGCTGAAGTGCTACACATGAGAGAGAATATATTCTAGTGGGTTTTTAATAGATTTAGAAAAAACACTGTTTGTCTTACAGAAACAAGTAAAGGGCCTCCTGTGACACATAAGATTTTGTAAGCACACTGAACTGGCAATCAGCTAATCTCTAGTGTCAGAATGATATCAGTAATTGGATCCCCTATGAAACAGCAGGAGTCAGTGGTGGGTGGATTGTTTCTTTGCAGTGCGGTGCAGGCAGCTGAGTTCTCCGTGCTCAGCTGCGAGGTTGTGGGAGCATGATTGCCACAGTACCAGGAGAATTGGGGCAGGTTTTTAATTACTCCTTTATTGAATTATTTGGTATTATTTCTTGCAAGTGCGCAATGAAGCACCATGTGAGAATACTAATTTCTACTTGGTTAATCGTGGGTGGTAGCACTTCCGCTGCACGCTTGTAGCTTGCTTGTGTCTTTTACTTTTATATTAATCATAAGAGATACCACTTTTACAGTTCTATAGTTAACTTAGGAAATTTTTGATTCAGAAATAACATTATTAATGTGCTTCTGATATTGTGATTGAAAGGCACAGGAGAGATTTCAGCTTTACAGGGTACCACCATGGGAATGCCTTGTTGTTTGAGAACAAAAACAACCCAAAATGTACAAGGCAGAAGTAAGAAAGGGTTTTATTTTCTGTTGTTTGTAATATGTAGGCCTGTTTTGACTCAACTAATTATCAGAAGTCCCTGTTCTGCTGTGAGGATTTTCACCAAGAGCAATAACTCCTACAAGACAGATGTCCTGATATTTTGAAAGAGTGGTTTAAATATGTATGTGTATGGGGTTTTGCATCTATTTGATGTTTAAATTAATTTTAGAGACAGCCATGGATGTAAGATGCTCTTTCTCTTTTAACTGCCTCAGTCCATACTTCTGTGAAATAGTATAGCATATTTTTCAAGCCGTTTAGGGCCCTAAAAGGCTAAGTTTTTAATCACTAAAGTGCCAAATAAAGCCAAGCCTTTGAAACTGTATAAAAAATGGTTACTATCACATAATGTATTTAGCATGACTTGAACAACAGCTTCAAGCATTTGAAGTGGATTTTTTTCCAGCTTTGACATGATTTCCCCTCCCCCATCACCTGCAACTGTTATTGATGCTTGAATGAGTCAAAATACTTGGAATCTGTTTTCCTATCTTATGCTAAATCTGGAAGACCTCGAAGGCAGTCCCTATTCAAATTATTTCCATTGAGCAGAATTGGAAATGGAGAATGTCACTGTGGGGAATATATATAGGTGGGGAATAGGGAATATAGAAGCAGGGGAATAAATAGAGGGAGCATTTTAAGACAGGTTTTATTTATAATTGATACTTGTGTGTTCTACATTTATACTCTATTTTAACAACTTCTTAAGAAGTGAGCTTAGTTTCAGCATTTATCCTCCATCCACGGTGTCACTTTATCTGTTACTTTGCAGATCAGAAACAGGCAAATAAATAAATAGAGGGAGAACAGTGTTGTGCCTTCTTAGTCATATGCCATTCCTGTATGCACTGTAACAACAGTAAACTGTTGTTTCATGCAGTTAAAGCAGGATTAGAACTGGCTTTGTGAAGAGATCAAGGAAGGATGGTTTAGGTCCAGTAAGTTTTAATAACTTTTCAGTGAAAGACAACTTTTGATCTGACTGGGCATAGACAAGCAGGGAGTTTCTTCAAGACATCATTGCAAAGAGGAATCACTGATTGTTCTAGTAGTTACTCAACCCCATTATTTGTCCTTTAATTTTGTAAAGTATATTTTTTCTCTTTGAAATTAATTACTTCTCTTCCAAGAACTGTTTCATAGAAGTTAGTTCTTTAAATGAAAGTATTTACTACTGGTGAGCTCAAATCAGTTTTGTCTTTTCTGCCCTCAGTGATTAAATAAAAAAAAATTAGGTGTATTGGCCTCATTTTATTATTTGGCTAATGAATGCTGCACACAGAAGTCAAGTCTCCTCTTGCAGAGTTCTTAAATATCTGAGTATGTCTTTACCCTAGCTTTACTGGGGTGCTAGCCCTGGACCATTGGTTCAGAGGTGGGTTTGGGATTTTTCCTCTTCCTTTTCAAAACTGCTGCTCTGGTAGACACACACGCTGTTATCTTTTTTTTTTTTTAAACATTGTTTCCCAACCACCACCTCCTGCCATAATTTCCCCAATCTTAAATTTTTTTTCTTCCCTACTTTAAGCGGGTTTTCTGTGAGAAGGCATTATGTGCCGGATTTTGCTGCAGCCACTTTTCACATTTAGAGTACTACTTTTCCAGCTTATTTTGGCAGATAGAGCAAAGTGATAAGATCGCTATGTAGGAAAGTTGGACAAATACATCAGTGCTGTACTTGGCACTCGTATTTTTCCAAATATCCCATTTTCTTAGATGTCTTTTTCATATTCCACATAATACCAGTATCACGGTTTCAGGGTCTTAATCAGATCCCAACTTGGTGGTTAGTGCTTCTCTTTTGATACGTTTTTTCAACAACATTATACGAAAGGTAGTTTCCTTCCCTTTATTTTCTTTATGTGAGAAATGCCATTTAGGTTTTACTTTACTTTACCCAAATATACATTTTTTTCACCTGCTGTTTCCGTGGCTCAATGTGCAGTGAGACAGCTTCTTGGTTCCCAATGCCGGGTTGCTCTGACAGGCTGCGTTGACTAATTGGTCTCTGCCATTTTCTTGATCTTTATCTCCTTTCTCTTGCTTTCCCAGTTAGAGCAGAGCCTCGCTGAGAACAGCCCACAGGAAAGCGCTCTCCTTAAGCTTCTGACAACCACCTCGTCTCTCCCTGGTGCTATTATTAACGAAACAAAAGCAAAAGTCCTCATGTGGGCTTCTTGCAAGTAGTGAGGAGTCAAACTGTGAACTAAACATCTTTTGCCTACATTGCAGCTGAGAAATAAACAGCTGAGTGATGTTTCTGAGGCACAGATTGATAGCCTTTTTAAGAACACCAAACTGTTAAGTTTTTGATGTTACGTTTAGGTTTCTTTTAAAAGAGAAGAAAAAAAGGGATAGTATATTGTCGCATTTAGTATGGTAGTGGTATTAAGGACTGACTCACAAGGTAGGTATACTATAATTACAATACTCCATTCTCACACACTATATATAACTTTCAGCATCCTTCTGCTCTTCAAATTGTAAAAGTCCATACAGAAATGGGATAGCATTACCAGTGTTCAGAAAAATGAAGGAAATTAATGCTGTGATTTAATCTTGTATTTACCTGCTTCACTAGAATTTTAACTCAGTTTGAAAAAGATAGAGAAGCTTCCTATTCACGGTGTTTCGTGATGTTATTTTAAAAACATTTTGTCATGAATTGATTCCGTTGTAGAGCGGAACAGTCAACTTTTTAATGTGGAATTCAAGTTGGGAATTTTCAACAGATACAGAGGGATAGAACATTTGATGCATTCAGATTTAAAGTTCCACTTTAAAAAAAGTGTACTCAGCAGAACATAGTAATTTAAAATTACAGCATCTAAATTGTCTTGATTCTGTCCAATCAAAATGCCCTGTAAGTATAATATGATTGTGTTTAAAAAGTTTCAGCATTCATGACCATCAAGAAATGAATAGCAATTTGACTCTGTTTTTCCACACATTTTCTTTTCCTTAAGACGGACAAATGGTCCAAAGTTAAATATTTTTGGGCATCTTACTTATGTGTTTCCCTGTTTAACCTGCTCAAGGGTTTTTTGTTTGCCTGGCTTTTTTTCTGAACTCGATAAGTCAATGTACTACTAGTCTGTTTAAAACCTATGTATATTTTTTTTTTCTGATATAAATTCTTAGCCTTAGTTCCATTGCCAAATATTTTGACCATAAATAGGCTTAGAATTAGATTGTTCTGCCATATTCCTGATGATCTGAAGACATGCACTATCATTAAATCTTACATGAACTATAACTTTCCATCTTACGTTAACTCAAACTTTAATTTACACCAGGATAACATCCGTAACATCTAAAACACCTCTGAGTTAGGCAGGAGGTGATGCTGCTGTTAGAGCAGCACAGTTGTCCAAGCGCAGTACAAACTAGCCCTGAGCTGCTGCTAGGTATTCTGCCGTTGACTTGTTGGAGGATTTGCTTAGTTAAATCAGTGCCAATGTCTCTGGATGTTAAGGGTTTCCCTTGTGTATCAGCTTCTTTGGTATCCACAGTAGGTAGTCAAAACAATGCAGCTGCACAATGTGTCAAACGTCACCAGCTACTATGGCAGATGGCCACCAAAGTTGTTGGCCTTCAGGCTAAATATTCAGTTAGCTTTAATTTTTGACTCTTGGGTCCATTCTCCCTTATCCTACAGACTCGTGAAAGTCAGTATAATTGTTTCAATGGAAATCATCAATAGAGAAGTTTCATTTACTTCTTTTTGACCTGACTTCAGGTAGCCTGTATGTATATGTATACATATACATATACATAAAAAAAATTGCCAAGGTATGTCAATTAAAGTTCATTGATAATTTGGTTTAACTGCAGCTTTTTTTTTTTCCCCCCCCAAATTTAAATTTGCAGAAGATTTAGGTTAAAAAGTATGGAAAGTTTGAACAATTGGATTTTAGTTATCATCACTCAGGATTAAAAAGACAGGTTCTAAATTCCTTAACCATTTAAAAACATTTTAATTACTCGTTATACCTGTATAAAACTGTTTGCTTAATGAACGCAAGTCTGAAATCTAAGGATATGGTGTATTTTTCATACATTTCAGTAGACTAAATGGCTTATAACAGGTTGTATTGGGGTATAGCACCAAAAATAACATCAACATTTTGCCAGTAATATGCAAAGCAAAAGTTTTGTCAAAAAGTAGTTTACTAAGTTGTGGTTTTATCTGGCATCCCAGTGTTTAAAGAAAGAGCTAAGATCTGAAGTCACTTTCTTGGGAAAGTGAAAGATGTTCTCTCTTATGGCTTATTGCTGCACTTGTGTTTGCTCAATGCCTTAGTCTCGTCGCTGCAGGGACCAGGCTATAGCACTGGGTATAAAAAGGCTGATACTGCTGCCCCATTCCCTCTTTCTCCGGTAAGAATGCAGACAGTTTATGCGCTCCCCAACGCACTGAAAGTTGTGCCAGGGACCTATGGGAATCAGAGGCAAAGTGGGGAGCTCCAAGAGGATCAGTGGCCATATGGTTCACAGATCTGTGCTCTGGGAGGAGCTGAGGTCCTATTGACGGATCCCGCCGGGTGGGCGGCAGCAACTAAACTCTCTGAAGTTTGTCCCTTCTGCTGAGTGGTGGTGGTGGTCTCTTTCTGCTGGTGGCTGTGGAGGCAGGCCCTTTCCTTGACTTACCTTTGAGCTGGGGTGGGAGCAGAGCAGGACAGAGCACGAGGAAAAGGCAGGCCTGGACTTGGCAACAAACATCTTTTGAAGTCTTTAAGTGAAGACAAGAAGAGATGCTTAGGGAGGAGATGGGAATGTTGCCCAGCCCATTTTGGCTGCTGTCAAGTGCCTTTCTGCATTTCTAACTAGTCAGTACAGGCATTTTCCTTAAAACTCAAAATGGGTAAAATTCTGGTGTACTTCATCGTATGTGCAGCAAAGACAGACAACTTTTGGGATCCTTTGACTTCAGATCTCTTAACTGAGTAGATTACGCAAAATGAGAAGAGTTGGCACACTTTGTAGGGGGGAGCAAAACAGAACTAGGACAACTTATTCTTTGCTAGAGCTTGTCACTGCTGCCTTTAATTGCTCATAGCTGTGGGTACATGTGACCACCTTTTCTTTGCTGTTATTCTGTAAGCAGCTTCAAGGTGATGCCCCTCACAAAAAACAGGATAGAAATGGATACTAAATGAGGAAAGCCTTTCAAAGACTTTTCTCAAAACTCAATCGTCTAGTTTTTAAAGGGCGTGTTATATAAAGTACTTACCATAGTTGTTCTTGGAAATGAAGGTAAGATTTTGAGAAGGAATTAAAAGATTGTTTATATTGGTCATGGATCTTTATTCAATACCGTATGAACCCTTGTCTGCTGGTCAGATAGGTTCATTTGCAAATATGAAGGGAAGGGAACGAGATGATTCAGAAGAAAAGCTGTATGGTACAAAGCCTTCTATTACATAATAGAAATCAAAATCCAAACTCAACTAGTAGTGATTCAGTAGTTAGCAGTTAATAGTTATTATTTGGTCAATAGCAAAATGAGAAATCAAGATGATACCTACTTGGTATTTTTGAAAAACTCTTTTCCATCTGAAGCAAAATGTACTTGCTGATGCTGATGGACATTGTAGTTGCACAGGGAATGAAGCTGGAGGCATTTTGTAAGTTGTCCTTTATTTAATGGTCATGACTGGCACTTGTGGTAAATGAGGCCAGATGTTAGATGGAAAGTCCTCTGTTTTGGCTGCATTTTAATTTTTTTTTTAGCTTTTCTTCCTGTGCTGTTTATGCTGGTGTACACTTTTTATTAACTTCAGTGGATGTAGGATCATGCCCTTACATCATAATTTTATTGAGTCTTATTGGAAAAAATGCTCACATAGAACCCTGAAAATGTTTCATATTTCAGAGAAAACAGAAACTTTAAAGTAGATCATAATTCCTACAGACAGTATTTGCATTAATAACAAGTGCTAGAAATGTTTTCGTGGTTTAGTTCTCACTTGACTACAGGGAAGAATAATAAAGAAAGAAAGCGTTTCTTTGCCAGTGCTGTTACTCCTTGAGTACAGCAGAATTTCTGGCTGGTCATATGGAAATGACTGTGAAATGTCTGAAAGGACTGAAAAATGTCTGTGAAATTAAGAAAAAATATCTGAAAATATACCATATTCAGTAAAAGCTCATCTAATTTTAATATATGCTGTGGGTTCAAATTTATGTCCCTTTGTCAGCAAGCTAATATGAAAGAGTTTAATTGGGAAATACCTTTTACCCTTTTCCTCAGTGGGATTGTGCTTTCAAACCTGTTCAAATTCATCATCAGTCTTGTACAAATTGTCTTAGAAAGCCCAAGGAAAAATCAATGGGAATATTTCCCTCAGGGTCCACCATACTGATTACAAAAATATCCATACTTAATGCTGAGTTTATGCTTATATCCTCACAACCGATCATGAAACAGATGCAGTGTATACGTTCATATGGAGACAATGATGTTGCAAGTGCTTCCAGTGCTGGTAAATTTGTAAAGACTTGCATTTACACCAAACTGTGCTTTGCACTTCTGACAAAAATACTTATGTAGCTTCCAGGGCATAACGTGTGTGTTCATTTTCTCACCACATGTGAGAAGGCTCCGGGGAGACCTTATTGCAGCCTTTCAGTACTTAAAGGGGGCTTATAAGAAAGATGGGTACAGGCTTTTTAGCAGAGCCTGCTGCGACAGGACAAGGGGGAATGGTTTTAAACCAAAAGAGGGCAGATTCAGACTAGATATAAGGAAGAAATTTTTTACGATGAGGGTGGTGAAACACTGGCACAGGTTGCCCAGAGAGGTGGTAGATGCCCCGTCTCTGGAAACATTCAAGGTCAGGTTGGACGGGGCTCTGAGCAACCTGATCTTGTTGATATGGCCCTGCTCACTGCAGGGGGGTTGGACCTTCAAAGGTCCCTTCCAACCCTAACCATTCTGTGATTCGATGTGCAAATCTGACACATCAGACTTGACAGCGTGTATTGGAACATCTCCCATTTTGAACTAGCTCTGCTAACACACTGTCATCTTCTGTAACAACCCTTTAACTTTCCTAGGCTGAATTACAAATGTTTGCACTCATGCAAAGCATAAATATAAATGTTGACAGTGTCATGCAACAGTGACTTCTTGTCATTCCCACCAACTGCATGGTCCTATAATGTAAAATAGCAGCTGGAACTCAGTTGTGAAATAAAAACCATACAGTTGGCTTTTGGGGACCCCTATGTTAGTGTTGCCAAATTCCTATGGAGTATGATATCTTTTCTTTTTTTTTTTTTTTTTGGAGAATGCAAAACTTTTGCAAATAGTGTTGCTGTTTGCCTTCTAGTAGGCTTGCAAAATTGTCAGTGATAATGTTTCGATAGAAGTTTATTTTCCTTTTATTGTTTAGCTTAAATTCTGCTGTGGCGGAAACTCGGCCTGAATTTTATCAGGCTGAAGGTCAAATTCTTTTACAAATGAGGAAAAAATTAGATTAAGTTCCCTATTTTTGGAGAACCTCAGTAATGTTAATAATCCTCCACTTCCTACAGCAAATTTCTGATGGCTACGGAATGGTTCAGTGTTAGCACCACTGCTGTCAGGAAGGAGTGCAGTAGTAGCAGGGGAGACTTCTAATTTACATGGGTATTTTTAAATACGTGACAGAATGGTGAAGGCAGTAGGAGATACAGATTTTCCACAATGTCCACCTTGTTATAGACTTCTGTTGCTTGGTCTTATTTCAGTTTTACAGGCAAGGAGGTGTTAAATTTTGTCCCTTCTGTTCTCCTATGTTTGAACATGAGTGTTTGACTGTTCGGAAGCTATGTAAAATTATCGGCATCTTTAGCATCCCTTCCTTTTGCCCAAGGCTGCTATTTTGCACATGATGAAAAAACTGTTCCTCTTCCCCAAACAGCAGTCATACACCAGGCTCGTTTGCTCAGTCTCTGGAATTAGAGCATGATTGTGTTTCACCACGAGCAATCGGCTGGTGGCCTTCTTAGGCATTTAGAGACATGTTTGCTGCTCTGTGACCTGGTGAGTACCTTAGTTTTTAAAATTCATGCTGTTAGAGCTTGCTGGGAGTTGCAGGCAGGTCCCTGAAGAGGGTGTCCCATTTATATCCAACCCAGAATTAGTGGGATTTCTTAGGAAGAATGGAGTTCAGAAAGTGATGGCCTTGCAGCAGAAGTCCACCACTGGCGCCCTGCGCTGCTCCCCGCTGTGGCCGGCGTAACGCCTCTGCGGTCAGCGGTGCTGACGCTCTCCTGGGGGGGTGGATAACGCCAACTTGCTTGTTGTGGGTGCTGGGTTTGTCGAGCCTTGCAACTTAAAAGCACTGTTTATTAAACCAACCAAACAAGGGAATTAAACAGATTATAGGCTTATCGTAGAGCAAGTGAAAGACAGAAAGCGCGTAATTGGAAGGAGGAGTGTTTTGACAGCTTCTGCAGATGGCAGTAGACAGAAGGGAGGATTGCATTCCTAAAGTGTAACTTTTTATTAGTAAGGTTCAAATAATTCTAGCGGCTCTTTTGAGGATATTGTGTTTGTCATGAACAGTATGACTGGATTTCTTTCTAGATATTGGTTATGACAGTTTTAGTTGGTTTTTTTTTTCATGATTCAGAACGCTTTCTGAGCAATGCCATTGTGCAGATTATGTACTAATTTTGGAAGCAATGCTCTGATTTGTTTTTGTAATGCTGTGTTCTCCAGAAGGATCAGGAGTTCGGTATTGCCTCAGAGACTTTGCACTATTTTATCACTCAGCAGTGTTTTCATATTCAGTATCATGTCTGAAGCAAAATGTTTAGATGGAAGATTGCTTCAGAATACTTACTTTTCGGAAACATATCTAAACATGAAAATAATACAGTGAAGAATTTTTTTTTTTACATGCTTTTGGCTTTTGCCTTTTAAAAACCAAAAGGATTTCCTTAGGGATTTGCTTGTCTAAATCTATTTTCTCCCCAGCATATGAAATGACAGGCTATACAAAATGCCCAAATATTAATTTTTTTGGCATCTCCGTATATTCATCTGTCAACCTTCAGTGAATTTTCTGGTGTTCTATTAGCTTGTCCCAAACTGCTGGCAAGCTAAATTTCTCTAACAGGCATCAATTCACTGCATTAAATGCCTGCTCTGCCCTGCAAGATGTATTGATTATTTTTTTCCCAGCAAAGTGACAAATACCATTTTCATGACAATAATAGAGATTGATTACGATTTTATGGAACAGAGAAGGAGCCGATATTGCTGAGAGAACCTTGGGGCTTATAAAAAATTGAAAAAAAATCGTTTAAATTAATAAAGAAATTAATGAATTCATCTGTTGCTGATGAAGCTGAAGCATTTTTGATGTAACGAAAACTACAGTAAGTGCATGATCGTTGCTGAATTGAGGCAAGTTTAAATGTATTTTTAGCATCTGGTGTCTGAAATTACTTGGAGAAATGCTAGTAATCCATTTTGAAGCCCTCAGACTCTGAACTCTTTAAGACTTAAGATAAATTTTTCTACGGATTTAGGTATGCATGATCATGTACGAGTAAATATTGCAGTGCTATCTTGATCAGTGGAAGTTGAACCTGAAAGACCAAGGAAATGTTGTCAGGTTTTGTGTAGGGGTATTTATTTGAAACCTAAAATGAAATAAATTTCTTTAGGGCTTTTTTTGTTCATTTTCACTTGCATCTCATGTTGTTATCTCCTTTGCTGGAGACACAAACTGTAGGTCAAACTCCTTTACCCTTGTTCTCACACCTTATCCACTATTTAAATGAAGCTGGAGAGATAAGACAGTGAGGTTTCAAGATGAGACTGAATATTTGAATTTGACACAATAATAGATTATTCATGACATTGTATCAAAGCAAATTATAACAACAGAATTCATGCTGGGTATAATAGCATTCACAATTTGTAAGTGTTTTTATGTATTATCTTTAAACAAAACAAAAGCTGTTTACGGACACTTGCATATAGGCAGGGTTTTGTGTGTGTGATGACTGTAAAGTTCACCTCATTTAATATCCTTGTATCAATCTTAAGACTTTTTTTACATCCGAAAATATATTTTCCTGATTGATATATAGTTGAAAAACTGAGGTTACAGTACGATGGATGTAAGACTTTCAAACAAACTGGAAGGTAGGACAGCGAAGACAAAAGATTACACTGATAGCTATAGCCCCTGAAATGGCACTATATTTTGCATTTAGTTTATTCTCTGATCTTCTCCATCAAGATATATAAAGAAGATATACGTTTTAGTCTAGGAAATTAAATCCAGTGAACTAAGTTTACAAAGACAAGCCAGAGTCTCTTGCACATGTGATGTGTCAGTACGACATGGAAAATTTTAGTCCTGCCTCCCTAAAAAAAGTTGTAATTAATCACAGTTCTGATTTTCTGTCGAGCCAAAACCAAGTCTGATTTGAGGCCAAATACAAAGAAGAAGTGTTTCAGAATTAGTAATTAATTATTAATTACTAACTATTAGTAATTAATAATTGCAAGGGCTTTTTTTTTGTTGTTTAGCACACTTAAAAGTATGTTCAGATGATTTTTTTCCTAAAAATCCTAGGTGAACTATAAAGCTTAAAAGGAATTTCTGTGTGGTTTTTTACTTGAAAGAATCGGATAATATGTTGTTTCCCTTCTGCTGAGTCTGTATACATATACGTTGGAAAAAATGTTATTGTAGAACAACAGGTAGTGAGAGCTGATGATGTAGTAGTCAAATAAAAAGCGAAGCAAATAAACAAGTACACACACCCCACTGTGGAACTTGCATAGAGCTTAATGGTTAAAATAACAATAGAGCCAATTTCAGCATTTGACTTATCATGAGCTTCTGAACTGTTCACATACCGCTCTAAAATTTTCTAGTGTACACCTAGAGTGCGAAAGTTATTTCAAGCGTGTATCTAAAACTGTCTGGCAGTATTTAAAGGAAGCGGAAGTAAAGTAATGCCTTCATTATAAAAAAGAATGGCTATGACCTTTTAAATGACAGCTGTAGTACCAAAATGGCTGGGCACACAGGTTGAAATTTTTCAAGGTGGCAGCTCTCTCTCAAGAGAAATGTCTTTGAAACGTCTCTGTGAAAATGGTTGTGATTTGGTCTGAAGGTATTGTGATTTTCCCATGGGCGGTAAAATTTTAGTAATAGTATATCCACCAGGTTACTTGGAAGAGCCACTGGCTGACTCGCTGCTTACGTACCTGCTGCGATTTTTGCAGAACGTGCACCTGGGGTTTGCAGGAGTCCTGGTGTCATTCACTGTTGGCTGTAAATTGTAAAATGATGGGCTTCCTCTTGACTGATTTACAGTGTGCTAACAAGCATGTTTATGCCCCGAGAGGTCAGGGAATTGCCATTGTTAAAGATTTAGGCGCGGTTTTAGTTTCCTTAAGTTTTCTTCTTCTTGAAAAGAGAGAACTCTGTCCAAGCTGGCTTGAGAGGCTGCAGTTAGCCTTGCGTGGGGCTGAAGAGGATCCAGCGAGTCCTTAGACCAGCCACAGTGTGTGGCTCTGCCACTAGTGTCTCCTTTGGTCCACGAGCTGGTGGAACCGCGCTTCGGGGGCACCACCACCGTTCAGCCCTTCAGGATTAGTTTTAAATTAGTTTCATATAGAAGCAGTGGAGAAGCCTTGGTGCAGCACTCCCCGAAGGAGCTGCAGTGGCAGAGAAGGACTAGGGACACCCTGTGCCCTGCTGCATACCTCGACCTTGCTCCTCAAACCATGGTGGACGTGGGCTCTGTGGTGAAGGTGGGCATGGTGACTCCCTGCAGTACTAACCGGGTGGCCTTCCGCAGTGTGCTTTAGCATCTGACTTAGACTACGTCCCTGACGGTGCTGTCTGGAAGTGTGTAACGTCTTCAATGATGTATTTCATTACTGTTTTCTGGTACAAAGTGCTAAGTTCAGAGGAGTTTCATCAGCAATCAGTGTGTTCTTAACAGTATTGTGCTTCCACACCATTTTGTGAAGCAGTAAAGTTCGGTGGCTATAAAATGGCGTCAGAAAATAAAAGTTAAAATGCGTTCTGTGACTTTTTGCTGAAAAGAAAATTAGCCTGATTTGTTTATAGCAAAGTAATTCTATTTGACTGCTCAAGGCTAGACAAGTGTTTTGAAAAGTTATTTTAAATATTATCCACAGCTTGAAGATATGCAGTCAGGAAGTAATGTATTACCAATGAAACAGCACATAAAATTCCTCATAGGGATACTTGCTGAATTTTGTTTTACTGTTCTCATCTTGGCTTGGTGTGCTGAAAGAAACACTGTAGAAATTCTGCTTAAAACTGTGCTATACAAATTCATATTTGCAACTAATTTTGGAAATGTAATGAGAGATTTTAAAACATTTGTCTCTTGTATTAATTTCCACTTTGAAATATAAATTCATTTTAAATCATTAAAACTGAATATAATGCTTGCATGTGATTGATGATTTAAATTATCATTGCATTTGCTAATTTTTTAATATCCTGTTTTTGTAGCGAAGTCTTTAAGAATTTAGCCAGATTAGGGGCTGTGGGATGAAGCCTTACTTTCATGCAGTAGGTGAAGGACTCTTAAATCAGTCTCTGGAGTTATTTAATGGTTACCAATTACTCCTGCATTGTAAACAATCAAAGTGCTTGTATCTGCAGGCAGTAGATAACCTGAAAATCAAATATATCAGCTCTGCCCAGATCCTTGAAGAGATTGTCCTGTCAACTAAAACAAGAATAAAAGATGTGATTGTAAATAACGTTCGTGGGACAAGCAGGTTAGTATCATTAATTTAAAAAATAAATAAAGAGCCACCTGTAGCAGGCAGTTGACATTAATTGAACATCTAGCAGAAAGCAAAGCCTTAAGAAACTTGCAAGCACGTATACGTTCAATTTGCTTCGTTCCCCGGTTGTTTTAAGTTATGGTTTGCCATCTTCTGATGCAAGGGTTTCCTTTATCCATTCCTTGCAAGAAGGTATAGTGTATAACACTGATTCTTTCAGAGGTTTTAGAAACCTCTGTGGTTTGGCTCCTTTGAGTAATGGAGTGAGTCCTAGCGCTACATTTTTTTCCCTATGTAAGGGTTGTGTTTATGGCTAAATGCGCACCATAGGGATTGTACTTTAATACAAGAATTAATTGAATTAATTAATTCAATTGAATAGTGTTTCTTACCTGTTATTAACAGCTTTTTTCTAGTTTTGTTTCTCATTGCCAATGATAATAAGAGAAAAGAAACTAATCATTACCTATAATTTTTGATTGTTGAAATATCTCCATTTCTATCTATCTAATGAGTAGACAAGAAAAGTGAAGATTTATATATAACATTATTTAAAAGGCCATCAGTATTAGGAATAATATCAATTCTAATGATCGTCTGGCTTACTTAATCCTGCAGCACTGAAGTTATTGGAGCTTTGGCCATTTAACATGAGTGCTCGACTACAAAAAGAGATTCCAAACCACTAATATTGCAACAGATATTTTCATTGAGAATCCTAGGCTGACCCTGCTGTATATGGATGCTTGTGTTCATAGTTTAAGTATGTGCTAAGCTTTTTTCTTTTATTTCAAGGGAACAAGTCATTTTTGGTGGAAATATTTAGTAAATAAACTAAATGGAGGGGAAAGAGCAAATCTGTTAGCTGCCGTTTTCCTGTATTGACTCTTTTCTTTTTTCCCTTAAAGATAGCTATTTAGTCCATTAGTGGATTTCTTTCCCCTTCCAGGCTGGCTTCCTGAGGGTTTCACTGTGGAGTAGCAGGTGTACAATTCCAAAGTGTCTTTACAAGTGGCTCAGCAGGGCTTCCTGTGCCGTACATTCACTGGAGACAGCTCATCTGTTTAATCCTTATGTTTTAGTCAACCTTTCTTATTATGCGGACAGGGCTCCCATGCTCAGCTGGATTTTGACTCTCAGAATGAATTGATGGAGCTCTTTGATCTTTGCTGTGTATTGCATCTGTTTCATCTTTCATCTTAATGCATGATCTTCCCAACTCCTAGCTAGTGCTTTATTTTATTTGCTTTATTTTTTTCGCATGAATCCATCAATTTTACTTTGTTCTTTTTGGCATGCCTTTTTATGTGCAATGAACTTGATTGCACAACTTTAACATAATGATAATTAAGTTGGTACGGGTGTTTAAAAACACAGGCAAAGACCTGGACAGACATGTTTATTTAGGGTTGGCACTTAGCGTTTTAGAGCCTTGATCAGAATCCTTAAATGGGATTCATGCGTTTCTTTACAAACTTGCAGATTATTGCACCCGGTATTTGTGATAAATAGGGGAAATCCCAAAGAATCATAGGATGTGCCAGTATATACGTCTGGAGTAGCTTGCTACTGGGTATCGACACTTGAACTACAGCAGCATTGAGCACTATTCTTCAGAACCGGTATAATGCAGTGCTTTCCTGAGGTATAGCACCTCGACAGCCTAACATATGAGCATATACTTAAGTTTATTCCTTCTAGGGGCACTGCTTAAATTCCTCTTCAAAATTAAGCAGCTCCTTAGGTACTGTTAAGCAGGGACACTTTTCCTTAACTGTGCGTTTATTCTGCTCCAGGTAGTTTTGATTAAAGACATTTGAAGTTTCATGTTCTAGCTCAGTTAAATGGTGAGTTACGGTTATGTTTTGGGTTTTCTTTTTTTTTCCCCCCCCTAAATTTAAATATGACAACCAGCAAGGAATTACTCTTTTTCAAATGAAACCAGCAAAGGAACAATTTTGATTATACTTCTTAGTTAAAACTAACACTATTACAGAGCATTTTATAATGGTATTTTTGATTCCTGCACTTATACAATAGAGTTTGAATTCCCTTCTCAAAAAGATTTAAATCAATGTTCCGTTTTAAATGAGAGTAGCAATTTAATTTTTCTAGTGATCATTAATGCGAGAGTGGCAAGAGCATTTTCAAATGAGCAAAGAGCTTTTGGTCTGCAACAGCTAAAATCTTAAGGAGTCTTTGCTCATAAGAGGTTTGATGCAGTCCAGCATCTTCCACACGTGGCATACTCAGAGCTATTTCCTGTTTTGCTCTGTACACCAGTCATATTTTTCTCTTAGAAACCCTTTGGGAATAGGCAACATCTGGGCACTGAAGTTTTTGTGGGATTTTTTTGTGCTCCCTCAGGAGAGGGCTCCTTACGCAGAACTTCCACTTCCCTGTTTGCTGTGGTGAAGCCTGGGGCAATTGATTGTTACGTGATGGGGAACCCTCCATTTACAACTGGAGAGGGATCCTTCAGTGATGCTTCTTTGGTCAACTACGTATGACCCATTCAGTCACGTTACATGGGAATCTTTTACTATCTTCGTGCAAATACCATCTTTATAAAGTGGAAAAAAGCATAAACCACGAATTTTTGGGAAACAGCAACATTTTTCCTTTTGAACTTGTTAGGCTTTATTTAAAAGGAACACAGCACCATACAGAATGGACTTGAACATCTGGAAGATTTGGGTATCCATGTTCTTTTGGCAGCTTTGAAAACTTCAGTGACATATAACACAGTCATGTATTCCTTATCGCAAGACATTGCAACATGTGCATTTCGGAAACTGGTCTCACAAAATGACTAATATTAGGCTTGATTTCACCGTGGCATGGGTAGATACCACTGTTCCTAACGGTGATTTCTGTAATGAAAGAGTGAAAGGACCTGATCTGATACAGTAAGATTACATCTGCTGCTGCTGCAAAAAAAGATAATTTGATTATTTTTACAAGGTATAATAAATATCTCCCCCCCCCCCGCCAAACAAACCAACCCCAAAAGACAAAACTATGCCTCTCTTACTGTTAGACCTTCTTCTTTTAGGTGCTGCTTGACATAAGACTCTGTAAGAGCTTGCTGTCCTCCGATACTGAAAATAATAGATAAAGCTGTTGATGTATAGTCCAGTTTTAGAGTATATAAGAAAGGAATTTAGATTTGCAAAAACAATGGTCACTGGTTTGGCCTCTTTGTTCTCTTTTTTTTTTTTTTTTTAATTTGCCTTTGGAACTATTGCCTTTTAACTGCTCTGAAATTAATCAGGTGTAAAGTATTATGTGTCAGGAAATTAACTAATTGTATTGAAAGAAGCTCATTAAGTCAATCTGGAAAATTATTAAAATCCTGAATGCCCATGTTGGGCAGTTTCCCAATTTGAGACCTACCTTTGGAGAATCCAGACCCAAAATTTAACTACATTAACTCTTTTTATTTAAAGAATGAATTATAAACAGACAATTTTAGTGTTTTGGGCTGTTGTTGTTTTTTTTTTTTTAATTTCCTGCCAGTTGGGTGTTTTAGTTTATGTCACTTTGATTGGATCATTGCAGGTACAACCTTTCTAATGGGTCATGTACCAGAGTTTGTTTCTGCCACATTATTAGTGTTTTACATGCTTCAATTTTATACAGACAAAATGGATTCTTTTAAGAGGCTACTTCAGCTGTAAGTACATTTTTTGTTTTGGGGAAAAAAAATATAAAATGGCACATTAAAAATAAGTACCATATAATCTAAAGAGATTGTGTTGCTGTAACATGGCAGTATGTTTTCACCAACATATTTTGTGTTCATTGTCTCCAGAATAAGCATTTGTTGAACTTGGTTGTCATTTCATTCTGTGCGTGTATCTGTCTGTCTGTCTACCATTCGAGTTCCAGTTTACCGTGGGTGGAGAAGCTTCCAGGCTTTTTAACCACAAAATTGGGAATAAATTTCTGCACGCAAGTTTCTTGCAAAATGGTGCAAACCCTGCCTTTAGGCAAGAGCTATTGCCAGCTCCTGGAGCCATGGTGCTCAGATGCCTTGCTTGTCCTAGTGAGGGGCTCTTTCAGAAGGTGCTTTATATATGAAAAAAAATCTTTCTATTAAGACAATGCAAGCTTTTTATTGTTTCATCTTTACGGAATGATACGAACAAAACTTTCTAATCCAGAATTGTTAGCAGTCTGAATGTGAATGGATGACGTGCCCTTTTTTTTTTTTTTTAATTGAGATATATTTTAATTGAGAATTATTTTTTTAGATTCCATCTCATTCTTAGTTTCTTATTCACATGAGCTTTCCTGTATTACAGATATGTTGTCAATTATTTAACTGTGCACTCTTGGCACTGATTTTTGTCATTCTGCGACATAGGAGAACTGTATTGAAATCTTGTCTAATGTATTACATTAAGCCATCCTGATATTTCATGTACTAAGTAAACTTCAAAGCTACGTGTGGGCAGAGGTTGAGAGAGTATACCAGGAAGAAATTGCTCTGTGCTTGTCCTTACACTTTTTCCTGGACACCTGCTACTGGACGTTGTCAAAGGCAGGATGCTGGTATCTGAGCCAGTGTATATATTCTTACCAATCAGTTTAAAAAGCGGTGTGTCTGACCACTAGTGTAGGTAACAGAATAACAGGACATTGGTGCAAGAAAAAGGGAGCAGCAAGGAAAAAAGCTCACAGTTTTCAGGCTCGCCTGCAGCTGGTCACAGCAGAATAGAGCAAAAGTCCTTTAGTTCACGTGTACTGAAAATATTATAGCAGGATAAGACTGGACCTGTTTATCGTAACACAGGTGGAAAAATGGTCTGTTCCCCTTTTTCTTTCTTGGTTAGTTCATAGAATGTAAGCAAGATTGTTTTTCTTGCAATGCATTAATATTTCACCTCTATTCATTCTGTGCTAAGGATTGACTCAACATGTGGCCTCTTCACATCTGCCTCATGGCGCTTCCCCCTCGAGAAGCTCCGTGTGACTTTGCAGACATTGTTCTGCCCTGTGAAACTTTATGGTTTCATTCTTTCATGATGCAGGCTTACTCTTGATTTGCACTGCTAAAAATAAAAAAAAATCCGTGACTATTTTTGACGCATATAATGTGCCAAAATGAATAACTATACCATAAGCTCTCTGTCTGTAGCTACATATGCTCTTTCTTGGAATGAGGAGGAATCAGCGAGGGAGAGGGTCAGTGTGTCACCCAGCCTTCGAAGCTTCTGATTTCGGGAAGAGGTTCACCGCAGAGGGACGTTGCTTCTCAGACCCAGGCTCTGCCACATGTGCTCCCTTAAACCTGCCGACCGGCATCTGTGCACCATCCTGCATTGGCTTCGTGCCCTTCTGTGGCTCCTTTCCTTCTCCTCGTTTGGGCGTTGTAGCACAGTCAAACGTGTAGGCTCTTTATTAACTGGCAGCCGCTGAACATTAAAAGTTAATTTAAAAGCCCACTGGATTACAATGTGAAGAGTATTCCTTTCATTACATTGCCCATTATTTTAAATATATAATTTACATATATTATCACTTAATTTCACTTAATTTTTTTAATGAGGTACTGAATGGAAGATTTACAGGATTTATTAGAGTACAAATGGAAGGTTTATTAGACAGGCGTTTTTAAGGTTAAGCTTATGAACATATAAGTTATATATATAACTTTAAATGTGTTTATATCAGTCTTGGGTTGTGAAGTACAATTGTGACTATTGATCAAAATGTTTTAGAATGTTCTTTTCTTTTTTTGCTTTAGGTCATGGATCTTACTCTTTTCTATGCTTCCTTCTAGGTTGTTTTTTTTTCGTGGCAATTTTCTGTGTTCTGTGAGTGCAGCAAATATTGTGGAAATCCTGGAGTAATCTTGTCTTTACCAGACATTATTACGGTCATGGCTTGTGTTTTTTTTAAACTGGATGTGCTTTAGGTTAACTGTGGCCTATCCTTTGCTGTACCTCCCTACTTTCTAAGGGAATTTTTCTTTTACCTGACCCGACCCCGAGTTTACTTTTCCGTTACCACTTACTTTCCCTTTCTCCTCCTATACCAGATATGTTGTTTAGTTGCTTCCACAGACGTCTTTCTGTACTTTCTTCTTTGTGTATTCTCTTTGATATGTTTCCTTTTCTCTGAACCTCTTGTTGTATAGATGATTTGGTAATTCTCATTTTTTTTGTCTCAGTGGAGGGGGGAAAAAGCAAAAAATGGTTGCTGTTTCAAAAGGTTTGAGGGAGATGAGGGCCAAACTACCCAGAGGAGCTGCCCTGCTCTCTTGAAAGAATTACACGTGTAATTCATGTAATTGGTTTCATCTCATAACTTTTGCTATTTATGTTGCTTTTGCCTTAGCCAGTTCATAGATTAATACAATAATTCAGGTTGGAAGAGGCCTCAGGAGGTCAACTAGTCCACCCTCCTGCTCCAAGCAGGGTTAAAACTGAATTCAGACCAGTTTTGTAGTCTGCGTGACAGCCAACAGAGAGAGCAGTACATCCGTTGGACGAGTCACTCCACCAGTGTCTGACTATGGAAACGGGTATAATAACTCATGCTCAGCAGATCCCTGTCATGCTCTCCTGCATCCTAGTGGTGACAGAGGAGAGCACAGACGACCAGCCCAGTTGCCTTGTTTATAATAGCTGAGGGTAGGTGAGATTAATTCTGTATTTTTCCTCAGTGAACTCTGAAGTAATGAAAAAGAAAAAGTGTGAGTGAGAGAAAAGCCTGATGTATTTATTGAAAATGCACAAATACAAGTGCTGCTAGGGTACCAAGTTCGATCCTTCTTTCATGCTACTCTTAAACAACTTTCAATCTGGACCTGTCAGAGACCATCCTGTTTGTTTTCCTGTTCCACCGGCTCAGATCTGTTCTGGCAGCTTAGAAACCTGGTCAGGTCTGTGCAGGTGGCTGCCTGGAGATACTACTGTGGCTAGCCTTATGTATCTGATGCGTTTGGTTCACCTTCTAGAAAAATGAATCAGTTCTCACAGCACCCTCCTATTTTTGTGTCCTTCCAAAGTCCCTTGTTCATTTTCTATGCTCAGTTATTTCCTCTTGCCTTAAAGTTCTGTGTTAGGATCAAGACTACTTCTTCATGTTTAAAGGCTGTCTAAAAAAAGCAAGATGTGGTTTGAGTACAGCAATAGAAATGAGAAGGAATAACACATGAAGGGCTTCCTTTTCTTCTGAGTAAAATCCTCTCGGCGGCAGATATTTCAATAAAGTGAATTAGTCATTTTAGTTCGGCTAGGACTGAGCTTTCTAACAGCGTGTCTGCCATTGCATTGGTGACAATATGGTGTGGAGGTACTTGAGCTAGATCTCAACTTGTTAACCATTTGGTTAACAGCGCAGAACTGGTGCAGAACTGGCGCAGCGCAGAACTGGCGCAGTCTTCAATATCTGCCTGAGAAGCTGGGTAAATACTTGATCAGTCATCCGTAATGACTGGAGTGATGACATTACGTTGGAGGATGTAATTTATTTTCCTGCCCTCATCCTTTCCAACAAATATCAGAAAGTAATTAGTTGTGTTTTGACCAATAATGAACACCATAATGATTCCTGTATTTGGCCTCGTAAACTTTCCAAATGAGACGCTTGCATAAAAGAAAAATTTGACTTCTGAAAGGCAAAGCAGGTTCTCGCAACACTGTAATTTCAAGGCAGTGAGGTCAGGGTATAATTCTCACTCCCAGAAGCTGCTGTTTTCTGTCGCTATTTTCTGTTTGGATTGTGAAAATATTTGGATTGTTTGGATTTGGAAAGTGTGAAAATTTTATCTGAATTGTATGTGAAAACTTTGAAGAAAAATTTATTGTTTTCAATGGATTTACTAAAAACAGGGCTAATTTTATGCTGCCAAGTCCAGAGCGTATTCTTGTTCGAGGTTGAGACAATATTGCTGTATACTACCTTTAATATTAAACTAGCCTTAAATTAAGGTGAAGTAAACATAGGATCACATTGTCTGAAAAGCTAGGGTTTTCGAAAAGCAGTCTTTGGTCCATGTGCCAGGGCAGCCAGTGTACCGTGCATCCAAAAGTGGTCATAAAAATTTTTGCATGTCCTTATAAATTTGTATTAATTAACTCATGTACTCCAGTCTAATTAGTTAAATAGAACTGTCAGCAGGCATTTTGAAAGGTACCAAGTTGGGTTTTTTTTTTGTACCAGAATGAGTTATTGGGATGGTATTTATTCTGTTGTAACCTTTATTCTACTTTATATGAATTACCTTCCAGTACTTTGCAGTGTATTTGGTTTGTAGAAAGGTCTTACAGCAGAAACGCAAGATAGTCCAATGCTGCCGTAAATGAAAGATTGTCCAATGCTGCCATAAATGAAAAGCTCAAACATAGTATTGTTTTCTAGAGTGGTGCTGAAATTAACTGTCAGCTCAAATTTTGTTAGGATGCTTTTATATTTTGGGCTTACAGTGTATTTGCATGTTTAACCTTCTCAAAGCATAGGCTTCACTAGTTGGGATTTATAGATGATCAGACTAGTTGAGAGGAAGATGTATACAGAGAAGCCTTTAATGGTAGCTAACTGCTTCTGTGGGCCCAATTAAGACTATCCAACTGTGAAACACAGTCCCTTGAGTAACGGTGCAGTCGGCTTGCCCGGGTTTTTTGAGGTGGGGGAAGGAGGCCTGGAATGAGGGAATATCCAGTGCAGCTGTGAAGCAAAAAAAAAAATACTTTGAGTTCTCTTAGAGAAAAACAAACAAACAAACAAAAACCAAACAAAAAAGAAGCAACCCTCAAACTTTGGTATGCAGTATTAATAAAGGTTGAGGTCAGCTTTACGTATGCACCACATTCTAGACTGGATGCCGTAGTAGCTGTGCCTGAGATCTGGACGTGTTGTTGGTCCAAAATCAATCTTGTCGCTCCTCAGAAGGCAATGAGAGATAATAAGTACTATTCACCTGATTGCCTTCCTGTTCTGAGACAGCTGGTGACGCTTGTCTTCCTGATAACCAGGAGTTTCAGATCTAAGGCAGGGATAAAGAAAAGCCTGGGAGCTTGCTGAATCTAAATTTGACAGTCGATGGCTGTGTAGAGGGTCAGGAGGGATAGAATCTGTGACACCTATAAGAAAGGAACAAAATTTATCTGCTCTGGTTGCAATGATTAGATGTCTCTTTGTCTGGCTTTCTTACAGTGGATGATTGATTGTACCCGCCAGCTGGCTAATATCATAATTAACAAAGTTGCTACCATGTCTGAGAAGTTTAATCGAAAAAATTGCCGTCAGTATGATACCATTGTCACAGAGATCACAAGCGCTGCAGTGTCGACTTTTGTACTGGTGGAGCCGCAGGACTATGAGGATGTGCTGAGAAGTCGTTCGCTGGGATAACTAAAGGTATGTTTCTCTCCCCGTACATTTCTGCCCTGTTTGTTCTTTTGAAAAATGAAGTAGATGGTCCTTTGATGGTGTCTTTCATTTCAGGGTGCCACATGAAGCTATTCTGTCGTATTTTAAAGCAGTTGCAATAGCAATCTAGAATATGTTTTATTGATGCATCAAAAGGTGAATAATCAAAACCATGGTTCAGTGCTACTCACCCTTTCTAAGTGGTCTTCGCTGTCTTGCCAGATGCTTTTTGCAAAAAATACGGATGCGGTTGTTTTCATAGCTAATTTTCTCAGCTGGAGGAACTACAAATGCTGTTGATGGGCTATATTCTAGGAACTCGTAGTTCAGTTCAGGTTTATGTTTTGTAATATTTCTCTTCATTCATAACTTCAAGTTAGAATGTAATTTAAAAGGCGGAAAAAAAAACCAAACCCAGGGAAAACCCCATATTCTTGCGTTCGTAATTCAGCGTTAAAATATCTTGCTAAAATATTCGCTTTTGTGTGTGCATATTTGTGTGCGTGTTTGTGTGTGTGAAATGAGAGCAGCGTCGGTGCCGTTAGCTGGAGAGCCACTTCGCAGCACCTTTGTAAAATATTGCCTGAGAATCTCACTTATTCCTTTTGTACATTTACCTAGTTTTCCAAGTTAAAAATGATTCCGCTGAGCTCTTCTTCTCTGCAATTGTATTTTTACATGTGTGTGTGCGCGCTGCGTGGTAGTTCGGTTATGCTCTGGAGTATGTGTTGAAAATGCCAGCCTGACATATTGCTAATGAGTGTGCATATTGACAGTGACGGGGGCGTGTGTCTGTCTGTGTGCCATATATTAAAACAAAAAGAGGAGAGAGACGGAGACAGAGAGAGACAGAGAGACAGAGAAGGAAATATTGGGATGGGAAAGAACAGCTTATTTACATTACGGTATGTCAAAATGTTATTATGGCTAAAAAATCAATTTTAAATAGACATGAGATGGCATATAACGGACGGTTCCTTCTCTTTCTCACAGGAGCTAATATGGCCATGGTAGGAGAATAAGGGAGACCCATTTATTTTGGTGGTATTAGTGTTTTTCTGCCCAAGTAATTCTGACTTTTTGGTACCAGTTTCTAAAATTTGGGAAATGAATTGTTTGCATTGTGTTTCAGTTCCGTAATGAGCTCTCCCTGAGTTTTCTGTTGCTCTTCTTCTCTGTATCTTTACAGGTAAACTAGTTCTGAGCATTCAGATGAAATTGTTACAGTAGACTTTTGAAGGAATGTATTGCTGTATAGCTAACGTAGCTGATGTTTATTTAAAACCAACATATTTTGGGGATGCGCTCTTTTCTATTTTACAATTTTCTGTTTAGAGTTAAATAATTTTCTAGTTTTGAGCTGATATTATTGCAATGGTAATTTAAAACTAATCCTGACTTGAATTCTTCAGAGAGGTTTTGCAGTTCTCAGTCAATTTAATAGCAGATAAATTAATTAGTAGACCAAATTGGAAGTACCAACTAAAATTTTTTTTTTCTTTATTTGTTAATGGGCTATGCCTCAAAAGAGACTTCTGTTTTGTGAGGAGATACTTTTTTTCAGGCCAGAAAAATATTCCTATCATCATGATTATTCCTATCATCAGCAACAGATTCTAGGTTTTAACTTATCCTTGTAAATCTACTGCTTTTCAAGAGCTGCTAAGCAAAATTTAAAATCTATATTTTGTTTTGAACAGAAAATGCTGTGAACAGTGGCAAAATAGATTAGTATTGTGATTGCAGACAATAGGGAAGATTAAGTTACTAAACCAGTATATTGTTGTTCTAAACTAAACCCTGTAATATTTTGTGTAATTGAGACTTTGTGCATTGTTAGAACTCGGTTGGAGTATCAAACGGTTGTGAGGATTAGAGCAGACAACTAAAGCAATGTCACAGTAGATGTGGCTGGTTTCTAACAGGATTATCTTCTGAGATGTGTAGAAATGAGCTCTTGTAATAGTTTCGGAGGAATTAATAATTTTAGTAAAATGTTAATGGCAAATGTGCTAATGTAAAGAGTTAGAAGATTAGTGATGCATTCTTTTGCATGGAAATAAGAATATAATAAATGTCCTGCAGGTGACTGAAGCTACTGCAATTTTATTGGAGATTAAAGTTTGATTGACCTTTGCTGAGGTGATTAACCCTTCTGAAATTAAAAGCCAGTGGTAAATTATGCTGTCCAATTTAAATGCAAAGACAGAACAGTATGCTGTGTCATTCAAGTGTAAGAGAAAAAAATGTTTTAATTTTCCTTTTGCACTCAGTGAGATGTGATTGCAGACAGCGCGCGACTGGGCTCTGGTAGAACTGGCCAGTGGCAACCTGCCTCTGCTCTGCTCGTCACCGCCGGAGCGGCCGTGCCACGGGAGCGCCGAACTTGAGAGCAGCCGCCTGCAACGAACCCTCACATGCAGGAATGTCGGCAGGAACACATGGAGGCATGTCAGTGAGGTAAGCTGTGAAAATCCCTGAGGATATGCTTTATCTGCTAGTGTAGACCTGGAGCCGGCTGGAGCGTGCACGAGCGGGCAGCCTAACGCAGGTGAGGATTCCTGTCCAGCCTCGCAAGGCAGCTCGCCGGAGCTGGGTTGCTTACCTGTGCGAGCCGTTGCAGAATTAGAAGTCAAGCTGCATGTGTGTTGTTCGTTGTGTTGTTTTTTTCCTTCTGCCTAACCCTTAAAAGTCAGGTTTACAAGCTTGCAGAACTGCACTTTTTGACTGACAGAGCACTTCCTCAAGATCAGGCTAAGCGCAGGTGTGCGAATCGCTGCGCTGCTTAAACGCCGTGATTCCAGCCCTTCCTACTAAATGGGCTTCTTAGGTTGGAGCCGGTACGTCATGCCGGGTGGGTAGGATCAGGACGCGATCCTAGCAGTTGACTGAAGCCCGTGGGATTACTTGCATATGTAAAGTCATGCAGATGGTCATCGGAGTCGCGGTGCCTACGCTGCTGAACAGCCTTTGAAAAACCTAGGAAGTTAATTTCCAGTAGATTTTATAATTCTGTTTCACATTACAGTTGGTATCTGTGTGTGCAAACTTTATTAATTAATATTAAATTGGAAAGACCTCAGCAATACACTTGCTGCATTTTTTATGAATCTTTCATTAAAAGTTGAACACTTAAGAAATTCTTCCCAGAGTATCTGCCTTGCTCTTTACTTTTTTTAACAGACAAATGAATGTCAGGGCAGTGGTTTGTTTTGTAATGAATTGCACTTAATTTTCCCAGAGTAAGAGATCCGTGTGTTGTTACAAAACAGCAGTTGTCTAAAAGCAGTTCTGGAGGATTGTAGTGACTCTCTGAAGGCTTAACTTTACACTGACTAGAACCATTATAATCGGATCCATTTTAAATTCACATCTCTTTGTTGCTTTTGGTAAGAAATGATGTATTTGCTAAAACCCTTGCACTAAATCAGCAGTAAATTAGAAGCAGTTTAGTTACTCGAGGTTGGTTCAGTTTGCGTAAACAAGCCCTTGAAGCATCGCTGTCTCCTTCCTTCACCTGCCGGTCCAGGGAGGGAGGCAAGTGGATCAGGTCTGCACCCAGGGCTCTTCGTGGTCCTTGGCACAGTGTACTGGATCAAACGACCACCTTTTTTCTTTTTTTTTTTTTTTTTCCCCTTCCTCTCCCTGAGTCCACCTCTCTCTGACCACTGAGAAGAAATAAAATGGCTATTTGCAGCCTTTTTCTTACATGCCAGAAGCAGTGGTATTGGGAATTGGGCTGAAGGGCTGCTGCTGCAACTGTTTGGCCTTGAGTGGACCTTCTGCCTAGTAAAATTTCCTATTCTTTCATGCAGCTGCAAAGCATTAAAATGATAATGAATGTACTATCTGCATTCCATATTCAGTTTTCCTCCTCACTTTTCATCAAGGAAGACTTCATATTGCATCTGTCAAGGTAGGGAAGTCCAAGGAACTGCAGTTCAGAAATTAAGGACCCTGAGGTAGCGGCTCACTTCTGTCTCGTCTTTTCATTTACACTTTAAACAGCCTTCAGAGAGATGGGCTGCTGCTTCTGGGACCCAGTGAGGAAAGTGAGGAATAGATAAAAGCTAAACTTGTGGTGGACTGACCTAAATGGAACAGCTGGCAAAAGTATAGAGGGAATCCTCCAGGGTACTAAATTATACCTTCAGGCTTGGATTAGTAGGATGTTTAACAAAGAGATCCATTTGCCAAAAGGATCTCTGCCTGATTTTTAATTATGGAACTAGCACTTCCTTCAACATTTGTAAATTACTGAGGTTTTTTTCCTCTTGTAAGGTGTAGAGTACTAATTGTTGGCTTTGGGCTCTTGCTTCTGCTTTCCTCAAACTAAAATTTTTGCGTGTTCTTGATTTAACCCTATGAATACCGGGGACATGAAACATTTCATGACAGTTTTTGTCATATGTATCCATCGAATTTTAGTTAACAATAGTTAACTTTTTTTTTTTTTTAATTTCAGTAGCTAGGTGTTTCCATCCCTTTGCATATTTTACAGTAGAGCAATGCAGGAGAGGAAAAAGAGTGGGGCTGCATATGTGAGAAATTCCTATTTTACCAGCCAACTTTCATATGACATTTTCTTTTTTGAGATATCCGCTATGCACTTGTCTGTTATCAGCTAATATTGCCATACATTTATTAAACCTCAACACCAAATAAAAATTCCAGATTGCAAGAAATAATGATACTCTAACACCATATAATGTTTTCAAATGGGTGGCGCATCAGGACAATTCATGATGAAGTAATAACGTATGCTATATATGTGTTCAGTGAAGAGATGCTCCTAAATTTGTCTGTTTATATTTACCGATGTAGTCAGGCAGAAGAGACAGGGCAGCGTAGTAAAATATTTCTGGAAAGTCAGTTGGAATACTTTCTATATCTGACTACTTTAGGCAAAAAAGTACTAACAGGGTGGGTGGCGAGGGGGGAGGCTAGGATGTTGTCACTTCCTACAGAGTATAACATCTAAAATAAACACTGTTAGTCATTACACCTTCTGTTTGCTCTTTCGAGAAAGCATTTACTGAGCAGGGCAAATTCTTTCAGAGACAGGTCACATAAGATTGTTTTGATGATATTCACTGTATGTCAATGTTAATAAGCCATGTGAGAGATCGGACAGCTGCTTAGCGTGTGGTATGACACATAGGTGAGTGTTTCTCTCTTGCAACAGAAAAATGGAAAAAAGGTGAAGTTACAACGTCGTTTCCCATTGCCCCCAGCAAGGATGGCGCAGGGAGCTGCATATACTTTTGAGCTGGTCTGATTGGTTAGAAATGTCTTGTTCAGTGTTCTAACATTTCACTAGATTAGCAGTGGTCACTGTGATTATTTGAGTAGAAAATACTTCAAAATTGTATTTCTTCCACAAGCTTTATTTGTCTTCTGAACTCTGTCAGTATTCTCTCAATATTCTACTGTGCCAATAGCTAAATGAAAATTGGAGGTTTGATACCCTTTTAACTACAGTACATTAAGCATTTTTCATATATTTTTTCATAATAGAACAAATCACACTTTTCTATACAGAAGAAACTTTCTAAATAGTGATACATGCACTGCACTGCACTGCACATGATTGCAAAACACACTGCAATTTCAATAGCTATATAGGGTTAGACCTTAAAGTTGTAAAGAATTTTTTTTCTTTACACTGAAGTTTTTAGCAAAAGCTACATATTCCCTGTTGCAAATCTACACATGATGAAAATGTATTGTATATCCCTCCCCCAAAGTTACCCTGAAGTCAGGGCAGAAGATACGTGCTGACTAGTCTGAGTAAATGTGTTATGCTAGTTTGGAAATAAAATTATTTTGTTTTATTTGTTTGTTTTGGAAAGAATAAATGAGCTGGAAGTAGGCAAAAACGGTAGATTCATTTCAGGCTTCTGTTAAAAATCAGTAATTGCCTAGGCATTTTTTTTTTGTCAGTCTTACAATTTATGGAAGATTAGCTACAAGTTGATAATTGCATTTTTTTGTCCATCAGACTTGTATAGTTTTCTGAAAGAGTGCATAACAGAGAACTGAATTTGAATAACTTGAATAGCTGCATATGAAAACTCTTGGAGTAGAGTGTTACAATGAACATTTCTTTCCATTTCAATAGAGATGAAAATTCTGTCATGAATATACAGTTTCTTACACTGCTTTAATGTTTTTTGTAGTTTTTGGAGGGTTTCAAATTCTGGTTTTGGGGTGAGGGGAAGGGAAGAAAAGGATGTGAAACTTGTAGTTCTGCTAAAACTTTGTAGGTCAAGGCAGGATGTTTTTGAAGTATTTACTACTTTACATTCTTGAAATGGGTGGTGGGAGAAATTTCTAGAAGCTTTTCTTGAAAGTAAACTAAAATCTGCCTCCTTTGAAGAAATTAAATTGAAAATGAAGTGAGGGCATTTTCATTAAAAATTGCCTGACTGGAAATGAGAACAAGTTGGACCATTATGTTCAACAGCTCAAAAACTGCTTGAGGAAACATTAACTTTTAAAGTCCTGTTTGAATAATCACTAAAATTTTAGTCAGAAATGAATCCACTTTTCCATATAGAAACACTGAGGAAAACATTTATATGAAAAAACATAGTCCAATTTCTGAAAATACAGACCAATTAGTGAGATTTAATTTAGATATTTGTCACTGAGTATGCATCACATATATGTTAGAGCTGATTTACCATTATTTCCTTGTCTTATTTGCAAAAAGAGACTCCTACTTATTGAAATATTACTGAAGAATCTAGCTTTCCCCACAAATTACACACTTTTTGCATAAATGTGCCTAATTACCTGAATTCAGTTTTGATTAGCAGTGTTAATTGATGCAGCTGTGGATGGGCTCTGTTTACCTAAATTACCATGTGCAAACAGCAATACGTCTGAAAGTGAATATGCTAAACTGAAAATACTAATTAGCTAAGACAGATTGTTATTCAAGTCACATCTCAGAGCTTTTTAATGAAAGCCTGAATGTGTCAGGGCTTTATGATAGTCAGACAGAAATGTCTATATTACATATGATTTCTAAATTTAATTCATGGGAACAGATGGGATGTCGGCTGGGGTTCTTCTCCATCGCTTCCAGTATTAATGTGAATATTTTACTATACTGGAGACATTTTTGAGTGTGTGTATGTGAGAGAGAAAGAAGTGTGTGAGAGAGAGAGAGAGAGAGAGGAGGGAGGAACTCATTGTGTGCGTTGACAATGTGCCAGCCAAGAACATCTAACTGGTCTATTTTTGACCGACATATTTGCAAATTATAGCCACCTACTCTCCCAGAATGAAGATAAACAAACTATTTTGCAAATTTAATAAAGCTAGATAGTAAGTGTAATCGAACCAAATAACAGGAAGGTTAAACAGATCTCAGTAAGAGAGATCTTTTGCAACAACAGAGATTTTTCATTTTGCAACAATAACAAAAATATGTCAGTTTTTTATATAAGAGGAGGATTGGGCTTTGTGTTTGAAATTGTTGTAGAAAGGCTTGTAATTACATTAAGCTGTGTTGTGAAATACAAATACAAATTATTTTCTCAATTTTATTTAGAACAGACTGTAAATAAGTTTGAAAGTAGTATGAAAGAATATCTAGAGCATATACATTGACTTAAGTGTTCTTAATATAAATCAGCAGCTGTACCGCATATGTCCAGTCTTCAATCCATTTATTCGTACTTTTGCTTCAGAGCTTAAATATTCAGAGGTCAGCTCCCATGTGAAACTCACTAATTCCATCAGAAGCTTTCCCCACAGTGTCTTGTCAAAAGGCAAAGCAAGGATTATAAGTACTGTGCCTAACTATTTGTACCAAAATAATAGTTACAGTTGTAATGTTCTGATTTTCATATTTGGACAATTCTTGCATAAATGTTCTCAAGATATCTGTAACAGTCCTGATTCAGTGTAGGTAGCTATGGTTATAGTTATAAAAAGTGTCAAATCTTTTGACATAAATTGGTCAGAATCTATTTTCTTGTGTGTTTGTGTGTTGCAATGGGGGAACTCTTTTGACTCTGTTATTCCGCGGTTATGGTGAACATGGTGAATAGAATTTGGCCTGGTTACTTAGTTTTGGGAACACAGTACTCCTTTTTCAAAAAGTTCAATAGTTCTGGTTTTGAGTAAGTTGACATGTAGAGCTGACCATATTTTCTACAAGCAATTATCTAAGCTCCTAAGCTTTATACCTGAATCCTTTAGTCATGCCCTCTTGTACTTCATTGGTGTAGGCTTTTCAGATGGAACATTTTCCTAAATAAATCGGCCACAGATACCCGCATTGTTCAGGCTAAAGAGGAACAGAGTAGTGGCGCGAGTCAGGTTTGGACCGCTATGGTAAGAGAATCACTTCATTCCCATTACAGTTGCAAAATATGAGTGATCCTTTATAATGAACTGTCTCTTCAGTCCAGACATCTGACCTAGTAAAGAGCTTTTATCCCCAATACATCATGTTTATCAGGAGTTCTGAGTCATAAATTGTTATACTAGACCATTTAATGACAAGTACTCCACCACCCTCAATAGAGCTTGACTTCCTTATGCAAGGTGTAGCTGAAAGAGTAAATGAGAAAGAGAAGCATCACCTTCTGGAGCACAGAAAGGGAAAGAAGCAGACACAGAAATCCAAACTAGTTTTAAGATGGAGCTTGAAAGAATCATGAAAAATTGCATTCAATGATTGCTTTCACTAGTAAAATACTAGAATAAATGATTTGGAGACAAGCTCTTCTGGGCAGGTGGTGATCTTCAAGTAGACTGGTAGATGAAACGAAGAACAGATTAATCCATTGTTTAAAAGAATCTACCAAGGCCTTTTTTTCAAAGAAAATAAGGTAGCAACTTCCACATAAAGGTCTTAAGAAAGCGAGCACTTGATGCAGAAAATCTGTCCAAACTTTGACCTTTACTCAACCATCATTTGAGAGCAAAATCAGTGAGAAAGGAGCCTGCAGTATTTGCTTTTAGCTTTCAGAATAGGAGTTCAGGCCAGAATCTTAGTGGCAGCAACAGCAGATGAATGATTTGTGAGAACACACATAACCTAAATGATATTTCTACCTCTCTGTAACCTTTAATTCAGTTGGTTGATCAGCTGCTACTCAGGGCATCTACATGATACAGCTGCAAAAGTTGGCTTAGCTTTACAATGGGTTCTTGTTTCCATCCAACAAACTAAAGGTATGTTTGGTGTCTTCTGACACTCAAAACCTGTCACCTGCTGTGTCCAAACTATGCATTCTACAATTTACACACAAGATTGCTTAGTAAAGAGATCCAATAACGTTAGTAAGATTGTCTTTTCTCTTTCTTTAGGATTTGCACTCTAATTCCAAAATTAGCCAGTGTCTTCTGAGGTGTGCAGTCAACCCTCAAATAAGAAGGACACAAAAATCATGCAGGAAAAAATAAAATAGTGTCATGTCTAATTCCCTGTTTTGTTATTATTTCTCAAAAAGAATCTTCAGCAATAAAAGTGAGTGGTCATTAAATTCCTATGGAAAATAGATCAATTTTGGTCTATTGGAACCGAAGTGCTTTAAAGCAGAAAACGTGAACGCTATGGATGTAAGCACCATAATAAAAACATCCTTAGTATAAGGAGATTTGGTTCTGATGAAACGTACCTCACACAAACTGCAGACGTGAACCAAGGAGGAAGAAAACGAGATTCTAGCTCCTCCTTTCTCAGCACCACCTTCGCAGAGCTTACATCTCCACATCATGTAGTGACATTACAGCTCTGGTTAGGGGGAAGCCCATCTAAGAATAGAAATGGTTTCTAGCACTACCTATATGTATCCTTGTTTTCAACTTATCTGTCTTTCTCCTAACTCAATCATTCATGTTGAATTCCACTTTATTCTTCTACAGCAGAAAAACCAACCTATTGCTAATGCAGAAAGTCTGTCTTCATCTCCTCCTTAAATGCTTGTAGTCTTTTCTTTTGCGACATGCAGTCTGCGTTATTGTAATTCTTGTCATACGGAGTCTACTTGGAAGGAAAGATGAGGCACTGTGTTTTGTTGGTTACTGCTCTGTGAATGAGTTGGGTGACTATACACATTCATCCCCTCTGCTCTGATACTTCCACTGGATTCAAGGTTTCTGCTGTTGTGAACTCAGTGCAATGTTTCTGGTCTTCAAAGCAATTAATATGTCAGTATTGGCTCTGTTGGCTGCCTCTCTGACTTGCCAAGGTACTTCTCAAAACAAGGAGCATGCTATTGCTGTATTGGGAAATGTCTGTATAGACTGCAAGCCAAAAAGCATCTTCTGCTTTTATAAATAATATTTGACATTTTTCATATCTATCCTAATTTAATATGTTGGATTTTCGAGATGTGGTATGCTTGTGTTCTGAAGCAGTTCTGAAGTTATTCACTTGAACTTTTTTTTAAGTCAGTTTCAGTCCACATCTATTGCACAATTTCTTGTTGCTAAACTAAGTGAATATGTTTATTCTTCAATGAATCTATACGATTTAAATCAATTAAATGTTTTCTATTTTTGAAGTTAATTGTACAACATTATGCAATTAACACTCCTGAAAAATAAGAGGAGCATGTATAACGTGTTCTTTCTCTTTATATTCACGTTTCAGCTCCAAGTATCCATTGGATATCCATTGGAGGGTCCCTGTTTAAAAACTCGTCTTTCAGGACCCTGTCAGAAGTGAAGTCCTCTAGTCTCTTCCAGGCTCTGTGTCCCCCTTCTCCAGGCTCCTTTTCTCTTATAGTCCAGTTGCTATTTTTACTTTCACTCTGACTTCTCTTTCTGTACCATGACTATATCTTACCTCACCATTTACCCTGATCCTCTTTCGTCTCTGTCCCTTTCTCCTTATGCTTGGTACACGGTTTGGGTAATTTTGATTTCTCCTGTTGATCGTATTTCCCTTCTACTTTAAGATCTTTAGGCTGGCCATGAGTTTTTAGCTGGTCTTGCTTTATTACAGTTGCTGTTTCTTTCTAATAGCACGAGTGATGCTATGCACCTGAAAAAAAGGATCTTTTACCTTTGATAGGCAAACCCAAAGTGTGTTAATCTAGTAGGCTACTGCAGACATCTAGAAGTACCATCACCAATGGTGAATAATTTTTTTCTGAGTCTTGTGTCAGCATGGATTTCAAAAAGACTTGCAAACTCCTACTTAATCAACAATTTCTGTGTAACGTTTTTAATCACACTCACTTTGTATGTGAATTTTTCCAAATGCTTTTTTCTCCTAGACACTGTCATCTCAGATTCAGCTTCAACCTACTGTTTTTCATCCATTAATTTACTTCATGCTTAAATTACAAGCCACCAGTATATATGTCAAAAAGGCAAGTGCAATAACTGTGTGTTATCTGCAAACTTCCATCAAATCAGGACTGATAACCAAAAATTTCTTCTTTCTCTCATCACTGGTCTTCACTACAACTACTTTTAAATGAAATTTCCTAAAATTTTCTCTGTTCTTTAATACAAACCACATAATTCCTGTTACATTTCTGTACATGAATTAAAATGCAATCTGCTTTTAATCTAAAATTACTTTCAACTATTTAAAACTACGTAAGATAGTAAGAGAAGTAAAAATAGAGTGAGTCAGTACCATTTTCTCTGTCAGATTGGAGATACTCTGCTTTCTGTGTGGTTGTCCATGTCTGTGCAGCAGGAACGCTCAGAAAGGAAGTCTCAAGCTATGTAAATAAATTCCTTTCTCAGTTAACTCTATTAGTTCCTTTGTCAAGCACATGAAATTGAAACTTCTTGTCTTCTTTTAGCACTTGCATAGCTCCACTCTCACTACATCTTCTCCAATAGTCCCTCATTTATTACTGTGTTTCCTCCATCTACACTGGCCATTGATGATTAAATCACTGCTGCTGCAACCCTCTCTTCTAGCAAATATTGTGTATGTGTGTTTGTGTGAGTGTGCACATGTGTGAACCTATGATATACACACTTTGGGCCAGTTCCTTTTTCAGATAGAATTGTCATGAATTGAATAAAACCTCAACATAAGATAGTAAGTTTTCTTATGTTAGAATGCCTATTAATGAACAATTTCAGGTGTCAATTGTCAGCTGCGCAAACTGAGGAATAGAATAAGCAGTATGCATATTTGCAATTAGTTCGATTCTTTCCAAAGTGTGTATATACGTGCTGACTGGTGCCTGTGTGGTAGTTATGAACCAATCTGTGTGTGGCATTTTTATGTTCCCATAAACATAGGGCATTTCATTTGGAGAATATCTACTATAAGATACATGATTTTTGAATAATGGCTTTTCTAAGCCTACAAGCTCTCAGAAGGAAAATTGCATGACCAGATAAAAATATGCCAAAGTGCATTTAGACTGGTGAAAAGACCTGTCTGAAAAGTTGTGTTTTGCATTGTATAGCGAGTGTGTTTCTACCTGTATTTGGTATACTCACGTGTGTATGCGTGTACAAATACTTAGCCCATCAAAATGGCTGCAAGGATCATGCAGGAAATTTATGAAAACTCTCACCACCTCTCTCTTCTTTTTCTTGCCAATTCCACTTTGGGTGACCATTATTCCAAAATTTGGAGCATTTTCCAACAATTACCAGTGTCTTTTTGCAAATATCCTGCAAAAAGTTCTTTTTCTCTTAGAGGCAAATTTTCGGTATGCTTATTAGACTCCAAAGTAGTATCAGACCATGTTTAAATCAGAGACTATTTTTATGTTAATTTTTTCTCTGGGTATGAGAATGGAAATGGTACTTTTGGAAAGAAGGAAGAAGGCTCAGCCAGATTCCCAGTGGAACGAAATATTTCCTTCCAAGCACATGAGCTCTCAGATGTGTAAAATAAAATCTTGATATTATCATTACCTAGCCTTTTTTTCAGTTAGATTGTATAACTTTAAAATGTTTTTGCCATGATTGTCCTTTTCCTTTTGGACCTATGCAACTTGAGTCTGCCTCAACAATGTCAGTGTGTTGTAAAATGTTAGCACAATTTTCATTCTTTCCCCGTTTCCTCATTATAATACAAACTTTGATTCCTTAGTTGTACAATGTATTTCCCTGTAAGCTCTCTTTCATCTCTTTAAAAAAAATGTGTGTCCATGCATGTGTGGAGGAGGGATAAAAGGAAGTTTTTAGGCAAGTCACTTTGTTTCTCTTTCATTTCCAACTTCTGTTTCATCTGGATCGGCTGTAAGGCCTCTGAGAGAGCAAAGTGAAGAAGGTGGTGGGGTCTAGTCTGTGCTGCAATGTGGTGCTCTCAGCCAGGGGCTCCAGGCACTACTGTGATACAAATAATGAAAAACAATAATGCATTCATACAAATAGCGTGTCACGGAGTAGAGGCATAAATATCAACAGTACCATTTTAAGTGTTGTGCTTGTTTGTGAATGACAAATGTACTGTAAGTGAACAAATAATGAAATGTCAGAAGACTATCGCGGACTGCTAAAAAATAATCAAAACACCATAGTTTTTAACTTAATAGAAGGCTCTTCAGGGCATATCCACTCTTATACAGTACAGAGTACAGTAACTCCTTGGTCCTGACCATTCACTCTAGGCCTTATTTGTAATATAAATTTTACATATTTATAGATGCATATGTATTTATATACGTATACGCATTTTACATAATTGAAAGGTTGGTTTTGCTTGACAAAAAAGGGATTCTAACAAAAAGAAAGTGTGTATTACTGCTGTCTAGCTTTGATGTGGCTGGAGAGGGGTCAGTGCTCTGTCAGCTCAGAAAGCCAAAAGCGGTTCACCGAATCTGTGTTAAAGAAATGGTCAAACTCCTAAACTAACAGTTTAGAAATTAAAGTTTAAACATTAAAGAAAGCCTGGCCTTAAAAAGAGGTTTTCTTACCATAGCTACTAGGTTTAAATGATTTTAGAATTAAATTTTTGGAGTAGAACCCATAGAGAGTGAACTTCACTCAGAGTGAAGTCTGAGGCCTAAAAAAGACACACATCTTTTAGCAATACTTTTGAAAAAGAAACCTGTGGTGTCTGTGTTGCATTATATAAACTTTACATTGATGAGATAACGAACAGCATGAGGAGAACTTGGCTGCATCTCCATTATGCTTTTGTAGGGCAGCCAAACAGTTTACTCACCCATATGTTCTAGGTTCCAAAATCAGTTCTAATAACAAAAACCAAATGTACAAAAATCGAGATTCAATTTTGTTACATAATTATTTATAGTGTGTATAACTTGGAGAAGGTTCAACAGTACACTGAAGGAAGATTCTTTCTGGCTGTTGATTTAAATATTACTCTTGAAAAATAGATGAAAGGCTTAAAGTTTGAAGTGTAATGCCCAAATCATTAAGGACTGTGTTTCAGAGAATACTTTTAAAATGACTGCTGATTGGAAGGATATATTCACTTTTCATCTCGGAAAGACAGAAGAATTCATGTGTTAACAGCTGTTGATGATGGAAATATTCACGTTTGCATTCTCCATGTTATCAATCAACATTGAATTGCTAGTTGAAATGCCAAGAGAAAAAATCGGCTATAAATTTTTCCTGTACCGATATATATATTTAGAGATCCATTCATTAGTGACATTAATAACAAGAAAAGATTTTCTCTTTCTTCCCACTAAACATGCATAAAATGTTATCTGTTTCTGCTGCAGTACATACAGTATTTTAATTGCATTTCATTGTTCCCAAACCTAATTTGTTGGAAGTTAATTTTAACGATATTAGAGCTGGAAGCTGAATCAGTGTTCACATGAGAGAATTTGGCAAGATGGACTTTTATGCATAGTAAATCCACAAGTTGGGTTTTTTTCCTTGTATCTTTAACATCTAATTTATTTTAAGAATGAGTTGGTATTTAAGACATAAACATTACATCTAATAAGTGTACTACAGCCTTTTTTGAGAGTGCTTTAATTCTTCTGTATGGCAAAAAATGACAGGTTCAAATTACACACATCACAGAGTGGTGATGGTTAGTAAATGGTTAGTAAATGTTTAACTGACATAGAATCATAGAATCATTTAGGTTGGAAAAGACCTTTAAGATCATTGTTATTCAGACATATTCTGAAGAACTGACAAAACTGGCTTAGCTGCCCCAATATGACCTAAGAAGCTGGAATGTTTTCTGTGCTTTCGTTGAAAACCTTTCTATATTGAGCTTAAAAAAAAAAAAAAAAAAAAAAAGAGAGGGACAGAGAAGTCATCAGCCTTTTCCATAGCTAGTCCGTTCAGAAAGGAGAAGACCTGTTGGAGTACTTTGGAAGTAATAAAACTGGTAGCTACCAGCTAACTCTGCTTATTGGAGTTAATCTGAGTGATGATACTCATATCCATCTCTCAAGCCTTTCCTCCTTATCCATAAAATAGTTACCTAATTCTTTTGTGTGCGCTATATAGGTGAGCAACATGGCTTGCTGCAGGTTGGAGTGTCACTGGAGCTCATTTAAAACCAGGATTGTGTCTGGGACATGCTCTATAGCCAGCTTTTTGTTGTTGTTGGTTTTTTTCTTTTAAGAAGAGCTTGGGCATCTCTGCTGATCAGAACAAAATTAAAGAGTGCATGGACAACCTCTAGACTTGGCAAAACAGAAAGGAGATCCAGCCCTCCCTCAAGTCCTGTGAGGAGTCTGGCTGTTGGTCAGGGCAGACAAATGGCATTTCACTTTGATATCAGATGCGTGGGAAGGAGTGGCTTTGCATCTGAAATGAAGGGGATGATGCATTCAAATCAGCTAATGAAAGATGGACAGGGAATACCTGTCTTGTAGCTCACAGGGGTACGTGCTCCCAATAGAAAACACAATTTATTGTGTAGATTCCCATTTTTTGATTGGCTACATTTAAAATCACGTGCTGAACAGGTTTCAGTAATCCAATGTTCACAAGACACAGGCAGCTACAATTTCTGTCGTTGTTAGGACACAGGACTGCGAGGTCTTTATTTTCAAATCTAATATGTATAAAAGTCGCAGTCTCCTGGTCACACACAGAAAGACAAAAAGAAAGAAACCCTACCAGATCACTGCTGTGGTGCAATCCTGTTACACCAACTGGCATTCCACTTGGGTCACAACCCTATAGATTTAAAGGCTGGAAAGGAGAGAAGTGTGATTTCTGCACCTAACCAAACAACTTGTGGTTGAACTGCAAGAATATTGTTTAAAAATAGACCCTGATTAGAAGTAACTGAAAATTTCTCACCTTTCTGAGCAATCTGTTTCAGTAGTTAACTAACCTTATTGTTACAGTGAGAGTTAGCAATAATTTGAATTTTGTGTAATTTTACGATCAGCATGGCAAATAAAAGCCACAGATGGGAGGCAAACAGTCTTATAAAAAGGGGGAGGGTGTTGTCGCCAATGTGTGAGGGTTAGGTAGGATCAGCTTGGCTCTCTCTGGATAGAGCATCATGAGCTGTTGTCTTATCAAAATCCCAGTTTCTCCCACATGTTTGTTGGCTCAGATGATAGAGTGATAAGGATGTCATACTGAAAATCTTGAAGACGCTCTCTCCATTCTTTAAATGGTTGTTTAATCCTGGCTGATTTGAGACAGAGGACAATATGCAAGATCATGCAGCATTGCTTCCAAGAAGCTAGATAAAATGCCCCATGCCACTGTTAAGAAATGATCAGCAAGGGGAGAACAAAACCACCCAAAAGCAGAATCCCTTTCCCCACGGGAACTAGAGCTCTTGAATCTAAAGCCAAGCCAACGTGTCCTTACTGGTGTTACTTGGGCCCTTAGACAGCGGACTCTACTAATAGGGCAACACTGCTGTCACTCTTGCTATCCTTCCCTTCTACAGCTGGTATGATGAATCAGGATTTAAGTTACTTGTCTGTTAACACGTGCTGCTCTTGAGGGGACAAGAAAAAAAAAAGAAAGGAAACAAAAGAAGTGAGGGTCTTGCAAAAATGGAATGAGGTGGCATCACATTACAGTGTTGTAAGTGGCATCAAAATATGTTGGAGGAATAATCTTTGGAAAATTGAGTCTCTGACATTAAATGTTTGTGTCTTGAACAACTCTATTTTCATGATGAATAAGGTTTTTTTTTCTGCAAAAAAAGATTCATAGGGTTCATGAGTTCATCTTTGAGCTTAGATCAGGAGGACGACAGAACTTAATTTCTCTATCACTCCTTCTGTTGGAAAAAAAAGGAATAAAAATCAAAATGTTGTCATGTTGTTGCAGAAACTGGAGGGTTCCTCTGTAGTTACACATCTGTGATCTTAAAAAACTAAATTCTTATTTTGTTTCAGCATCGTCCTGAAGGTGACAGTGGGAGTCTGATTAAAAAAAAGAGTAGTAGAGTCTAAATCAATTGTTATAAATCTAGTATGTGATTACCTCTCCCCAGCCCCCTTTCCATATACACAGGTGCACATGTCTTCTTTCGAAAGCTTCCTAAATTGTTGAAGAAAATGTTATGTTTAAATGGTCCATGTATCTTTTCTATTGGGGAACAGTCCCATTTCAATTTAAAGTATCAGCTTCCATTAGCAGAACAATTCCCCATGCTTTTTGTTCCTCGCTACAGCTAAGCCTTTCTGATTTCCTTTCAGAGCTATAAAGTTCTGGAGGAGTGAATATATATGCAACTCTTCTGCTGCAATTTCTTGTTACTCTCTGAATGTACTGGGCTTGAGGGGAGGGAACATGACCATATGGAAATGGCTTTCTTATCCAAGTGGAAACAGTTTTAGTCAGCTTTCAGGCAGGCTCCATAAACATAATGCAGTAGAGGAACTCACAGAGCCGTACTTTAATGGCCATTAAAATTGCCTCTGCGGTGCATTCAGGACCAGGATACAGTGAATACTGATGTTTGTATTATGAATGGAAGACAAATGTCTTCTGAGCAAAAGAAAATCTAATGTTAATTAAACTTTTCCAGGGGTTGGGGTTGATAATTCCGCTTTTGTGTTGTTAAATCTCCTTTGATTTTAATTGCATGACAAAAAACTTGACTGTAAGTGTAATGTTAGCAAATGTTCATATTTGATTACAAGCATTTGTGTATGTTAAGTCAAAGAATTAAATGCTTTTAATTTGGAGGGGTTTGGGTTTGAGGTTTTGTTGTTGTTGTTTGGGTTTTTTGGTGTTTTTGTGTTTTGTTTTGGTTTTTTGTTTGTTTGGTTGGTTTTTTTTCCCAGGACAGCTACACTGATAACAAAGCTTGTACTGTCAGTGTGTTGAAGGTCATTTTTATAATCTGTTCCGTGAGAACTGCTCCCCTTTAGGTGAAAAGAAAAATCAACTGAGCATACCTAAAATTGTCTAGAAAATCCTATTACACTTACTGAATTTTAGTTATATATTTCAGATTCACATGGAATTCAATGAACACTCAGATCAGATATGAAAAATTGTAGTAAGTTTCCAATGATATGCACAGGTTTTTTTTTCCCCCTTTTGTGGCTGACTTAGAGAAACGAGGCACATTCTTCTCAGAGATGGCAAAGGATAAACTGAAATGATTAACATTAAAACATACCTAGTACTGTGATATGTTTTAGAACTGGAAACAAAGGTAGGGTATGTCTTATCCATCTGTCTTGCCTCCCTGTGCATCTGTCTGTCTCTCTTGAGCAAGTCAATAAAAATGATTAGAGCTGGCATCTCACAAATGTACACCCTTAAACCATGAAGCAATAATACTGTGAAGGAAATTTTTTTTCTGACCTTTTCAAATTACATCCAACTGTCTAGGGAATTTCTCAGTGACTAGAGGTAATAAGGTTCAATCCGTTTTGCTGGTTGGCTTCAAATTTAGCTCCTCAGAAGCCCCAACTTATCTATTCTTTTTATCTTGGCCTTGGCATCTATTCAGTACAGTAATCCATGCATCTAATCTTTTTTTTTTCTCCCCTCTCAGGTTTAGCTGGTGGATCACATTGTGAAATCTGCAGCCATGAAAGGCCCTCCATTTACTGCACCCTTCAAAACGAAATATTAGCATGGGAGGCTAAGCTGGTATGTTGCCTTTGAGAGGCTCTTGTTGAATTTAATTAGCTTTTAGATTTCATCTCCATCTCACATCTCAGCTTTCACTATTGTATGTGATTTAGGCTTCAGTGACTTTCATTATTTAAAACTTTTCCAACTTAGCTGTGCCACTTTAGAATACCGAGGGGGAAAATAAAGTTTAAAGTTCATTGTCTTAAATTGATTTCTGCTTAGTTTTTTATGATGTGAGCTCAGAAAGAATAGAGACACAGCCTCCCAGTAAGTTAGTGAATCGTTCAAGTGAGAAAGGCAAACAGGCATTTGTGTGTGGCTTGTTTCTCATTGTACTCCGTGAAGTAAAACTGGAAACAGGTAAAGAACATTTTTAGCAAAATATTTATTAGAGTATTTTGATGTCAAATATTTTTATATCTGGGAGAAAATGCTTTCTTTTCAACTCAATTGGATATCTGGTTTCATTTTTGTGACTTACAGGGTGTTATGGAGTAGTCACTTCAAGTTCTGGTTCACAAGTAACTCCAGGACAGCACGAGGAGAGGCATCAATAAGAAATGGTAAGCTTTTGGCTGTTAATTTACTGCCCATATGGTTAGGACCTAGACATTTGTTTCATTCAGGGCATTTGTTTCATTTCAGGCAGGGGAAAGTAATAAAAATTGGCCTTTGCTGCTGTCGCTTCCCCAGACTACCAAGTCTGTGTTGTTTATCAATCAGTTGTAACTGATGTGCTATTGAATGACCTGCAGAATATTGAAAAAGCCTGCATATCAAAAAGCACCTGTAAAACACTTGCTTTTAATCATGCAAGAAAAATATTGGAAGACATATGCAGCTAACTTACGTAGAGTTTCAAGGCAAAGCAGAGCTACAAAGAGGTTGGTAAAGATATGTGGTGGGTTTTTTTAGTTTTTCCTGAATTCATCTTCTTTTTGATTCTGCCTTCTGAAGTGTAGGGAAACATGGATGGATAAAGTACAGAACTGGGAGTTTATAGATCTTGTCCCTGTATGTAAATGGGCCTCTAACAGGGCTGTAATGTTTCTCAAGTCACTTCATCATTTTGCACCATAACCTTGCCTTCTGTGAAAAGCTGTCGGTTAGTACTTGACAAAGGATGAACACAGGGTGCAACCTGACTATTTCATTGTCTTTTAATTGATTCAGCTGAAATAAAATAGGTTCATTTTAAATCAAACTGTATTGTGCACCACTGATACTAGCAATGTTAAAAGTGGGATGCTCAATAAACTGAGGGCCAGGCATATGCCTGGAAGTTGGCCACAAAATTGTTGAGAATATCTTTAATTCTGAAATTAATTTAGGGAAAACAGTATCCCACATTGGCAAGCCTTCTCACATTCACAGTTATTTCTTTAGTGTCCTTACTGTCACGTCGCAAAAAGAAGTGTTGCTAAATGGACAGATCCAGATATATTTTTAAGCAAGAAGGAATAAGCATTTCAAAATTCCTTTATTATTTTAGTACAGATAACATACCTAAATTGGCATTATCCTAGATAGTGTCCGTGTTTCAGAGATAATATGAAAGGACATATTTTGAGTGCACACAAACACGCCGCTTGGTACTAAAATAAAGTATAGTCAGTTAAATGAATATTTGTGTGGATGTGTTCATTTACTCTCACATCTTGGAAGCTCCACTGATACATGTAGAGTTATTTCTCAGTAGAACAGTTTTGCTGTTCTTAATTTTACATTAATTAGGCTTCTCCTGGCACTCCAACATCCAGGTTGGCCTCCAGATATGGACACCAGCAACCCAAAAGGGTCCATAGTTTGCCAAGTGTATCAGAGGATTGAGAAATGCCTCATGGAAGTAGCAAGTTTTAGCATCCCAAAGCAATGACAGTGTTGTTGGCTGTATGTATATATCTTCTTACAGTAGGTGCTTGAAAAATGTATAATAAATACCCCTCTCATAACATTCCAGGCAGAAATACATAGGGATGGGATTATTTTGAATGCAAGTAGGATATTAAGATGGTGGCAGTGTGAGTTTTCTTTCAGTGAGCAAGTTCTTGTTTCCAGGATTCTTTCTAATTTGTAATCCTGAATGCTGGACAGAAGCAGTTCTGTCGACAGATCTTTCTACCATACTGATGGGTTTCAACTCATAAGTATTGAAAGTGAATTTGAACTAATAAGGAGAAAGGATTTTTCTTATTTATTTCTTTATTTAAATTCAGTTCATCACGGTGTATATTGCATAAAAGGAGCCATGTGGTGATATCTAAACGTTTACATTTCATTTATTGGAGTGATTGTGTACCAGTAGTTAGGAGCTATGGACAACAGTTGAGCTAAAAGTGTTGTTGTCCATTTGGAATGTAGTTGAGTATCTTTTCCTTTGTCAAAGCCAAGCATTCTGGATCACTGAAGGTCCAGAAACCTCAGAGCTATATTCTGGTTTTTGGTATTACCGGGGAATATCAAACTCTTCTTTGCAAACTAAGCCGTTCTTGAAAGCAGCTGATTAAAAAAAATAAACACAACTATTTTTCAAATCAAACATACTACGTGATGTCTTATAGTGGGAAAAGTAACAACAGAAGTTCTGATGTTTGTCTGGTTTAATGTCTTTATAGCTTTGCCTTCTATTCTGTCATTCTTGATTTTTATAAATTGAAAGTCCAACAATAGGAAAACAAAACGGGTGCCAGGGATAGGTATAGGAAAAATGGTTGTTCAGCTTTGCTCTTTTTCCTCAGTTCTTAGAAAATACCCAGTTTAACAAATCTTTATGAGAAGAAAATTCTGTAGATTGAGTCAAAGTAAATCCAGTCTGTGCATCAGTGGTGTTAAAATGGGAGATTGCATTGTGCACATCAAAGGGATTGTGTGAATGTTATTGATACACCATTCTTTATTGTTCTCTGTTATTTATATTTTCATCATTAGTCTATAAAGTCTTAATAATTAGCTCTCTAATTTCCCAGAAAAAGCATGTTAATTTATTGAACTGGCTGAAGCGAAAAAAAAAAAAGCTGATCAATCTGGCATTGTAAGTTAATAGTATAGAACAAAGTGTAGTCATAATTAGTTGAGAAAAGGACTTTCCTTGTTCATTCCAGTTTATAATAAAAAGTCCCTCGCCAAAGTGACTTAGAAAATAATGCATTCAGACTGAGTAGAATTACCGCCTAGCAGATTCTATTTATCTGTAGCTTAAAAAGCAGCTGCGTTTTTGTAAAAAGCAATGAATGTGGCAGTCCTACTTGAAGGTAGAAGAAAAAGAACACCCCTTGTTTTGTAATAAGGGGATTTTCAATTTAAAAGAGAGAGAGAGCCTGTTGTGTGAAGTATGGTTATTACATTCACTGTATTCTATCTCACCCACCAGGAGGCTAATAACGAAGGAGTCAGTGAAGGAGACCAATGCCACGAGGGTTATCTCGCAGCCCCAGATGCTGGATAAGTTGAAGGAGGCAGAATCGCTTTTGGATGACATTCAGGAAGGCCTTGAATGATTATTTGGCGAAGAAAAGACTATTCTTTCCAAGGTAAACAGTCCATTTCATCTGTCTGCTGTCGGTGTTGGTGTAAAATATGTTTATATAAATACCTGTAAAGTTCATTTTTTATCGTTTTTCAGGTTTTTTCTCTCGATGCAGCAGTGATTTCTCAGGAATCCTTTTTGAGACAAAGGATCCACTCCGCATCCAACCACACCTAAGGAAATGCTTTGAAGGAATTGCCAAGCTCACTTTTAATCACGAGAAAGAAATTACCCACATGGAGTCAGCAGAAAATGAAAAAGTAGAGCTCGTGCTGCGAATAATTCCAGCAAGTGCCAAGGGGCTAGTTGAGAAATGGCTTCATGAGGTGAATATCTTTAGCTCTTACTTAGGGTTTAGTTACTGTATAATCATTTTCTCTTTTAGGAGCAATGAATATCATAAGCATATTTCCTAACTAAATGGCTCTCTGAATATTTGTCAGGATGTTGACAGATTTCAGCCTTATTGTTGTTATTTATTGCAACTAATTTACCATCTGCAAACATGCAGAAATTAATTCTAATAAAAAGCTCTCAGAGTTAGGCTGTCAGCAGAAGTAGGTCTGTGTCTGAAACCATATATGTGAATATATGTTTGAGTCTACATGTATGTGTTTTCGTGCTTTCATGGTGTAATGTCTGTAGTTCAAGAGGATAACATTTAAAAAATAATCAGAGAAATGTATGATTTTGAATGCTTCCCGCCCTGCAGAAAGTGTGTCCCATTGTGTTGGAGGGGTTTAATTTCCAATCGTTTTAACAAAAGGGAAGAGAAATTATGTCACTGATAACACCCTAACCTTTCCCCTTTGGGCCTCTCATCCAAATTCATTGGTTTCAGTACGAAATTAGTTTGGTGACCTTTTTTTGTTCGCTTTATTTAACCTTCCTCTGCCAGCGGAGGAAAGAGAACGGGTCCTTCCCTTGTTTTTTGTTTCTGGGCCAAAAACCCATTTTCCTTCCCACGTGCTCCCCTTTCTCCTGGGGCAGGATCAGCCCCAGGAACGCTGCTTCCCCCTCACCCACTGTTGCGGGTGATGGTCTTGTCCTCGGTGGCTTGTCCCTGGGTTGCCTCTGTGCCCCTCACGGGGCTGCCAGCCAGGGAGGGCAAGCGGCCGGGACCAGCACCCAGCTCTGGCAGGAGAGGGACAGGGGAGCCGGAGGACCACTATTTTTATAGCCAGCTAATTCAGCGGAGGCTGGGGGGAATCCCTGGGCAGCGAAAAACAGAGCAGACGGTGGGTCAGAGGGGTTTGCCCCGTTATGTATTGTGTTTCTGCCGGCTGGGTGAGCAAAGCCGAACTGCTGAAGTCCTCTCGCGAGTCCCCGTTGCCCACGTAATGGAGCCGCGTGGCAGCAACGTGCCAGCTTGGGACTGAGCCCCTTTTAGAAGTGACTGCACGCAGTTTAAGACGGTCCATCTTCAGCATCATTCAGGGTAGGGAAGGGAGGTAAACAGGGCAGGATTTAGGCAAGCCCAAACACTACCCACCCTGTTCTCCATGTCAAGTCACTAGCTTGGTTTTTGGACTAGTTTTCAGCACAAAGTTATCTCAGTAGCCAAAAGAAAAAAAGAAAAAAAAAGAAAAAAAAGAAAAGGGAAAAAAAAAAAGAGAAGGAGCTGCAGTGGGTAAGTGGCAGTCCTGAAGTGTCCAGAAAAAGCCCAAATTCTCAGTACACCAAGCCTGCAATTTACTTCTATACTTTTTAGTTTTCACTTTCTCCCACAAATGAAACAGGGTTGGAGAAGGTGAGCAGCCGTGTTTATTTTAATACATCTCATTTAACCCTCACCTAAAACCAAATTGGAAGGTTTGGGAGTGCATTAATCTGGACCCAATTAGCATCTCTTTCTCCCTCAAAAGTGCAACCTGAGATTAATGAATATAAACCAGAGTTTCATATGCAGTCTTTAAATCATTTGCATGTTTTATGCATGATAATTGAATTTATTTATGCACTTCCTTTCATTTAATGATTTCTTGCTCTTTTCTATGCTATCAACATTATATTATGCAAGAAATAGGATTTGGTAGGCAAGAAAGGATAGCAGTATATAAATCAAACCTGAGTTAATTTTTAGTTCTAGTGTCAACAGTATATCAGAATTAATATTGGTCCTATGCCAGTGGGGTTACATGGCTGGGAAAATATAAAATATTTTTGGTAAAGCAGAGGCTTTTAGCTTAACAAGACATTTCTGATGCAGCTTAGTTTGCTTGCAAGTGTACAAGCAAAATTATTTTCAAATGGCAGTTAAATTATTGTATTGACTTTTCAATGACCCTAGAGACTTGTGTTTCAACTTGGCCAATTAGTAGTAATAAGAAGATGAATAGTAATTACATTAATAAATAACTGTTTTCAGACCAGGACCTCGGTATCATAGTCTGGCTTAGAAAATAAGGGTATATTATAATTTGTCTCATTTGGTCTTTCATCAGGAGATACGTGGACTTTGGAGCTATAGTAAATTTATCATAGCCAAGAAGGTAGAAGTCCTAGGGATGAGTGAGTCATATTAGCTAGCAGCTCTGTGGTAGTAGCTGTTTCAGTGCCATAAGCAGGGAATTTTGCTTTGTTTCTCCAATTAAGCTCAGATGTCTTAAAGATGTCTTAGTGATGGAGTCTGAATTTTTTATAATGCATGCCAGGAAGCTACTGTAGAAAATAGTTTTAAAAAGATGCTGGTAGTGGTGCTTTCATAGCTTTAATCTATACCAGTTTCTTTTGTGTCCTTTGTCTTTCCTTATGTGTTGAAAGATGTATGTGGAAGTGATATTTTTCTGTGGTGTCCTGTCTTTTATCAGTGAATTAAATGGTGGTGTCTTGTGATTGTTTCTTGATTCTCATAGGTAGGAATGTGTTTAAAGGCTAAAGCTCTGTTAATTTGTGATGTAACCATTTCAGTGTCTTTCTTGTCATTGAAATGTAGTTTAAAATGTTCAGTAATGTAGCATGAAATCATTGGTTAGTTTTGGAATGGTGGTGAAATCATGTGAAGAAAATAAGTATTGCATCTGATCAAGATAAATTCACTCTAGTGTTTTATGGCTTTTTATTCCTATGTGATAGTAATAAAGTCTCATGTAGGGATGGAAGCCATGAAATACATTGTGAAAAATCATCAACTCAGATGGGGCCATCAGGATAGCATGCTGTAGTTGTAGAGTTATTGAGAATGATTGGAAGATGATTTAGTGTGTCACCACGTTGACTACCATGTTTTTGCATTTTGTTTCTCCATCCTTCACCCACATAGTTTGATGAGAGGAAATCAGTTTGTAACAAGCCGATCCATCTTTACATCAATGTTCAGTGTTTAAATTGTTCATACATCTTTCATTTTCTGCCAAAGATAACACTGTATATGAAACGCTAAGCTAAGAATTCAATATAGCTAATAAACACATGCCAAAATGAATACAAAGAAAAGCCAATGAATTTCTCAATGCTTGAAAATTAAGAAGGAATCAAAGCAAGGTCTACCCTCTTAGCAAGCGGTCCAGGTTCTTTATTCCATGTTCGAGAGCAAACCTGAGAGATGATCTGGGGATTAAAAACGAGTTTTTTTCCCCGCTTACATGTCTTTCTGAAAGTGCGTGATCTTTTCTCTCTCTGGAACCGAGATAAAGGCTGACAGTGTTGGGGGCAGAAAACAATTTCTGACAATTCCCTTACAGTGCTGCCATTCCACATATTGCCTTACTGCTCTGGCTGCTTTGTTCTTGGGTACCAATTTCCTTTGGGAATATTTTGGGGAACGTCATTTATTCTGATACAACTATTTACAATTTTCCTTCTGTATTCTTTCTCTGAAGCATATGTTAATAAAACATTATTGATTTTTTGGTACTTTGACTCCTTTATTATTTCTCTCAGGTGTGCATTTTTTGTCTGTTAAAAAGTACTTTCTCATTATTGTAACTAAAGACAATCTTCTGGTGAAAAGCCCCAGCAATAATTAGGCAGAAGGTATGTTTCCCATTTTATTATAAATTTAAATTTCTGGTTTAAATCGAATAGCACACAGAGAATCTAACCTTGATTAAATTCACAAATGTTGTGTGGCAATTACTTCAGTCTTACTTGGGCTTACAAAAATGGTAGATACCGGTTTGCACCCGTGCTGCCACGTGAAGAAAAATTTTTAAAAACCTGTAAAACATATTACCTTCAGACTCCTATTAAAACACAAAGTATTTTCTTCCTTATGTTTTAACAAAATTGCTCCCAAGAGTATCCAGGAGGTACTGCCAAAAGAATAAACTGGGCTTATTTTTCAACTTTGTATTTGACTAAGATACAAATTGTCTTCATCATTTGCCCCCAAATGTTTTCAATATATACTTTGGAAATTACTCCTCAGAAACCTGGGACAAAGTTCTTTAAATAGTTTCAGATCAGCTCCTGTACTGTTTTTCTCCATTTCTCCCAGTTTAAAGTATATTTTTGTCACTCCTAAATAATATGCAGTTCATCTTTACTGCAGGCTATACTTTGAAAAGTAGCCTACAGTCCCACCTGTAGAGTGTATTTTCAGTACTGTATTTTGTCTCCAAATTACTTCCAGAGTCGAATGTTCTCCAAGTTGAAGTACTTCTTTTAAATGCCAAGCCAAATGGTTGAACATGGGATCTTAAAGGGAAGCAGAGCTCTTTTCTCGTGTGTCCGCACCAGTTTGGAAGGGCTCTACGGACCAAAAATTAAGTCTTCAGTTTAAGCAGTACCAACCCATTAATCTTTCTAGATCCATTCTTTTGCAATGCCGTTGTTTTCAATAAATTTACACAGGTGTGACTGGAACTTGTTAAATAACTTATTAATTGTTAACAGTTGAGGAGAATCCAGCTCATTCTCCTATAGTAGTTCTGGTTTTGCAGTGGTCAAAGGAAGCTAACAAGTACTGTGCATTTTAGCAGAAACTACTCTGAAAATGCAGTGTACATATTTTCTGAATATGTCAATGCCGTTTTTAAACCCTCAGGTAACCTGGTATAAATAGGTTGAGACATTTTGCTTTATTAGCACAGCATGAACTTCACCGTGCAAACAATTGCCTTCACCTTGGCTAATAGTAAGGATTAAAGGAGGGAACTCGGAACTGAGTGTCAAAAGGCAGTTTTTACCACTGGGGTCACTGTCATACCTGCATTTTTTGGGGGGGACATCTAATAATACAAACTGGTGTGATATGTTCACTCAGGGAATAAGATACATGCTTTCTATGATCTGAAGGAGATTTGGCCAGTAAAGAAAAATTTGGTTCCTCCCCCCCCAATAAATTATATAGAGTGCCTACCTGACCTTTTGGTCACTGACATGGGCTTACTCTGCCTGTGTTTCTAGGGTGAGGTGCTGAAAATACAAGATTTGGCTCTGTGTCATGCTAAGGCGGCTACGCTGCTTTGTGTCCACTGAGAGAAAACCTTTTTCCTTGGAGCACGATCAGGACCAGTTCATGTCTGCCATTACAAGGCCTTTCAGCATACCTGTAGGAGGTTTCATCTTGCCAACTTTATTTGTCCCATTTGCCTAATGAAATATAGACTAAAAATTTCAGCATGGCTTTTGGAAACTGCCTAAACCAAGTCAGTGCTCTGGTTTCCCAAACAGAAGTCGCAAAGTGGTGCACTGACATATATGGAGAGAGATGCCAGGAAAGTTACAGTCCTCTGAAATAACATCAAAGGTAATATATCCCTGTACACTAGGCACCGGAATGGCCTAACGGTTCTATTGCACTTTGATACCTTTCTTCATGCCATGTCTGCTGATGTAACTCCACTGACTTCACTTCATAACCAACTCCAAGTGCCATGGGCGTTTGACCCAGGAGTTAGTGAGCAATGACCTCTTGGAGTAGTCACACATTAAACACATTTTTGGGTTTCTGATGTGTTTTTCTTTTGTTGTGGGAAGAGAGAGGGTTGGTTTGGGATTTTTTTTTTCTTTGTAGTAGTAGTTCATCCATAGAGATTGTACATACCTTCTTTAGTCTGTTCTTTCCTGAAAAAAATGATTATTTCTGTCCCACTTTCCTTTCCCCCTGCCTCCAGGGTGGAGCTGATCTGTTTATTTCCTTTTTTTCTGAGCAAGGAATATGCTTTCTTATGAATCCTGCAACACGACATCAGAAATACCTCTTTGAATTATGCATTATAAGAACTTGACAATCAAAGTTTTAAGTGACACCTTGCCATGATGGCAAAGAGAGTATTTTTGTTGTCAGTGTCAATTTGTGTAAAAAGTGTGTGCATGTACGTTTAAAATGTAATCACTTGTCAGAAAAAAGCAAGGTCTTGGCACAGAGATGAAATGTTAAAGTTACCACTTTGTTTAATATTTGTCTATATAGTGTGTGCGTTTTTTATTTATTAACAGCCTGAGTCAAGAGCAAGACAATATGCTACTTATGCCTTCAAAGTACTGTCTTAGGAAGCGTACATGCCAGCTTTCAGGAAAAGCAACCTCTCTGCAATCTCAGGTCCAAGCAGGATTTTGTAAGTCTTTCTAGGACAGTGCAAAGAGCTTGAGTGTCACCTGTGAAAGGGTGCAAATCTCTGAAAATGTGTGATGTGTTTTCCAAGGCTGGGAACATAAATGAAGGGCAGTTGTTTTCTACTGGAGCTAGTGCTTTAAAGCGGTCTTCAGGGGTAGCATCATGGAAAATAAATTACAGCAATTCAATCTGGATGTAAGAAAGGCTTTGTTAACTGTTGGGGAGGGCCATGCCACTGGGGGAAGAAGAGAGGTTTGCAGTAGCTATGTAAATATAAAATTGGAAAGGCTATTTCTGGAGACTGGCACTTACCTATTCTCCTAGCACTATCATTGTCTCACTGATGTCAGCGTCAATTGGCTGTGCATCCACAACCCCATGTTGGGTTTTGGAAAAATAGGTACGACATTATGAGACAAGAAGTTGAGATGCTATTTCAGTTTGTGGGGTTAGGGGTGGAAGGATCTATACACACAGAGAGAGAGAGAGAGAGATACTTAAGTTTTTCTGATCAAATTTTTCAGTATTATTTGAATTCCTACGATTAGTTTGAAATGTGCCTTGTCAACCTGGTGCTTTACTACCCTTTACAATATTTAATATTTATTCTAATTGTCTTTGTTTTTCTTGATTTCTTAAAAAATATTATACACAATGTATTACTTTCCAGTCCTCTCCCATACACTCTTTTTAGTTACAAGCTATCACCCAGAACTTGACTATCTGGCAAACGTTACATGAGTTTTGATATTCCTCTCTACCTTGTCAACACAGGGGGCATTTGTTTCTGGTTTTCTACTTTTCAACAGTCATTGCTAAAATAAAACTAGCATTTTCTTTCCATGGAAAAAGGCATATATGACCAGAATTGTGCGCATTTTTCCAGCCCAATCTGATGATTTACTTAAAGATACTACATATCCTTACAAACTTGCCTCTCATTATGTCATTACCTGTATTTCCGGGTAGAACTCGGGGTCCTTGTTCCCAATTCTTTGTTTGGGCAGCTGAACTTTTTGAGAGGATTTTTTTTTTCAACTTTGAAATCAAACACTTTGGCTGGACCTAAGTTTTTGACAGATTTGGTCAACCTGAAATGGCATTTTGAATGAGTTAGCTTAGTTACTTTTGGAACCTCAGCAAGTAGGGAAACTCCAAGAATCATTAGGGAAACTCCTAATAGTTATCTCGTAGACCTATTTGGGACAAATATAGTTTTTTGGTTTTATTTCACTTATGCTTCCTGCTCTTTAGGTTAATTTCCGCGTCCCCTTCCCCTCCCCCCCCCCAAGAAAATACAAGGAGGTTGGTTCTTCAGCCCTGGAAGCACTTGTGCTTCTGAAGGACATTGGAAGGGGAGGCGTGAGGAGATGCCCTGGTCTGATAAAATCTGGAGACTAGCAGTACTCAGAGTTGATACAAATTTGGTGCTTACTTTTTGGCCAAAGTTACTGAATTTTCTGAAGAAGCTGTGAGTGCAAGTCCTAGTCACACCAAGGAGCTCTCAACTTATGGCCCATTTCAATATATTTCTGTGGGATGCTTTTACTATCTTCATTGTAGTCTTTGTCCATAGGAAATGAGACTAGTCCAGGAAACAAGACGCAGGGGGAAGGGGAGAGGTAGATAGGCAGTGGAGATGGGGAGCCAAAGAAAGGATCAGTGGGTTAGTGAAAGCTGCATGACTCTGGATTCATTCCAGCCCTCCTCGGCACAGAGGCTTTTGTGAAGCTCACTGTGGCTTCTGAAAGGAAGGTCCCTATTCATCCGGCCACTGAAGGAGATCATGCTAATAGGCTCCAGGATCACAAAGACATTCACCACCTGCTGTCATGAACGCAGGTCAGGCTTTGTTTGCCGTGCTGAATGCTTTTTTTCTTTAAAAACTGAAGTGTAGGTATATATATGATAGAGTTTATGATGCTTTTGTGTCAGCATTTCAATTTTTAAAAGGAGGAAAAACAGATATTGTCCATATTGTTACAGGTAGATAGAGGATGCATCTCTTGCCGCTGACACAAGGTAGAGTTCAGAAGAAATTCCTGGAAATCTGTATGCAAATGTGTAGATAATAGAACGAGATCTAAACCAGTCTGTTTTAAAATTAAGGCTTATTAAATTTAAGCTGAACTTCATCATTTTTATGCAACAAAAGTGAGTTATTTTGGCAGACAATATGAGTATTCTCAAGTTTTCTGAACTAACATATTGCATTTAAATACTCTTGGAACTTTTTACTTTAATAAAACATTTGTATTTAATTTCACATTAACAAAATGGATCTATAATTTTATTAGGCTTGTTGGAAGCAAAAATCTACATTTGTAACCAGTCTGTCAATTTTGTCCTTTGAGACTGATAGAAAATAAATAGTCTATAATGTAAAAAATGTTTTACATTTCCAGAATTTAATTCATGATAATCCAGGATTCTCAAGAGTGTTAAACTCTGTCCTGAAATAAATCACCAAATTTGAAATGTAAACATCACAAAGAATCTGTATTTGAAATGATAGGAGTTTTGGTGTTGGTGTCAGAGGTGTGTAATGAGTCTTGTATGTGAATCAACAGATAGTGTCTTCCTTTTCTTACATGATCTCGTGAACGCCCATTTTAAGAAATCAGTTTCTTAGTGTGTTGAGATAATAGGAACTTTTTGAAGGATATAGTGTGATAAGAATTAAATTAAAGCAGTGCTTGGAGCGACAAATGTAAATATCTCCTGAGGTATTGCATGCTGTATCCCAATAAGAGCACAGCTGCAAATAATTTGAAAACTAAATTGTATTTTTACATCAACACGGTTAGACAAAAATGACTTATTAAGTAATTGCTATTGTGACATAAGCTTTATGCAGTAGCTGAATTACTTGGCACAGCTAACACCTCAAACTACCTTGGGAATTTACCACATTATTTAATTTTCTGATTGATTAAATGGATTATTTGACATTTTGGCAGAGCTTTGAAATCACAGCATAACAAAGACTCCTTTCATTGCTCATTATTTGCTCTCTTCAGGCTTAGCACAGATTCTTTGAAATGAAAGGTTTAAGGTGCTTCTTTCCTGGGTAACTTTTGTTCCAGTTCGCATTTGTACTAGCAGTGTCACGTTTCCAACGTAAATTCCCCTACTGTGTAAATCCAGTTCCTTATAATGACAGTATAACCTATGGAGATATGTAATCTTGAAAAACACTTTTATATACCTCACAGCAGTGTGACTGAAGTGTTTGCTATCAGAGAGGCTCTTAACCCTTACACCACGGGCATTTTCTGGAGTGTGGGAAGCTGAGCGAAATGGTGGGTGTCTTTGTTCAGTTTGTGACAATGTTCAGTTTTCTGCTGCCCCGGGTGGAAGTAGACAAAGTCATGCAGCAATTCTGGAGGACAGCTCAAAGATAGCCAGTAGCTTGGAGGTCATTTGCCATCATCAGCTTGACAAATGCATTGCCTAACTGCACTAATGTCATTAATGAGCTGGACAAAACAATCCAATTTTCAACGTAGCTGCATAGTTCTCTCTATTGAAAAACAGCTCATGAGGGTACCTAGCATGTTATAGGCTGTACTGCTCCATGCTGCTTCTCAAATACAAGTTTGGTGGAGCTAGGTAGCAAGTACATAGATGAGGTGAGACCTTCAGTGTCTTGCACTCATACATTTTAATGGCAGAAATCCTTGGCAGCGCGGGGTAGGGGACTCCTGATTTCAAGCCTTGTCTTTTCTAATGCTATGAATACAATTGAGTCAAATTGCTTTGGCAGTTGCCCTCAGAGGGGCCTGTGTGTCCTCCCTCACAGCCGTGGGTGGACAGCAGTCTGGGGCTACACAAGCGTGATGACATGGCTACAGCAATCCCATTGCCGTGGCAAGATTTCTATTCAAAAAAATCCCTTCCATGTCCCTGCATCAGTAACGGAGCATAGCTCTCCAGGCTGCTTCTGACATACAGTAAAATGTTTACATGGGCTTCTGTGGGGTCCAGGACAGGCTTTCTGAGCCTTGATGGGTTCATGAACAGTTGGGACTATACGAACCGCTTGCTATTCTTAAAGTAAAACTTTCCTTGCAAACCACCACTTCCTATGCTCCATCTCCATCTCTTGTGCATTTCAAGACAGAGAAATACCTTTGAATAGGGAAAACTGGGGTGTCTAAACCTTACAAAGGTGAAGATGCGATTCTTTCATTTTCCCATTCCAAGGGAAGAAGAAAGGCTAGGGTCCTGTTGAGCCTCCAGGCACTTACAGATGTGCCTCCAAGGTATGAAGTTCTGCTTGTGTGTCCAAGAATCCGTTTGTTTCCAGCCATTATGACCGATTCAGAGGTGATGCTCTTACCTGTCACACTTCCCTTCCTGAGAGTGGGAGCAGGATCACAGTAATTAACAAACTTTTTCTGAAGCCATAGCTTGAATTGCAAGTTGTATGGTAGCCTAGTCTGTCCTGACTTTGACAATTTTTCTAGCTGAGGTAAAGCCAGTGTTTCTGATAGTCCTCTATTATAAGGCAGTTTAAACTCTAAGGATGAACAACACTGTGTAAGTCTATATGTGATTATAATTTTATTCATCTGAAGTAGTGATTCTTGAAGTCAAAGTTGTGCAGTGCTTTATGTTCCAATATGTTTCTTTCAATTGCCAATACCTTTTTCAGGCTGAAATTTTCTATGCCTGGAGTCTTCTTCTGGCAGATTTAAAAAAAAAAACAATCCAAACCAAAACCCAAACCCCAGAACCACTATCTACTTAGAGAGGAAAAAAAAGTTTCAGCATTGCCATGCTATTTTCAGGTGAGGATCTATGCACTGAATATAACCTTTCTAACACATTTGGTTCATATGGCAGAATTTGTGGTTTAAAAACTTAGGAAATAAGATACACAAAATCAAAGAACAAAGAAAAAGTGCCCATTTCTGTGTTTAGGAATGTAAGAACCCACAAATCTCAAAAGAAGGGAGATACAATCTTTTACATGTATTTTGACAAAGTCTTCAGTTACGCATTAATTGTACGTCCCAGTCCCATAACAAACCCAGTGGAAACCGACACTCAGACCCTCGCCTTCTCCACGGCTAAAAAGACAGGTGAAGTGAAACAACTTCAGTTGGAAAGACTGAGGAATTCCCACTCCAGATATCCCACCTCAAATATCTGATGCGAGTTCAAGAGCTCTTAGGCAAAATCTTGAGCATCCTAATAACTCATCAGCTGGAAAAGAAAATATGAACACCACCAGTATTGCCCCTGGGGCGTGGTGTTTTGAGAAGTCAGAAGGGTTTAGGGTATCTAGAGTACTTTTATCGGTTGTGCAGCTGAGGTTGGAACATCTCAGAGGGAAACAGCTAGTGCATGAAGTTTGGAATTGGTAAGCTCCCAGGGCCAGAAAGACGAAGGCATTTTTCTGCCTAACTCCTGGTAAGCCATGTAAACATAAGTGAGATCTGTGGGGAAAAAATTGTGATTGTGCAACTTATAAATGGCAAGGCAGTCTGTGTATAAAACATTGCATATCTCTTCATATGTTCAAACGGTTGAGGTTTAAGATGTGCACTTGAATTATGGCTGAGGTAGCTGCAGAGGGGATGTTTGTAGTGTTCTAGGTGTCCATGTGCATGCTTTTCGTCTGCTGCAAATGGGAGGAAATATGACTTGGCACTTACACATCCCACCTCAATCTGCTGAGGGCTGGCATCAGTTACTGCAACTCAGCTGATGTGTGGCAGCTGGATTATGGGGCTGAACCTGGGGCCACAGCAGAGTATCAAGTGCATGCATGAATCCTGCATATGCAGCAGGTTCTAGCTATGACAAAGTCATTACTGACTTGATTTAAAATGAAAGAAACCAAACCCCCCAAAGGTTTTACATTTTACCTATAATGAGATCATACAGCAGTTGTATTTAAGCTCTAGAGCTCCAGAGCTAAAGTCACGCCCTTTGGGTCACATATCTGTGTCTGATGTGCCTCAGCTTTAGAATGAGCAAGACCCTCAGGTTTCATTGCCCTCAGAGCAGTGGCATGTGTATGATCAGCCACCTGTGCTGTTTAGAAAGCCCTTGTCTGAGCACTGGTCCTAGCCCTTTGGGTAATGCCACCTTATTGTCAATTTTAGTTCCCACTTTATCCTCTCATCCTGGATTAGCATAAAACTGTCTACCACCATGCAAATATCTTCTAGTAGGTTGTAAAGTTGCTGAAGAAAGGCTCTGATTTTAAACCAATATAGACATGCTGGTATGAAATCTTACTTGAATGTGCAACAGGTCAATTTTCTTCAATTGCAACCCTGTATCTTAGGCCTAAGTTCACCTTGGCTGGTTACACTTTGGTAAAAATTTCAGTTCCTTTCTTATGCTTTACATTGCAGTGTCTACCTCTAGTAAGTTCAGTGTAGAAATGCACCCTATGTAACAAAAATACAGCCTCAGAAGGAACTGAGCTCAGCATATAATTCAGGTTTTATTTTAAAATTACTATAGCGACTGCATTGTATTTTGCATTGTGGATGTATTTGAGTGTGAAAGCTCGATGGGTTAGTTCTATCCAGGGTAAGTGGTAGTTAATGAAACCTTTTATTAGTAGAGTTTAGATAATTACCTGGGTAATTGTACAGACAAATAATTCAGTAATTTCAAATGATCTATTACGTGTATAATGATACTTTGCTCTCTTAAGTGCAGCTTAACATGTTAATTATAGACACTCAAGGGACTTGCAAAAAGTTATTTTAGTGATCATATGTTATTAATTCTCCAGGGACACTGCTTTTTTGGAAGAGCACCTGCAGAGAAATTCTAACGTCAAGCCAACATGCAATATTGGTGTATTGGGTTTGTGTGGCAAGGTTTTGGTAATGGGGGGGCTACAGAGGTGGCTTCTGTGAGAAGCTGCTAGAAGCTTCCCCCATGTCCGATAGAGCCAATGCCAGCCGGCTCCAAGAGGGACCCGCCGCTGGCCAAGGCTGAGCCCATCAGCGATGGTGGTAGCGCCTCTGGGATAACGTATTTAAGAAGGGGGAAAAAAAAACCTGCGGAACTGCAGGCAAAGAAAGGAGTGAGAATATGCGAGAGAAACAGCTCCGCAGACACCAAGGTCAGTGAAGAGGAGGGGGAGGAGGTGCTCCAGGCGCCGGAGCAGAGATTCCCCTGCAGTGATTCCCCCCGTGGTGAAGACCATGGTGAGGCAGGCTGTCCCCCTGCAGCCCATGGAGGTCCACAGCGGAGCAGATATCCACCTGCAGCCCATGGAGGACCCCACGCTGGAGCAGGTGGATGCCCAAAGGAGACTGTGACCCCGTGGGAAGTCCACGCTGGAGCAGGCTCCTGGCAGGACCTGTGGCCCCGTGGAGAGAGGAGTCCAGGCTGGAGCAGGTTTGCTGGACCTGTGACCCCACGTGGGACCCACGCTGGAGCAGTCTGCTCCTGAAGGACTGCATCCCGTGGGAGGGACCCCACGCTGGAGCCGGGGAAGAGTGTGAGGAGTCCTCCCCCTGAGGAGGAAGGAGCGGCAGAGACAACGTGTGACGAACTGACCGTAACTCCCATTCCCTGTCCCCCTGCGCCACTGGGAGGGAGGAGGTAGAGAAAATCAGGAGTAAAGTTAAGCCCAGGAAGAAGGGAGGAGGGGGGAAGGTGTTTTTAAGATTTGGTTTTATTTCTCATTATCCTACTCTGATTGGTAATAAATTAAATTAATTTTTCCCCAAGTCGAGTCTGTTTTACCCATGACGGTAATTGCTGAGTGATCTCCCTGTCCTTATCTCGACCCATGAGCCTTTTTGTTATATTTTCTCTCCCCTATCCAGCTGAGGAGGGGAAGTGATAGAGCAGCTTTTGGTGGGCACCTGGTGTCCAGCCAGAGTCAATCCACCACAACTGGCATTTAAAGATTAAAAAGAAAACAAACAAACCCCAAAACCAACCTCCATGCTGGTTTTTTTGTTGTGGTTGTTTGTTTTTTTTTTTCCTTGTAGTGTTGAGGTTGTTTCAGTTCTCTTGACAACTAGACTCTACCTGGAATCAAGGTAGATGCTAAGTGTCTTTCTAGAGCACTTGACAGGACATAGTAATCCTGGTATGAAAGTACACCATGTCATTTGTTCCTATCTTACCCTGTGACAGTTCCTGTAAGTTGCTATTCTTCAGGTTCTCCTGGCTATAGCTACCTACCAAAGATAACAGATCTCTCAATTTTGCAGGTCAATAATGTTAATATGTACCACTGCTTTAGTCTCTGATAGCATCTTTTCCGTTGATACCTCAGTGATGGCTTTTGCAAATGCAGAATACAGCAGTCTTGCAAGCACTTGTTCCCTGAGAGTAGTATCATGCATCTGATCCTGGGCTAGGTGTGAGAACATTGTCCCCTGTGACATTGGAACTATTGCTGTCTGACAAAAATATCGATCTGTTGGACTGAAGAGGTTTGGTGGGTTTTTTTGCTTTTCAGTTTCTTTTGGGGTTTTTTTTTGGTGGTTTGGTTTTTGGGTTTGGGGTTTTTTTTTGACAAATCTCTGATTAATCAAAGGCAGAATTTCCTGAAAACCTGACTCATTCCTGACGGCTTGCTGGAGATGGCACAGTTAGAAGATTTGTCATCTCTGGAGAGCTTGGGTGTGCTGGAGTTGTTACTGTCCTTGTTTTGATGTGGTGGTTGGGTACCAGCTTCATGCCAGGCAGCTGGGAGCCCCATCCCACCCCAGGATTTCAGGACTCCAGATCTTTTCTGTGCGGCTGGGAGTGGGGCTGCTTGGGCACTGCTGTCGTAGGCACCTCCGAGACCTCGCTTGGGGCTTGCTGGAGAGTTGGTACCGGGCAGGGGGAGATAAGTCTTGAAGCATGTGTGAATTAATACTCTCAGTTGTGGTTCTATTCAATGTAAATGTGAAACTCAGTAATACTAAAACAATGACGGTTTCTATTAATCATCTGTGCAACCTGTGTTTCAGACAATTCTCCTGAGGAGTTATTTGTCAATAGTGGTGTGTCCTATCATGCCATATGCCACACACGTCAACTGTGTGAATAAGTTTGAATGGAGGCAGAGGAAGGGAATGGCGCAATTATTTCTTAGTAAGAGATACTGAAACTGCAGTACACCAGATGTTCACCTGATGAGGTTGCTACCTCAATCCTGTCATATCTGCAAATCCCACTGATCTCTTTTTAGACCAAGTTATAGATAGCTCTTAGTTGTTTTAATAGTTTAGATTACCCTATATCCCACCTGACCTTAAATTCTATAGCATCAGTACATTTGATTTGAGTAGGTATCTTCTTTCTTTTACACACAAATTATTCTTTGCATTCAGTATATTAGACCTATCATGTAGCTGGCCAGAAGATGCTGATATCCAGAGGCATTCATCCCTCTTGAGAAAATGTGCTTTTTTCCCTTTTCATGTTGTCATAGCACGGAATCATCTGGTCTCAGGTTTCACTTTGGTGGAAATTCAAGCTCCTCTGGATAAAAATATGCAGTTCTGAAAAGCAATGTATATTTTATAACTTCTAAAAAGTCTAATATGTGTATTTTGCTCTTTACACAATTATAAACAATATTTAGCATAGTGTAGCAGAGGTGAGAAGGTTCCAGAAAGTGCAGAAGAGGTAGTGACATTAGAAAATGTTTCAAAAGGTGCAGCAAGAAAAATGACGTCCCATGAAGCAATAGCATGAGTAATATAACATGTAATTTACTCAGTAAATATGTAGATCACCATTCAGTGGCATTCAAAATGTGCTAAACTGAGAATGAATACGGTACTTAAATTATTAGAAAACCTTAGTAAGTTTGTATGTAATAGTTCATTCAGGATTATCCCAGGCATGTGGGTATTTATCATGATATTACTGCATCTGATACACTAAAGAGATGTATATGTGATTAAGCTAGGACAAACTTTAATAGTTGATACTTTATCTTTAGTGCAATAAATCAAGGGAGCCTCTCTAGCCAAGCATAAATGTTCAGACACTATAACTTGTGCAATAATAATATTGATCTCTCAAACTGATGACAGGTGGGAACAGCTATGGAAAAGCAGGAAATACCCAAAGAGATGGAAATTGTGTCAGGTTTCCAAATTTTTGCTTACAGGATTCCCCAAATCCACTGGCTACAGCAGATAAAAGAGTGTAGAAATAGATCCTGTGGTATTAATTGGCAGAGCATGGATTCCTGAATCAAATCCATCAACTGAGAAAGGATCTGCCTAAAACTGAATGAAGAAAGAAGTAAAATACCATTTCTGACGTGTTTCTCTCAGTACAAGATCTCGCTCATGGGAATATGCTGAGAGCTGCCAACATGGGAGTGAGCAGCGGAGGTTGTCCAGAGGACAACCTGCTCCTAGACTCTGTTTCCCTGTGGCTCACTTGCTGGTTTTCCCCTGCTGCTGTTGAGAGTTCATGAGGATGCCCTCAGCAGGGGGAATTGGATATAGAGCATTGAAATAAAGAATAAATAAGGAATAAATAAGCAATAAGGATCGCCATGAACTTATGCCACAGCAGGTTACAACATGAAAGGTGAAACTAATTCAAGAGCTGATGTAGTCAAAGTAAAGAGAAAAAAGTCTTAAAAGTAACTTGGAATGCAAAATAACCGACATCTTCTAAGAGGATACCCATATTTGCAGCAATGTAGGATTATGCATTTGGGCACCTAACATAATAGTATATTGCATTACTGAACTGTGCTATTTTCTCATTAATCTCTTAGGCAATAGCAATGCAGGTTGGATTAAAAAAAAAAAAAGCTTCTTTCAGCCATTTTTCTTCTCAAGGCCTCACTTTGTCTCTCACGTTTTTTACAGTATCCTCTTCCCTTGCAGTTGCTTTCAAATCAGGGACGACTTGGAGGAGATTGCTGAAAGCAGTAAAAGTACGCAGCCAAATAAAAACTCTAAAGAGAGTGTTGTTTTGGAAAATGTTATTCCTATTGAAAGCCTCTCAGGAAGCAAAATTATATTTCTTTAAAAAACATTTTTGAACAAAAAAAAAAATTACCTTTTTCTCTTGTGTTTGGCAAATTATCCTCAGGCAGTCTGCTAAACAGAAAAAGAGTATTTTACTGAAAGCTCAGGAGAGGAGTTGCTTGTTGGCCAATTTACCCATAAAGGTATTAGTTCTTCTTGACCTTGGAGAAGAAAACTGGAAATAAACGTATGACGTCTGAGGACCATGGAAACTTAATTTGATTCATATTGTGAAAATTTATATCCAATCACAACTTTCAGCCAAGTGTCTTACTGAGCATGATGTGTGCATTAAAATATTTTGAAAAGGGATCAAAGTGATAGGAAGTTGTTCTGATAGGCAGCTGCAGAGTCATTCCTTGTCTGCATTGCATGAGGCACAGTAATACTCTCAGGGCTCCAAGAGCTATAAAACAAGCTCTTACAGAGCACTTCCTGATAAGAATTTCTGCTACAACAACCTATTTTTCCTGGTCACGTTTATAACCAAATATTTGTGCGGTGAATGTTATTTTTCCCACTGGTCTTATATTTTTACAGTTGCAGTAGAGAAAAAAGCCAGTGGCTCAGCTGGTTAACACCTTCTGTAAATGTTATTATTGAACTTGTCCATAGTTTTTGCTCTTCTGCTCTCTGTGTTAGAACTTCAGTTGCTGTTTCGTTTTGTAAGACCTTCTCCCCCTCATGGAATAGTGTGGCTGTTTTGGTGAATATTACAGTCAAGTCCTAGGAAAAGGTTAATGAAAGCAAAGTAGATTTGCCATAGCTACACAACCTTGTCCAGTCTCATCTTTAAACCAGTCTTTCTCACACAAGCATTGCATAGGCAAAGATTTGCGAATGGAGACAGCAGTGTGGACACCCTGGCAAACTCCACCTGGGCTGAACTTGCTCCTGCCTGGCTGTGCCCTGCATGCACCCCTGCCACCAACCTTGCGGAATAGAAAAGCACAAGAAATGCACACGCAGGAATGCAGCTTCTCATCTCTTTGCTCCTCTTTTTCCTTCAAGTTGCTGAGAAATCCCAGGTCTTTATTACTGTTGTTCCACGGTCCAATGTGGCTTCTTTGCATCTCACCAACATTATGTTGCTGCTCTGCTTTTTGCTATAGGATTAAATAAATCCAGACCGTATTCAGCACTATTCTGATAAAACTAGAGGTAGAACCCAGGTTCTAGTGTGGCAGGTTTTAGCTAACTGTTCTTTCCAAATGAAAGCACCAAAAGTCCATGCTTATTTCTTTTGTCTCGTACTCACTGAATGACAGTCTTCTCTGCAAACTTCCCTGGTTCCCAACCAATCAGCAAATTGCCCTGTAGGCACTACTTTAGAGAGTATGTCCTGAGACAGTGGCCTGTGCAGAGGGATGGGTTTCCCCTGAGCTTAGCTGCAGAGCTACCTGCGGTTGCAGACAGTGCGGGCTCCCCACGTTTGGATCAGGGCAGCAATAAGCAGCAGCAGTCCAGAGAGAAAGTCACAGTTCAGGACACTTAAAAGGCAAGAGACCCTTGCTTCTTATATAAACTTTTTATGCTAGTAAAAAGGCAGGAACTAAACACCTGAGGTTTATATTCCAGGGGGTTCTTAGCAAAGATTTGCCCTGTGCAGTGCAGCAAAGCTGCTGTCTGAGGGATCCTTCTCAAGACCTTGGTCAGGAAGAGGAAGCCTGGAGGAGGGACTACGCTGGACAGAGGAGCAAGCCGAGGCGGAGCTTCAGCACCCATCACACCTTAAGCGCTCTTGGCTCTTTAGGTTGCTTCAGGCTCCAAAACCAGTCCTGGCTTAAAGTGGTACTCAGGTGGCTTAATCTGTATCAGCATCCGTCTCGTGTCTGGCATGGCATGGCATGGCATAGCATCTTGCCCCAAGACCTGTGGTCATTGTTTGGGGATGCATCACAAATCTGCCTGGTACCAACACACTCATCACAAAGAAGAAAGGCTAATGTATTTTTGAACATAGTGCCAAATGGCAATCAGAGGAAAGGTGGCCTCTTGCTCTCACTCCCACCCTTAGACAGTGCTGTGATACAGGAATGGTCCACATGTTGTGTGGCAGAGCTCAGGGAGGAGGAAATAAAGCTCTTCCCACATATATGTGAATCATTCTCTTCCCCAGCTCACTGGTGACAATGTTGTTCCATTTTTGTACCTTCCTTCATGAAGGTACTCCAATAACTCATGAACAGAATAACCCCAGCAGTCAGCTCCTGTGCTCCCAACCAGCCAGCCTTCCTTGCCTTCACCAAAAAACTTGTACTTTCTGAATCTGTCAGGTTGGTAAAGAGGTAGAGAGAGATATTGGCATGTTTAGGGATTTTCTAGTTTCAGGTGGGGAAAAATTTAAAGTAACTGGTGGGGATGGGGAGTTCCCAGCCATGATGCAAGGACTGATCCTTCTGAGAGAGAAGAGAATTGAGTGTGATGAAACCACTGTGTTGGTTTTCTGTAAACAATCCCAAAGGATAAAAATTACTTACCCTAGAGAATATCTGAAAATTGAAGTTGTTCTTCCGGAGGAAGTTAGCCATATGGCATTGTTCTTGTGAAAATACCTTAAAAATAATGTAATGAACAGGAATCTTACTTGAAGAAGACTACAGACTTGAACATAGTATTGGTTTGCCTCTCCACTGCAGAAATGTAGATGAGATTTAAAAGCCATGGTAATTTATGAGCTGTACTTAGAACCCATAAAGAGACATCTCGGATTCAGAATTGTTTCATTCGTGATGTGATTTAGAAGATTAAACTGTCATATTTTAGCACAGATAGATGCCATCATTGCTATAATTAATCATGTACAATAAATTCTATTATTTAGAAGCTATTTCATATAAAAGTTGAAAATATTTTTTATTTAATGTAAAATGAAGTAGATTAGTTAAGCCTTATAATTACGTTTTGTAGATATATGTTGATTTGTTTCATACGCAGAGGCTATTTACTTTACAAAATAATCCAATATGCTGAATGCATACTGCAAAACAATACAGTAATGGAGTGTTTTCTAATGACTTCAATTTAAGAACAGCCTGCCTAATAGCTGAGATAAGATGTTACTAAAACAGTGTGCTAATGATTTGAAAATTACTACCAAAATTGTGTTCAGTCTACGATGGGTTGCAAACATAATTGTGCTAATAAATACCCAAGTCAGCCCTGATTTTCAAGCTCCTATCATGATTACTATAAGTTTTAGAAATCAGATGGGGCTAAATCATGCTGTTGTGCTCACATGAATAGCCTCTTTGGTGGCACCGCTCATTTGAGTAAAGGGAGCAAGCACACTCTTGCTAGACAGGAATGCATTAAACATTCATAACCGGCTGGTCAAAATTGCTTAACTGTGCATGTTGCTTGAAATTCTCTTTCCTGAAATTTGGTCTATATACTATCCTGAATATAAGTTTGTATGTAGATATATAGAATTTTAAAATGTGGCTAAGATAGGATTCCATTCCTATCTATAACTAACTGTAAAACATTGTGCGTGTACCGGTGTCACTACCATCTTTTTATACATTACTTAAGTGTTCAAAGTGCTCATCTAGGACAAGGGAGACCTGAGTTCAGTTTTCTTCTCTGCCTGCATAGCACTAAAGTTGAATCTTCCAGCTTCTAAGAAAATGTTCTACAAAGTACAAGGTATTCCAGAGGGTCAACTGTAGCTCCTCATGGAAGGGATCGTGTGTCAGTTTGTCCAATGGCTCAGAGCGTCTCTTTGGTTTGTGGGCTCTAATATGAGCTGCTTACGTAGTTTACCTTAAATAGGAAGAGAATAAAATACATTAAATAGATCTTGGCACAGAAACTGAACCATAATTCATTGTTTTCAGTGAGCCAGCTTCAGCATGGTACCAGCCCAGAGGAACCTTCAATTTGGCAATTAGTCTGTGAGAAGAGAGCTGTGTCTTTGTGCCCTCTGACGAGGTACGAGCATGAGATGGGGTTAGAGCTGGATTGTCTTAGCAATACTGAGATATTTCTGGGAGTTGCCCCAGGCAAAATTGCGCAATCCCAAAGCAGATGTTTGGGTAGCTATAGTACTGTTTCACAGCTGGATCAACAGTTTATAAATCAGAATTTGGGGTTTATGTGTGAAAATCTCCGTGGTTTGTGGCCCAAAACTTTTGCACCACCTCCTATTTCAGTGCTGATAAAATTTCAGCCCGTGTTCTTAAAAAAAAGCTGGGGTTCTGGCACAGTGATTTTTTTTTTTCATTCAGAAACAGAATGAAAACCTGTGCACAGCTACTTGTAAGGTGCAACACTTGACAAGTGTTAGTCTAAAACTGAAGATGTGAAAAACAGTTTGTCCTCCAGTTTTCCGACAAGGCAGGGATTGTGTGTTCCTTCTGCTCCCCCCTGCAAGGTGAGGCAACGAACCAGCTAACCTATGGCTGCATCAACCCCCTTGCTGAAAAGCGGTGGCTGAGGCTGCCTCCTAAGGTGCTTGATTAGGATAAGTGCTTCACGAGCATGCAGTCAGTGGTGTGTGCTGAGGTGGCCTCGGAGGTGAGCTGGGAGGATGCCAAAGAAGGCAGATGTGGCTTTAGAGGAGCAGGTGAAGGGGCAGCACCATGGTGTAGCTGCCTTGGTGGTGCAAATTCCCTACTACTGACCAGAGGAGAGCTAAGAGGCTCCTGGCAGGCTCGGAGCCGTGCAGCTGCAAGCTGTGAGGAACAGTAGTAAAAGGCTGTATTCAGCTGCAGGTCAGGGAGAGAAAAGCAAGGCTAAGCAAGGAACATGGGAGGCTTAATTCACTTGGCTGCTTCCCTTCCCATTGCAGCTGTTCTACTTCAGGTTATTTACCAGGCCTGAATTCTTTCTTTATTCATCATTGTTGACTGTAGTTAGCTTGCTTTGGGGTTGAAAGGAGCTAAGAGTCAATTATGTGTCTGGGAGCTTCAGAATGTCTTAAGTGTGGTAGATGGCTGCAACCCCTACCGCTCACATCTAATGAGGTAAGGCAGACAGCTGCTAGCCTCCGTCCAGCGTGGGCCCACGGAAACGCTCCAAACAGCCAAACAAAAGCAAATGGGAAGGGAGGGAACCACGTCTGCGGGGGTTTACAGGGCATCTGCAGCTACGGCACTGTTCGCTCTGCCTCTCTGCTTGATCTTGAACTGCCCCGTGCTCTCAGGGCAGGGGTGTTGCTGTATGCCACGTGTTCAGTAGCACCTAATGCAGGTGAACGATCTTCAGGTGCTTCAAGGTATTGGGAAGGTAAGTGTAATGAGCAGTGAGCGAAACGCTGGGCTGCAGTGATGGTACCATGTCAGAGCTCCAGCTAGTGCTCATGGTGTCTGGCATTGCTCACTACCTGCTTGTTTTCTAGGTTATATCTTGCCTCTGCTCACAAGTGCTTGTGCTAATGCAACAGTGGTTTACTGACGTATACTTTACAGCATCGTTTACCTCACCTTTGCTTCTAGACCCCAATCTGTTGGATTTAGCCTAGAGAGTTCACTTTGCTGTTCACCTCCACTGACTCATCTGCCTTGTATCTTAGTTAATTATCTGTAGACAAAGCCACACTTGATGCCTTATCAACTAGAAAGACTGAATTAATCAGCTTTGTTAGGCAAAGGTTATAGCAAGGGGGTGACCATCCTATCCATCTGTTCACTCATCTCCTGAAAAGTAACCACAACAGAACTCTTAAAAATCCTATTAATGGATTATAGGTCAATAGCCTAGACGCTCCGATAGCACTGCAAGGAACTATGGACAAAATGTCTGGGATTAATGGATTTTCTGAAGACTTTTATAAGGTCTTTTATAGATGTTTCCCTCTCAAATGCTAATATGTTCTGCAAGTAGAAAGAAAATGGCTTTTTACCACTGTATTCCCTTGATGTGGCTAGGCAAAGCAGGGAGGTACCTTAAACTATGTAAAATGCCTTGACTTGATCAATTCATATGTAAAGTTCAAGGAGAAAACTTTGGCCTTTTGCCTTCAGAAGTAATCATCCAAGTCACAGAATTATCTCATCTTGACGCATGAGGAGTCTCATGCATCGAAATTCAAAAGTTCACCCAATTTACTACTGGTGATCAAATTGGCAAAATGTACTGGGGAAGCATCAGACAATTCACTGTGCAGCATACCTTGCTGAGGCGAATCCAATCTCCCTCAAATTCTGTCTTTTAGAAAAGTGTTATACAGGTAGGCTAAGAAATTCTGTCAACTTCTTTATCCTTTAATTACGGAAACTTTCTTTCATTCGGAGGTGTATTGTAACCTATTCAAATGTTAGGGCTTTAAATACCGTGTTTGTGCTTAGTTTGCAGTAAGCATGGCTGTGCGACAGGGTGACCATTTATCTCTGTTCTTTTTTGCCTTGACAGCTAGACTTGACATCTCAAATTGCTGCAGCGTACACTCACATCCAGAATAATGCACAAAGGGTGCAGAACTGTTTATCGAATCTTTTGTCCCTTATGTCCATTAATGCGCAACACTGAAGAAAATTAAATGATTAAATATGGGAAATTGAAGATTTATGCCATTGCTGAGAATTTTCTGCTATTATCTCCAGTCCTAAAATATAATTTAAGTTTTGCACCTTTCCCCATTATTGTTCTACAAGAAGGAAAGGATCTTCAAGGTCTGAGGATAATTGAGGCTTGATCCCAAATAAATACACAATCCACATATTTTCTGGAAGAATCATAATTACAGGTGTTTAAATTATTATATTTATGCACCGGAAAAAATAACATGTTTTTTTTCTGTCTAGATTTTTTTTTGTTTTGGGGACTTTGAAGACTTCTGATTACAAGCAGAAAAAATTTGGCTGTTCGCTAGGTCTGCTAGTTTCCTGAGCCCTCTTTGCACTTCTTCCAGGCTCGCAGAAAAGGATCCGGTATCGTGTTACACTCTTCAGTATCTCCGATTGAAAGTCTGGGCTCTTACAGAGAAATTTTATCTTGTTCTTGCTGAGGAATATCCCAGAGAATAGTGATGTTAAGATCCCCTCCTCTCACAGGGCTTGGGCTCTACAAGGAGCTAGTCTGCCCAGGTTGCTGAGGTTTCTTTCCCCCCCTGCAGAAGAAAAAAGGACCGACTTTACAGACCAACCCTCTCCTCATCCCTCAAAAGCAGAGCGTTCAAGAGGAGCCTGGGAAGCTGGCTTCTCTTCCTCACCCTTCCTAAACCAAGGCTGGGCTAGTGGAGAGCCCTGAAGGGATAGCGTCGGAGAGCTGATTTTTTTATTTTCAGGAGCAAGCCTGAAAAAAGTCAGCAAGCGAAGCTGGAATCAGGCTGAGAAAGTTGGGATGACTGTCTGAAGTGGCAAAGGTCCTTCTCGATAGCAGCAGTGGTTCCAGCAAAACCAGGGCAGCGACTGTCTCTCAGTATCATGCTCCCGGGGTGCTACTGGAGGTGTCTGACCCAGGAACCGACTAAGACTGCTGAGATTTATCTTTGAGGTGTGAAAAGCGCTCAGCATGAGCTCATCGGGCTGTGCGTCGGGCAGGGCTCAAGCAAGGAGCTGTACAGTGCTGGCAGGTTGTGCTTACTTATCGCCCTAGCTTAAATGACTGCCCAGCCAGATAGGCACTTAATTCTTTTTATGTCACACGTTACTTTAAAAAAAAAAAAAAAAAAATCAACTTGCGAACATTTGGACATCTTTATGAAGGTCAAGATTTGCACACGAATTGTCTCTGAATATCACAAATTCTTTCCTGCCTTCTCATTTCTGGGAAAGCAGATGTAAATCCTAAGGGATGAACAATACAGGTATTGTCTGAACAGCTCTGCATAAATCTTCCTTGACCAATTCCCTAAAAATTGTGTCAGCAAGATGTTTTGTTTTGTTAAGGTTTTGGGTTTTTTTTTATTTTTATTTGAACCCACTGATCTGAATTGATGTTTCTTTTTTTACTGCTTTCACATCCTTGCTGTCGTCTGTCGCACATTTCTTCTGGAAGCATATGAGTAACAGTTTGGCTAGAGAGTAAGATGAAAAGAGAAACCTGCTTGTAAAGAAAGATAATTGACACAGTAAGAGTTCAGGCCAAATGCCTTCCACAAACAGTCCTGCTGTAGTCAGTGTGACTAGTTGTGTGAATAAGGCAAACAGGATTTGGCTCTTGCTGCAGTACCAGCCACCTTTTATCATTGGAGAGAGAGAAAAACACCATAAAATTAAATAGGTATCATCCTCCCCGCATTCCTAGTGTAACTATTTTAACTGGAATGCCTCATAAACAGATAAAGGCACTCCTGAGCTTTGGGATGATCATTTTTTAAATGACCATTTAGGGCTGGATTATGGTTTTACATTTTCACCTTGGAGCTTTTAAGGGCTGTTTGGGACATTAAGCGCTAACCTATCGAAGCCTAAACTGAAAGGCAATGTTGCTTGTGGTCATACAGCCCAGTGAAATAATATAGTTTTGCTGCTGTGAATAGGTAAATACTTTCATTTGTGGAAGGAAAATGGTGATTCAAGAACGTTTGATGCCCCTAAAAGTCTCACAGCAGCTGGATATTTTACATTGGTTTCTATAATATTCTTATGATAACATTCCTATCCCGCAGGGGTCTGCTTGAATATCAGAGCACTCATCTTTTTTAAGTTTTGCATAATGTGAGATATTAAAATTAAGGCTGGTGTTTACTGTTCAGTTCTTACACACATATTCCACATTCACAGCTAGAAATTATTTCCCTTGGAAATGCTTTCTGTCCCTGCCCGTTACTGAATGCAATCAGATAGCTTTGCATGGGCCAGCATACCAATTAAGTACCACGCCTGGGATGTGCGCTGTTTCCTCCATCAGAAGCTCAATGGTTCATCGGCAACCGAGCCGTGTATGTTGATAAGGAGAAAGCCTGACTCCACAATGGAGGCAGAATCTATTTCTTGAAAATGCTTCCAGCGGGCCGTTTGAGAAGGGAAAGGGAAAGGGGGCAGGCAACACGCAAAATGGCTAGAAAAAATGAAACAGGAGGAAAGATTAATGGAAGCGGGATCAGAAAAATATTCAATTAGAACTTGCAGGCCTGGTCACATTACTCTGTGTTACTGTACATCTTGTCATTATCCAAATCTGTTGCTAAACTGTTGGCATTTGTCTTCATTATGCGGTAAAATGGTATAATGAATAGGTTACAAATATGACGGAGGAAATGCCCTGGAATTATCACAATGCCTGAGAATGAAAAATGCCTTAATTTAAATTATTGGTGTGAGGCATCTGCCAAGTGCACAGACAGATGTGAAGAGTGGAACGTGATTTTGTTCTGATTTTGTTTCTGCCTTCAAAGATTCTGTTCCACTTCAAAGGGGTTTTCAGGCTGAATCATCCCCTGAAAGCCAATGTCAGGGATGTGATACAACAGAGAGCAGCATTCGACGTATTTCTTAGCTGTGAGGAACTACACAGACTGATATCTTAGGTCCGGTTTTGGAGCATTCTGCAAGCAGCACTACCCCACATTTCAGGTGGAGAGCTGGTTAGTGTGTAGATCATGACTTTTAACAATGAAATGAAATATGACGGGGGGAAAAAAGCTACTATCTCAGCCTAGTTAATTAGAGATAATTTAGTCTTCAAAAATTACACTGATCCATACAGATGTGTTACCTTTCAAGCTCAATTTTACCTCTGACTGATTATTGTCTTCTAGAAAGACATTTTCAGGGTATTTAAACCTAACATTTGGCCTACTTTAAAACTGTCAGACTGAAAATCAGTACCACTACATAATAAAGAATTTTATATTAGAATCAGGATATGAATGAATATTTTACTAAAAGTTCAAATAAAATCTTAAGTAATATTAAAGTACTATTTCAGTAGCCATCTGGAGGATACCCCTCCCTTTTCTAGGTGTGTATTAACTTTAATAGAGCTTCCTAAGGACTGCAAGGACTCCCCACCCAGTCTCAAGTCCAAGCTTCCCAACTCATTAGGAAGTATGTGTCCTAAAAATGTGTACCTTGTAGAAGGAGAATGAGAAGTCACACGGTCATTCAGCAAGGATGCAAACCTAGAGCTGCAGGAAGTTTGACAGCTTAGTCCTCTGCTAGAGATTCTTTGTGTGATCTTCAGCAGGTTTTAGTAGGTGCCTGGGCTTCATTTCCCCGTCTGAAAAATGGGCATAAGGAAGGATGGAGAAAGGAAGGCTGAAAGGGATGTCCTGGCAGGAAGTGCTCTGACTAAGCTGAAGTTTGTGGGACACTCAACACTTAAAGCAGTGAGTTTGATGGCAGCAACCTATTCAATTCTTTCCTTCAGCTTTTGAAGACTGTCACTCATTGCTGTGGTTCATGGCACTGCACGCAGATAGAGCAATGCATGAGAAGATGTTTTCTACCTTGTGTGTGAGAAGTGAAGCACTCTGATGGAGGTTTGTACAGACGTTCTTACTAACTTCTTTATCTTGTGTTGGTATCTTTGTCTTCATTTACATGTGTTACTTGGACATCAGATCAAATACTTGGATGAGATTTCACTTCTATATGAGCATTGGTTTATATTGCATTAGATTTAATGATATACAGCGATCTTTGCTTCACTGTGAATAGTAGCTATATTTTAAACGCATAATATGCTGAAGCTGATAGGATTGTATCTATCATTCAGAGGATAATTCTAGTCTTAAACTTCATAAATGCTGTTAGACTCTTCATGGTAATGTTTCACTGTTAAATTGCACATTTAGAACCAGATGGCTCAGAAAATTGATAAGATGATACCAAATCTCTCACCTCTCAGTCATTGTTGGGTTGAATCCAGCCCTGGTTCAGAGTAACCAAAAGTTGCTACCGTCTGACAGCTGTTTTGTGACTTAGATGTTTCCAAGTGGACAGGTGTCCACAACAGAAAAAAAAAAATATCACCTGCACAAAGAGAGGGTTACAACAGAGGAGAGTTTATGGGCACTGAAAACAGAGTAACTTCTCTGATCGTTGGATATTTCTCTACACCTCTACTCCTCTTTCTGGAGATGCCTAAAATGTCTAAATTCTGCTGCACTGCTTCACTGATTCGCTGCTTCAGTGCATCAGTGCCTGTCAGTAAGCTCGTGTAACTTCTTTCATGAGTTATAAATTCACCTAAATGCGCATAAGATGAAATGCTGTAATGTTTTCCCTCCCTTTGAAATAAAGCTCTGATCTTTACTGCTTACAAGCTAGCTCCCTGATAAACAAACAGTTCATTACAGAACCTGTATAACGGCAACAGTGTAGAAAAATATTTATAATGATAGGGAGATGCCAGGACTAAAGAAGCAAGATGATCTCCATGTTTTTTTAATCATTACTTCTTAGCATAGCCTGACTGGTACAAAAGGGAAAGAATAGTCCCCATTCTGCAGATAGGGCCAGAGGGGACAATCTATCATTGATAGGAATTAGATGTATATTTACAAGAAGGATGCATGGTATGAGATCTAAAACAGTGATTCTGACTACTTATCATTAATGCCAGGGGGAAATTTGATGCAGTGATTCATGTGGTAGCCTGAAACATGGGAGGCCCATGTCCTTTTGCTGCTTTTGCCCAGAGAGTCTTTTTGTGTGTCTTTGAACTAGTCCCTGTGCTTCAGTTTCCTTAATGTAGAAGAGGGAGGATATCACTTCTGTTCCTAAACGTAGCAGCATGAGTTAAGTTTATTCAGGTCTGCGTGCAAGTGCCTCGCAGTGATGGCCCCGGTAGGAGCTCTGGTTCAACAGACAGAGCTCCCGTTAGACCTCTTAGGAAAGAAAAGATTAGCGAGTATGGTTGTGTTTGCTTTGCATTAGTATTTTTATTTCTTCTCTGTCTCACACACCCGTGTTGATCCTGCACAGCATGGAGATGGTGTTCTCAACCTGCAGGCACAACCAGCTGTGACTGCCGTAGGCAGCACTGCCCGGTTTGGCCAGAAATGCCCCAGCCGGAGCTGGGGCCGCCAGTCTCCTCTAGGGAGGAGCCCGGAGCAGGGATGTGTCCCTTCAGGAGCAGGGACGTGTCCCTTGGTGCATAGTGTTGCCCCTCCGCCGCCTGGAGCCAGAGGCACGCAGCTGCCTGGCGTAGCCAGCAGGCAAGGTGCCGCTGCTGCGGTGAGGGTGGGTGTGGGCAACAGCAGTCCGATCCGCAAGTTCAACACGGTGTCCCCCCTCAGAGGCAAAGCATGACTTTTGTACTGGTCACTACTGGCGGAGTGAGTATCAAAGTGGTAAATGTGGTACGAAGGAAAAAGTTGCGCCCTTCCCAACCATTTGAGAATAATTATATACCGATTAATTGAGAAAAATTGCATCTGACGCTGTCAGTGTTCTGAAGTGTCACATATTAGACCCCAAAAAGTAAATGAGACACATATTCATTTTAATTAAAATGTTATCAAGAGGTGCTGTTGACCAAGAAGCCCATTAACAATAATCTGCTTTAGTAACAAGTGAGCAAGTCAATTTATTGAACTGAACTAAAAAGCAAACCCGGTAACAACTGCTCACTGAGCAAGTATTTGATCTTTCAGCTTTCTCTGATTAGCAGAGGGAGGCATTCTCTGAATATTACAGACTTTTGTCTTCTTCCTCACTACCTTGTGGTAACTTGTAGAAACTGTCTCCATGGTGCAATCAGCATTTGCTCATCAAACTTAAAAGGGAGCTTTGCTAGTAAGATCCATCTTGAAAGAAAACATTTATAGTGAGATCAGTTGCTGGGTATCATTATTTTCTTTTGTGCCTCAGCTGTTAAAATCTTTGTACAGGATGGACTGTTTTCCTAGGAGATCTGGCTGTTTTACACACAGAGGCTAGTGCACAAGATTTGGGGGTTGCAATAGAGGCTACTTGCAATGAAAAATGACACAGTTGCACAAATTTACTTTTTAAAGTTAAATTCATTAAATTCACTCTTTTGGATTGATTACTCTGTGCTAAGGACCATTCAACTGGCCAGAGATTTCCTGACAAGTATTCTGCCTTTATAGGAGGTCTCAATACGGGCATAAAGCTGGCAAAGATGACCTAGTTACTGCTTGTACCAGGAGCACTGGGAGGTTTGATGAGCTACGCTTTGCTCTGCATCAGAGAGCAAAACAGCCCTGCTGCAGCCCTAACCTCTGCCCAGGCCATTTTGGGGAGCCACACCCGGCCGCTCCCTGTGGCCTCTCCTTGCTCTGCCTGTACAATGGTGCCGATGGTCATTTAGCCCAAGAAAATTTACAAAATCCCTTCTCACCTTCCTTTTGCTATTGGTCGGTGAAAAAGGCTAAACCCTTTGCTATGTGGGCAATAGGCATGGAAATGCCCCATCATTCCAGAAACGGACATTATTTCAGAATAAATTCAAATAGCATCACACAAATAAAACAAAGCGGACGTATTCCTATATGTCCAAATGACAGTACCAATGACAGCAGGTTAGTTCTCTTTTCAGCTTTGGATTCTTCCTGAATCCATCGGCAAGCAAGATGCATCGGTTTTCTTGGACGCGGGATAGCATACCAGGCCCAGAAGCCCTCCAGATGTCTTTCTAAAAGCTCTGTTTTAACGGTTGTGATCCAAGAAGAAAGAATTTTTATAGCGATTCTGCCAGCTTCTGTCTGACAGAACATTTTAGGTGGGAAATTGAATCCTGTCAAAAAGGCACTGATGCCTTTTAAGTCCTACTGCGGACAATAGACACATCTGTCACTTACTGTTCAGGGGGCATGCCATGTTGAGTAAAACTGAAAGTCAATGAGATTTAGTGTACTTCAGTCATTTTGAAAACAATATCCAGCAACTACTGGTCCAGAAGTTCACCCATGAGGGTATTTAGGGTAGAAAGAACAGCAGCTGCTACTGAAAGGGAAAAGATTGATGCTAAAAGTGATTTTAAGGTTTCTTAATTTTTCACATTAAGTGGATCAACATTCTTTTTAGAAATCTAGACATTTATGAAGATAAACTTCATTATATGTATATCATCTACTCTGCAAAAAGAATCTGAAAGATTCTTCTTGCATTTTATTGTGAAACATTTTTTGAAGATTTGGCAGGAAATGAAGAAGTGAAAAACTAAAGGAATGACTACACAGAACTTTAGAATATCTTTTAAAAAATGAACTTCAGCACAGAATTTTCTTATCTTTTGACAATTTAAAAGTAATTGTATTGGTACTAGAACATTTGCAATTATTTCCAGTAGAGGTATTGCAGTGAGTAGACAGTGGAACTCTCAAAAGAATTAATATAATGTAATCCCGTTATGTCTGATCTGCAGTCCATCAACAGGGAAGATTCTTGGCTCTGCAAGACTATTTTCCCAGCTAAGTGTAAACGTATCTTCAAATGTTAAATGCTACGATAAAATAGCATCTAGAAATCTGTGTTACTTTCTCCACTCACTCTCTTATTTTGTGAGACACTAGTGACTTTTCACTTGTATGCACTGAAGTCTTTTGAAGGTCCTTTAAAAAAAAATGTTATGTTTTAGTGGTTTGTAAGCTGATGTGTTTCATTTTATTTCGGAATTTGTGTTTCTTGGTGTCGCTTTCCTGGATATCCTGATCCCAAGTCCAGTGGCCAGTTCATTTCCCAAATACATGCATTTTATTTTTAGGACCAACAGGTGGTTTCTCGCAGAGGGTGCTGGAAGGACAGCAGCCCAGCAGGCTGTCAGCTCTTCTTCAGCTTATGGCGATGGGGATCCAGCCTAGAGCTAAACCCCTTTAGCTTCACCAGAATAAGCAATAGACATGAGCACCCAGCAGCCCTGTCACAGGCTGATCTCCGGTGCAGCGATGCCTCCTTACCCAGCCTACATGGTGGTAAGTGGAAGAGCGAGACAATTTGACATACAGTCTGTGGTCCCAGTGGTCTCTCCCGGCTCAGGACAAGAGTTGTTTGAACGTGTTGCAGATGGTATTTTCCCCCTACCCTCAAGAAAAGATTGCCTGCTTAAGCCTGCCCGGTTATCATTTGGAAATGATAAGCAGAAGTAGAACTCACTGAGGATCCAGACCATTTATTTAATTTTTCTGGATTTTTGTGTGATGATTCAGCTAGCATTTAGCAAAAACTTATAGGAATTAATCAGGCCTGTTGCTGATAATCAATGGCTGGCAACAAGTTATGTAAACCCTGCAAAATATACTGGGCATGGGAGAAGTTACAGCCTATGGTAGATTTAGCATCTAAGGGCTAGATTTTTAAAACTTAGTCATTACTTAGTATTGTAAGAGTAGGGAACTTGGGTGGATCAGCCAGTCATTCAGGATGTAAGTACTATTGATATTAAAAACACAAATAGACTTCAAGGTCCAGACAAGGGTTCTGCCTTTAGAGGATCTTCTATTCCTTTCTATTTGTAGTGTAATATAATTTTAATAACATTAATCAGTGTGTTTGGACTTTACAGGAATTTTTCTTTCTTAAAACATAAAATAATAATAAGCCATCCTAATTAAATAGCAGGGCCATAATCAAATGTTGTTTTCTGCCAAGAATCTCTTAAAGAGGAATGCACCTCTGGATTATTTTTTTTTTTTTATGGATGAGAAAGCAAACTTCAGAGGATAAACAGCCTTCGAAATTGTCTTATCTCAGTGAAGCCCTTAAGTGTGTGTGGAGGAGGAGATGAGACCATTGAGAATGAGGACTAACAATAATCAGACACTGGTTTACTGGAAGGACTTTGAAGATGATCGCTCTTGTCCCTGTCCCCAGGTACAGCATCTCTGTGCTAGCAATGCGATTCTCCGTCTCAGTCCTGAGCACTGATTACAGTAATGTGGCTCTGGTCATGCACCTGTTTGCACTGTGGTAGCATGTGGCCTGGTCACATGAAATGGTTTTTCTGTAACTCATAAAGGTGACCAGGCATAGAAAAAATAGAAAAACATTCTCTTCATAACTTTTTTTTTTTAAATGCATGAAAAATTTTGGGTCTCAGCAAGGAGAGTTAATCTGTACGTGTTCATCGGAGCCAGATATAGCTTTCCAGATCCTCTCTGGGGAACCAGACACCCACTAAACTGTACTGAATAAAACCATCCAATACACATTGACTGTTTTTATTACAGTAAGTTCCGTATTACCAAGAAAACAACACCCAAAATGATGGTAAATGTAAAATTGTCAACATTTTCCATCATTCATACAGGCTGTGGCAAGAAAATATGGATTATAACCATGATGAACTGAAAACAACATTACCAAAATAACTGGAATTTACTCATTAACTGCAAGAGTGCAGCTATTACAGTCTACTATGATGAGTGTTGCTGGAGGTGTAGACATGTTTTGAATGCACAAAACAGCTTCAAGATCGGGCATCTTGCAAACATACTTCTGAAAACTGCTTCTCTTTGTCTTGGTTTCTCTAGTAATGCTAAAATATTTAGTTAGAGTCAAGCCAAATATTATTCCCCCTTTACTGCTAGCCCTTTTTCCAAATACCTCATTTTCTTCATACTTGTGGGGTTTTTTTTTGTGGCTTCCTCACACTCCTTGTCTTGGGGCTAGTGGAAGATGACATACCACTTGGTCATAACGCCACCATCTTCTTATATGCATTCACAGCCTGGGCTGCCGGCTACCGAATCTGCAAGTGGGCCAGTAGACATTTTTTTTTTCCCTTCTCTGTTTCTTCAAATCAAGGCTTATTTACAAGCGTGGGCAAGTATCTATGCTGACCACCTGCAAACCTTTGGCAGACATCTGGCGTGAATAAATAACCTCAGCCTAGTGCCAGCCTTCAGTTTCCCATTTGCACTTGTCTGCTGTACTTTTGAAGATGGAAGTGGGAATAGCTTTTCATGGTGCACTGAAGCAACTGCTCTCATTGCTTCAAACTACTCGGGAATGGGCACTTGAGTTTCTGTTTATAAATGCTCCAAACTTTAACTTTCCAAATTTCATGTGCTCTGGCTGACTGAAGGGTTCCTTTTCAGGAAGATGTGCTGGTTTAGCCCATCCCTTTCAGAAGAACTAATTTCTTTTGGCAAAAGTACATTTTAGGAAAAAGGAAAATAGATTCTTAACTGAACATGACACCAGATGGGTAAATGCTGGTTTCTACCTACCTTTGAGAACAATCATGAAACTTAACAGTAAAAAGTGAACATTAACATGTTTCATTTTGACACAGAGCACGGGAGTCAAACCATGACCTGGAGGTTCAGTAAAAACCAAAGAAAACTTACCTGTGCAGCAGAAACATTTTCTAATATTTCTCAAACATTATGAATGAAAAAAAAAAAATACAACTTTTCCCCTTATAACAGAATGTATTATATTTATTTGATAGAGCAATTAGCACAATTTAACTAATATTCTCTTTTATGAGTCAAAATATTGACTCATAAAAGCTTTGACTATGCTCTTTAATAAATAGTTTTTTGTTGAATTTGACATTATCTGTCACCAAGGTTAAGTAAGGGAAACACTGCCTACTGGTAATACAACGGAAAGCTTTAATCTAAAATCAATATTGTTTTAAAGACAATTTGCTCTAATTAGATTGAGATGGTAACATGACTGATCTCTCAAGAACTAAATTAGCCTTCTGCATATATGCAGAAGTTTAGTAAATGTCTCATTAAAAATGGGAACTCACCTCAGATCAGGCAATTCAAGTTGAAAAGCCTCAGTTTGCCCCTGGCTGACCTGGTGATATCACTAGCAGAGTTTCTAATTTGCAAAGAATCAGATTCTTCCCTGGTCTTTTGTTTGTTTGTTTGTTTATTTATTTATTTATGTGAATGATTTACATTTAAATATAATCTGGTACCAAGGAAAAAGAATATGTCAGTGCAGTGAAGTTACTGTCAATGTGTGTTGTGTCCTTGATGCCTGTCTAGGCTGAAGACGAATGCTTTTTTGTTTTATGGTGATTCATAATGATGTAATATAAAATAATATCAGTATAGTATTGGCTGTAACTTGTAGCAGTCTCTCTGAAGGTAGGTATCAGAAGACACTGTTTAAGTGAAGAGGTTGATGGCAGAAGCTTCTTTCTTAGGATATCCACTTTGAATAAAACTTTTGTTTCAATGATGGAAATACAGTGACAGGTGAAGACATGATTTGTATGGATAAGTGATGAAGATAAAATAAAATATATGCATTTCATAGATGTTTCTGGTGCAGTAACACAGAGATTTCTTTACCTATGAGTTGCTGGGGAAAAAAGAAATGGGCAAGCATCTTCAATATAAGGACATAGAGCTCATCAGAATTAATGCTTTTCTGCGGTATGCAGAAAAGTGACTCATTTTCTACAAGTCATTACCTCCTTACAAGCAGAGAAAACTGTTGGAATTCTTGCCCAAAACCAGGCATGTGATCTGAAACAGTGCTTCAAAAGAAGGGCATGGTTTTCTTGTCATTTGTACTATAGGTAACCCAGATTTATTAGCCAAAATCGTTGGCTGACTTACCAAAACTGGATCAATTTTAAAGCTTTGCTGTTCAGGCATATGTACTCGGAGTACTGCAGGAACGTGTTCAGCCCTCCTCCCAAGTGCAGGAGTGCAGAGTATACACCTTAGCATCTTTGTGTTCTAAAGATAATTTTTTCAAATAAATACCTTCTGCTCTGCATGATCAAATATGACTGAAAGTCATTAGTTTTATTCAGATCTAAAAGACGGTGCTCAAAGTTGGATGTATCTGTGTATCAAAGATTCAGTCAATGAAAGAAAAAACAATGTACAATTGCTCACAGCATGGGAGAAGGGACGTGGCTGAATTTGTTGTCTGCAAGTTCTATTTGCATTTATGATTGAGTTTCAGTGGCAGGTGATTTTTGAACATACCTTCATAATCAGCCCTTGGATAGTTCCACAAATATACTAAAAATCACTATCACTTTTATGTATGTAACTTGTTGAGTAGATGATAAATAGGCCAGGAGACTGATCAAAACAAAGCCTTGATGGAGAAAGTGTGTGGAGATTTTCTTGAGTTTTTAGTGAACATTACATCTGAACCCAAGTATCTCTTCAATCTCCCTAGGGTCAGAGGAGGAGAATCAATGGAGAATGTGACTCCAAATCTTCTGAGAAATGAGGTGAAAAGGGCAGCAATGAAACCAATTTCAAAATCAAATTGCTATAGTGTTTAGAGATACTGATAACCTGCTAATACTTCAACAATAAAAAAGCAGATAAGCAGTGCCACCCCTTCCTGTCTTTTCTTTGTCATCACGTAAATAAAAAAGTGTTGTTATCTCACCGGATATTTAAAATGCTGAGGCATTCAGAGACAAACCCAGAAACAGTGGTGTAGGTGACATTCATGGTGGCAAACAGTCAATTGAGACAAGGCTTTGGCAGGGAAAAAGATTTTGCAGGACACCCAGCTGTTTTTATTCCTTAATGTTTCCCAAACCTTTTTAGGTTAATAAACATTAACATCACTCCATGTTGATATTGCTGCGACATTTATCTACTTTCACATTGTCTCAGTAGCATTCATAACAGAGCCATCAAATTAAATGATGCCACCGAAGACGCCTGTTAACTCTCTCAGCATTCACTGTAGAGCTGTGGCTGAGGAAAGACCGCCTTCTAAACTGCAGGTGGACGAGACCCTGCTCTGCTGGTTGATTTGGTTGGCCTCAGGGATAACTAATCCTCAGGTGGAAGTTAGATGTGTAATACACCTTCCTTTGCTGTGCCGCCTTAGGGCTGTCTGCTTTAGGAACGTTAAAATAACAGCGGTTGCCAGTGTAACTCCCAATCTTTGGGTTCAGCTCCAGCCTCTCTGGCACATGGTCTGCGTGACCTTGGGCATTCACTTAATCTCTCCGTACATTATCCTTTTCTTCTCTTTTGTCAGTTTTGATTGTATTGTCTCCTGGGCAGAGGAGCGTGTTGCTTATCAGAGTATGAGGGTATCCAGCTACTATTGTTACGCAAAGTTAATTATGAAGTGAAGTTATTAATACTAAATGACTTATATTGGTGGAAATTTAGCATTTAATAACCCTTCCCTCTTTAAAAATGTATTCCCTAGCCAGTCGTTTTCGTAGCAGTTCAAGGCAAAAGGCCATAGAGTTGAAGCTGCATGAGGGGGGTGAGCAATGGCACCTGCTGGGCTTTTCAGCAGGCCACAGGTTGGGATGTGCCCTTGTAAGATGGAGCCTAAAAATTTTACCACCTAGCCTAGACTTAAGCAGTATCTCAGCTATTTACACAAAGTTACACTGTGGTCATAAAACAGTCAAATGGTGCCTCCAGGTTCACTCTCTTCCTGGCAAAGCAGTGGTTCAGTGGATCATCACCACCTTTTCAGCCATCAGGAAAAGCTGCTCTCCTCTTCTAGACATCTTTCCCTGAACTTCTGACAAGACTTGACCCTGGTTATATATCTGACTGGCTGCTTTTTGTGTTTCCCTGAACCCATTGCCACAGAGACCAGAAGAAATCTGAAAATAAAAGTATTTTTTACAGGTGCAGACTCTTGGATGGTGATGGGGTGAACATCGCTGTATCTGGAGCTTTTCTGGGTGCACTTGTCGGTGGCTGGATTTTCCCCTCATGTCCCTGTTGTTTCCCCTCATTTCCCTATTGTACAGCAGAATATACTGCTATGCAATTATTGACAAACAAACGGGATAGATTTGAATAAAATGTCAATCTCAATATTTGATGAGGTAAATGTGCAGGCAAGAGACATTTCCTGGGGCTCTAGTGCAGTAAGGAAATGTCGCTTGCCTGCACATTTATTTCATCAAATGGAAATGTTACTTCTCAGACCTATTGGTGTTTGCATCCTATCACTACCTTATCATCAAAAGCCATGAGAAATGTTAGCGGTGATAAAGAATTGCTGGCCAGGGCTGCCACTGGCATTGAGATTCATGTTGAAAATAATGCACCCTCTGAGCTGACCCACTGAAAAGTTTTCTTTTCTTTGATTAATGCGTCTAGCAAACCTTAACTCTTAATAACTTTCTGCTGCCAGTACCCGCTGGCCTGCCAATGCCCTCACACACATGACCGAGGTTGCAATTGTCTACTTTGCAACTGTAATTCAGCTACATCTTTTTGAAAGTTAGCCACAGTTGTTTCTTGTTTTTTTGGTGTAGGGTTTTGTTTTTTTTTTTAATGTGCTTTCTGAAATGCAGCCGTGTCTCGCTGGCAGTCAGAAGTGTCTGTAAGCTATTTCTTTTTCCTGTTGTTCAAGTATTCATTCTGCATCTGGCATCTCTGCAACAGGGACTGTCCAATTTGCGAGTGGGCACTGTTCCATCTGAACAGACGGGGAGGAGTGGAGACAGACAAAAGATCATATGGAGTAGTCAGCTAAAAAGTGTGGCGGTGAACCTGATCAAGTGGTGCGGATTCTTCTTTATTAGGTTTTTTTTTTAGAAAATCCTTCGCAAATTCCTTTACAGAGCAGCCATCAACACAATTGATGGTAACACTGCGCCCTGAACGAATGTAGGGTTTGAAAACTGAGTTTCACCTCCCCTCTCAGCCTGTAATTTCTCGTTCAGGGGATTAAAACAAAAAAACCCTACTTTCTGTATTTGGTTTCCATGCCTGTGTCTGAAGTGTATTCAGAAGAACCCTTTTCAGTGGTCATGACATAAAGGCTTATACAGCGGTGTGAAGAACTGGTGACTAACTCTGCAACTCTTCAAAGCAGAGAAAAGCTTCCACATTTTTAAGCTAGTTACATGGCTGATTAGATTAGAGTCTAACAGGTAACTTAAAAATCAACCCCTGCCTCTGCTTATGTTATTACAGTATAATCTGGGCACAGAGCTTAGAAAAATGTTTTATCTGGAGCTGGTTTTTTCCTTTGTTTTAGTATTTGTTCTGAGCTTTTCCAAAACCCTTTCTGTTTTAAGTTGCACGGTGTTAAGCATCATAGGGTACAGAAGGTTTAAAAAAAATAATCCAACTTCTATTTCTTGCCTTTTTCATTTCCTTGCTTTTCTTTTCAATCCTAGGCAGTTCCATCTCCTCTTTCCTTTGCCCTTCACTAAGCAAGCACAATTTAATCAGATTTATTGAGAGATAGGAAAGCAGAAACTGAGAAACAGAGGAGAAGCAATTCAGCACGGTTGCAAGTTACCAGTGCACCTTACAGCCAACATGAGCACTTTTTGGGGGACTTGTATTTCTTCATAGTCCTGCGGGCCACTCTAAATTGTTATGTCCTCCTTTCTTTTTTGTTAAGGGTTTGCTTTGTCTTTCCAGAGCTTTTGCAAGACAAGCTGTCTATTTGATTCTTAATGGCCTACAAAACCTCCATTTTGGTAGGTTGTAATGACCTAAATTTGTGTGTTTGTGCATAGAGTTTACATTCCCAACAAAAATGGATTAGAGCTAGTTGCAATCCTCTGTTCTCTAAATTGGACTACTCCATACAAATTGTGCTCCTTGTGCTCACTGTACCTGATCATTGATAAATGCAACAGGTTGTGTTTTTATTATTTTTAGCACTGCACAACTTTTATTCAGAAAGGCTGCTGGCAAAAATGACCTGACTAGAAGAGAATTTATCCTCATGCGAAATCCTGTCTTGGTAAGATGGATAGTAGAATTTGTTGCTGATTTTTTGAAACTCCAGACCCTGGTGCATACCAGGTCAGGAGGGGGGGCTCTTTTACCATACCCCAAAATGACTTTTCTTGAAATTAAACTTAAGCTTTTTATTTTACTGGGTTAATTTAGAACCCATTATTTAAAAAAAAATAAAACAAGTTTCAGCAGAGTTGACAATGCTAGTCCCTTCCTTCCTGCTAAAGTTCATTAACTGGTGGATTTTGACAGCCCTGAACTGCAGAAGTGTTGCCTCATTGTGTGTCTCAAATGTGGCATATTTTAAAGTAAGTTCCAGGTCTGTGCCTCTTTTTTTTTTTTTTAATGAGGATCTCAGTTCTTCCAAAATCTAAGGGTTGTTTTTAGCTCTTCTGCGAGGAAAAAATTGAAAATGTAACTTGAATGCACCTTGCAGGCTTAAAAACCTGACCTGAAAATAAAATCAACCTGAAGCTTTTTAGGAAATCTGACAGAGTGGAATCCATACTCTGTTAAAATCAAATCTGCCATCTACTTCACTGAGAATAAGTCTTCATCTCAGATGTTTAAGCTGAATTTATGACTCCTGAAGGTCATGCATTTGTGTCTGATTTTTGAATGCTTGGAGCTGATATGTCCATAGTTTCTTTAAAAATTTTCCTTCATATTTTCAGCCAGCCGAAAAAAGAATTTGCCCTCCATAATGGAATGTAAGAAAATATGCTAACTGCAGATACTGACCCTTAACTTTCCCATATTGTTCTCATTTTATAAGGCTTTTGGGCAGCTGTTGCAAAAAGTGGTGGAATACTTTCTCTTCCACAGATGCAGAGACTGGAGAGACTTCCTCTTTTGACTGGAAGAAGGCTTTTTGGCTGTATAGTCTGGCGACTTTCCTGAGCTCCTGAGCCTTTCATTTTAGTTTCTTAAGACAGCTTTGCAATTGTCATTTGTAATCTTGACTGACTGTGTTTTGATATTTGGGGCTTCAGTGATTCCATGGGTTTTGAACAGCTAGCATCAAAACTGATATGTGGGGGGCATTAATGTAGATTGGAAACCTTGGCATTATGTAGCATACCAAGCATAACTGATTTCAGATTTACACTACATCATTCCTCTAGCTGCTGCATCCCTCTCCATCAATGGGCATGTAAGCAGTAAACTTCAAGGAAGATGTGTTTTTGTTATATGTATCCTGGTGCATTTTTCTTCCTTCCTCCCCCTTTCCATCAGTTCCTCCCACATATTTTCCAGGTTGCTTCAGATTATAATGATTTCAAGAATCCATTTTATTTTTGTTGAATTGACTAGGGAATGTGCAAAAGTTCAGCAGCTGTAATTTGGAGTTTACGGAGTTCCTTGTGTGTATTGTAGTCAACAAGGGAACAAAACAATTTCATTTTCAACTTGCATGATAAAACATAAGAGTTCTGCGGTAGTAGAAGAATTGCGGTAGGCAATACATAATATACATCTAGTAACAGTCTCATTTGTTAGAAATATGTGAGCTGTATCTGTTGCTACGTAGAAATATCAATAATTTCATACATATAACCATATAAATAAAAAAATATCTAGGAAGTCACTACAGACTATAAAAAAACTTCTATGTAGCTTTCATTCCAGAAAGAAGTTTGGCAGAGAAGATCAAAATATTTTTACAACCTTGCTGATATGTAACCCCAGAAGTCCTGGCCACTGAAGAGAGATTTTAATATGTTGTATTAATACAGGTCTAAGAAACGAGCAGGTTTTGTTTCCCACCCATTGAAAACATGAAATGTCCCCTTCCAGCCCAGCAGTGACAAAGGAGGAAGACAAATCCATGGTGCCTTGGGAATTGCATGGTACTGTCATTCTGGCGAGCACTAGGCTGCTTCTGCATGGTGGGGAACGTGCTGTGGCTGCTGCTTTGACTGGGTCAGAAAGCTGCAGCTAAAGTCTGTTGGTTTACAGGTATGAAAGGGAGGACTTATACACCCCTATCTTGCACAGCAATTTTCTGTATCAAAACATGTGCAGGGGAATAGTAACAATACGCTGCATTTGTACATAATGCATAAAAGGCAGGAATTTACTCACAGTACTTTTGCTTTCAGACATGCATTCAGAAGAGCAGTGGATGATTTTGGACTAGAAGCCAGATATTTGTATGTGCTGGTAACTGCTAGTGCTGGGCAGGGCGGGGAGCGGGGAGGGAGCAGTAAGTAGTTTCTGTCCAGCCTTGTCTCTAGTGCAAAGCTACTGCCATCCTGCAGTTCACAATTGGATGTTGGATGGATGTTCAGTAACCAGTTGCAGTCATGGGGAAGAAATGGAGCTGAATTCGACCTTTTTCCACACTGAATGTTACAAGCTGAGATGTCAGGAGTACTTAATGGGCCAGAGTTGTATACTGTTTGGGGCTGTTTATTAAGCATTGCAAACTGCAGAAAGATACTTTGGTTACCAGACGTCTGGTAGTGATTTCAGCAGCACACACAGAACCTTGGTGTGGACTGGTAAGGTTTCAGCTAGGGTTTTGGATGGGGCTTTGCAGTCTTGACAGAAGAAGGAAGAAGAAATTTGATGTCCTGGCTCAGAGTATGTTGAAAGCAGCCTCTTCATTTAAGGAAGAGAAATAACTGCAATAAGAAAGTTTCAGTTCATGATGATATTGATTAATGTGAAGAGTATGGTAACTTCCACCACCTGTTTTGGAACAGCAGTGATTTTACTTTCACAGTCAAAAATGGCCTAATGAAAGACTGGAGACTCTTCGAGGCATTGAAATTCAGTGATGTAAATGCTATTTTTTTCTTATCCTCCCTTTGTTAGGGGTCAAGAGACCACCAGGTCACAGGATGTCTAGGTACAGCATTGTGCAGTTTGCTTACATACATATTGGCCCTCAGCCCCTTTAAGTTGCTATTAGATGGAAGGACACTGCACTGGGATCTATGGATATTCTTCTTATATTTATGAGGGGAGATTACATGTGATCATTGGGAAGCGCGCAGGGGTGGAAAACAGAGTAAGAATTTAGGACAAAGAGGAAGGTACAAGAAAAGAAAGGGTACCCCATGGTAAATCTATTGCAACAGCAGAAAATGAAAGAAGCACTGATGGCCTTCACAGAAGATAATCTTTTAGAATATGGTCAGTCAGATGGTGCCTAAATTATTCAAGATTTGCAAATACACTGGCATGCTAATACAGCAGGAGACAGTTACCATGATTGTGATTAGAGAAGATTTAACAATATGGAAGTACCCCAGGAATTATCAAAGGAAAACAAGGTGGTACATTTAGCAGCTGGTGTGTAGTGCTGGTTATGGTTCAGTAGATGATTTGGTTGTCTGGTACTCCAAAAGCAGATTAGGAGGAGGCATCTTCTGATAATGCTACAGATTGGGGATGGAGTTCTTTAGGCTTGCCCTACCTCATCCTGGTGTTTAGCACAGTGAAGAGACAATGTCCTCTTCATCCTCTAACCTTTTTGCTAAGCTGTTGGAGCCCATCAGAGGGTTGAAACCAGGACAATGGGGTGGAGGTTGGCAGCGGAGCTATACAAAAGAAAGATGACCTGTACCAGATGAGTCGCTGCTTACATAGTTCCCAGATTCAACTCTTCCTCTAGAAGGCAGGGGCAAAGTGCTTACTCATTTAAATAGAAACAGGATCTGAACTCTATGCACTTTTAGTGCCTTATATATGATTTGGTTAACATTCTTTTAATATTTTGGTCTAGCTAATAACAGCAGCTTTAACAATAGAACTTCTAAATTCTAATCTAGCTTTTATGTGCAATAAAAAGGAGCTGGAGATTATTTAGTATTACTTATAAATAAAACTCTTATGTTTCGTCTTTTTAATCAGAGTTTGCCATGTAATGGTGATACCTTTGAAAACATACCAGCTCCACAAACAGTAAGTGGTAATCGTAAAAGCACTTTCAGATTCCAATTGTTCCCATTCTCTACAATTTATAGCCTGAGAAGGCAATTGCTGCGTAGGTTGGAGAAGCAGCTGAATACCCTTTAAGTCTAGCCAGGTTTCTTCTGCATATTACTTTTTTTTTTTTTTTAAGGTATAGCTATTAGTCAGGGCTTTATTTCCTTGAATGCTACTTTCTAGGTAATGAAAAGAATGGTATCATTTGTCCGTTTACAGAGGATAATGTAAGCAGCACAAACCTAGATGCAAAACATTTTTTGGATTTAAATAAGTAGAGGTTGTCTTTTGTTTGTGAAGTCTATGTGAAGTAGATTTTTTTCCAATTTGAATTAATGTACCCTATCATTCCCCACCTATCTATGCTGGATTGTCCCCTTTTCAGGACATACAACAGCAATAAAACTGGTGCAGTTTACACTTTTTCTGCAGGGCAGCTCCCATTCACTAATTCCTATTTCTCTTTTCAAGGTGTGTTCATTCTTGCCATTTGCTCTTTTGGTTCATACTAACCCATGCTGCAGTGTGAGCCCCATCTTGCACATGGACTCAGAACTAGAAATGAGGAAAAATATATCGTTTCCGACTACTATGGATACCAAATTTCATTGCCTTTCTCAAGCACCTGAGATTTCTCATTCTTCATTTTACACTCCTGGCCACTGATTTAAAAGGAAAGGAGATGTAGTTGTCTCTAAAAGAAGCAATTTAAGAGCTTTTTCTTTAAAAAAAAGAAAAAAATTCTTTTTAATTAAAACTCACAACAGCCCAAATTCTGGTGCCCAAACTCAATGGCAGATATGACAATACTTTTATTACTTTTTGTGGTGAATTTCAGAAATTTTAGAGGCTTTACAAATATCTTCACTAGCAATTTTGACCATTTTGACCCTCTAGTTCTGCATAAGGAAGAGTTTGCTGCTTCCAGCTGGACTCTGCCTAGCTGGGGAATAGCTTCAAGTAGGTTGGTCCTTCCCTTGCTTGCTAGAGAAGTGAGAGTGACGTAACTGCCTTTAGGCTGAGCTGGCTGACTTTGCACTGAAACACCAATGGAGCACTCAAAAAGCCGAATTCGTGTCTTCCACAAGAAGCAGCAGCCTCCAGCACCCCCTGCTAGCTGTGCCCAGTGCTGGCTGTGGCCATGGCAAAGGTGCATTGGGAAGCTCACTGGGCTGAGCCCCAGTACCTGAGGTGGGACCATACCTGCGGGATGCTCCAATGAACGGCCAGCCAGGAGTAAAAACCATGAGTACCTATGCAGACTGGCAAAGGTTCTCTGCTACCCTGGTCTTCCATCCTTGGCACCATTGCTTGGATGGTGGTGGTTTGAAGGTGTGTGTCATGCCTTAAAGCACGTTAAAGAAAACAGTGGAAGAAGCAGCAGGTGCCATGAGGAGGCCAGCTTTCCCCTGAGCCAGAGGGAGGAAATGGGTGCCTGCAGGGGTGGTGAATCAGAGTGCTTCAATCGGACACCCAAAATAGTACTGTTCATTTTCAGCCTGTCTTCTGCCAGTATAATACAACATCCTTGCAAAGCTTAATCAATTTGAATGTTAATATCATTCTTGTTTTCCAACCAATATCTTTCAAATATATGGTGTGTGCTTGTCATCATCCAGGATTAACAAGATGACAAGTTTGAACTTTTAAAAGCAAGACACTTTGTAGTTAGTGGAGAGCAGAAAAAGGTCACAACGCTTTGTACAAAACAGAACCATGTAGATTTCCAGGCCCATAATTGGCCTGCTTTTCTTGATAATTTCTAAAGAAGCATGGAGAATAAATGGGCCAAATTAGTAAGAAGAGGGACTGCTTTGCTTGTGTGTACAGTGTAAGAGGTGATCAGATAAGAGGAATTATCCATGTAGCTTAACCCTTGCAGCCTTGTTCTGGTTGGCACAACATCATAATTTCATTTGTTTCCTAAGAATGAAAACACGCTGGGCCCAATTCACCATTCTGCCTGACTCTCTACTCTTTTGGCTAGAAGTTATTTTTTGTTTGCAAACAATAGTCACAGAGAAATGGGAAAATGTATTGGTGTCAGTGTTTGCTTGATCAGTGTAAGGCAAAGGAAAACTCAAGTATTTACTTTTCTGCTGTGGCTGCTATTGTCCTTGGGGAGTGCTGAAACTTTAAATCGGAGTCCTAATTGGCACTCGGATGGCCATGAAATACCAGAAGCTTCAAAAGGAGCTTAAAAGAGTAGTTGCTGCCTTTTTCCTGCTCCGTCCTGTGCTATCCACAGCACACACACATAACAAGGATTTGGGAGGTAGAGTTATCGGCAATAAATCTTGCTGTGTGACTAGCTCAGACTTTGTAAGACCAGGCACCCCTGAGCAAGGAGCTGACACCAAAGTCATAAACCTGGAGCAAATTACACTGTGCAAGTAAGTGATTGGAAGTGTGACATGATTTGCCCTGACTCATCTGCTGGTGTTTTTGCTGCTCTTCAGGTAAGCCTGCAGTGCTTTTAAGAGTTGTGTTGTCATTTACAGCTTTTAAAAATCGAGATAGCTCACTAAATGTTAACCTGTTCATGTGCCCATAGTCTAAGTAGTCAGGAAGGGTGGAATAGCAGCTAAAGGGATGAATGCCAGTTGTGTGAGACTGGAGGCAGAGAGGGTCCCCACTTGTCTGGTACAGTTGCACATCCCTGGTTTGGATTTTGCCAGTTCGGAGCAACTCGGTTGACTAATGGCTGCCTCCACTGCCCCTCCATCTCTGGTGGATACTGTAGATATTTTGAGCCTATTGCATTGGGTTTTTTTTTAACCTGACACCAAAACCTGTTTTTATCAGAAATCCCACTTCACAGATGTAGCAATCAGGGTAGTACTCAGGGTAGTAGCGATCACACAGCATTAATGGAAAGTCTTGCTGATCTGTACAGTGGGGGTCCCAGAGCTTCTGAATCCACTCTACAGCCCTGTGCTAGCATGACGAAGCAGGAACAAGCACAGCTGGAGCGGTCAGGCTGTTTTAGTCTAGCTGGGTGCAGGCAGCAATGATAATGGCCGATGGAAACCAGGGAAATGGATTTTTTAAACACCAAACATTGTCTACTCCTAATTTTACAGTATCTAGCACAGCTTTGTTTCTCCAGGAAGGACAGCTATCCATCTGTTGAAAGCTGTTCTTGGTGACCATGCGTACACCATGCTGGAGAGACAGCACAGCTGGGGTAGCTGCTCTTCTCTCTCTTCCCTCTGGCCAGGCAAAGTGGAGGAAAGTGGGGAAGGGACTCTTAGTCTTTTGCCAAGGCAATGAAAGCTGTTCAATATTCACCAGAAACAGGTGAAGCTTTACTTCCAGTAGAAAGCAAATGCTCCTTGAGCAGTGATGGGGTTATTCCACTGCACTTAACAAAGCACGTCATTGTATACCTGATCACTTCAAGCAAGTTTTACCGGATTGTAAAGAATCTCCAGAGAACTAAAACCCAAAGATACCACAAAGCCTGATGCCCTACCATCCCAGCCACCTCAGGCTAGCATATAGCATGATGTGTTTCCTTGATCAGTGTAAGGCAAGGGAAAACTCAAGTATTTACTTTTCTGCTGTGGCTGCTATTGTCCTTGGGGACTGCTGAAACTTTAAATCAGAGTTCTAATTGATACTCGGATAGCCATGAGGACATCAGAGAAACATTTCTTGTTTTGTTCTTTTCCAGCTGATGCAATCTAAGTTGGGCATGAATTTTGAGACTTGCCACAGGCCACTGTTGCTTGCCCTGAAGAGTTTTGTTTCAGTGGTTAGAAAAGGGAAGCTGGACCATGTCCTGCACAGCCTTTGCTCTGAACCTCCGACTCCAGCAGTCCCAAGAAGGGCTATTTAGAGCAGGGAAGACCCAGCATTTTAAGAGGAAGCCATGAAATCTGGTAAGAGAAACACAAAAGTTATAAGGAAAAGCCAATACCATTTGTACATCATTGAGACTGGACTGAACCTCTGCTGTTTGGAGTAGATTGTTTGTTTGGGTTTTTGAGTTGTTTTCCTACAGTTGTATAAATAGCTATGTTTCCATTTAGAGAGGCTGATTGTTCAAGAGTTATGCCATGGAAAAGGAATTTATAGAGGGATCATGGGATTTTGGTTATGGAAGAGCAGAGAGTGCAGCTTTATAAGACCATTCCCCTTCCTGTGTGGGAGTGGCTGTGTAGGGATTTGCAGGGTGCGTACCCCCCAGAAAGCCACCGCTCTGCAGAGCTGAGACTGGTGCCACGAGATCCCTGCGGTCATGCTCCCATGTCACCGCTGTCATGACCTGCAAGCTCACCAGCTTTCTCTTCAAACTCTTCCCTCACCCCTTTCTGTGTGTATGCGTGCAGGTATATACAGAAATCATATCAGCAAACATAAAGATAAAATGATTAAACACAGCAATAGTGAAAAATAGTGGTGGGAACTACTTGCCAAGCCTGATTTAGTCCTTTGTGAATTCCCAAGTATCCATATTTTACTTGCATTATCTTGTTCTCTGAAAAGGGACTTAACGTGGATTCTGATTTGGTTTTTTTTTTGCACTTGACTAATTTTGCGTGCAGTATTTTCAGTCTGCATCAAATGAAATGGGCTGTTCCTTTACTTTTCAGCTGTGGAAGTTCAGCCTAAAGTTGGAGTTAGGCTCAGTTGCCCTGAGTCATTGCTGGTAATATCGGTTTGGCTGGCAAAGGGCAGTGACACTTGGGCCACCTCACTGACATCCAGGGTGTCATGGTTTAACCCCAGCCGGCAACTAAGCACCACACAGCCGCTCGCTCACTCCCCCCCGGTGGGATGGGGGAGAGAATCGGAAGGGTAAAAGTGAGAAAACTTGTGGGTTGAGATAAAGACAGTTTAATAGGCAAAGCAAAAGCCGTGCACGCAAGCGAAGCAAACCAAGGAATTCATTCACTACTTCCCACCGGCAGGTAGGTGTTCAGCCATCTCCAGGAAAGCAGGGCTCCATCACGCGTACCGGTTACTTGGGAAGAAAAACACCATCACTCCGAATGACCCCCCCTTTCCTTCTTCTTCCCCCGGCTTTATACGCTAAGCATGATGTCATATGGTATGGAATACCCCATTGGTCACTTGGGTCAGCTGTCCTGGCTATGCTCCCTCCCAGCTTCTTGTGCACCTGGCAGAGCATGGGAAGCTGAAAAGTCCTTGACTGTGTAAACACTACTTAGCAACAATTAAAACATCAGTGTGTTATCAACATCATTCTCATACTAAATCCAAAACACAGCACTATACCAACTACTAGGAAGAAAATTAACTCTATCCTGGCCGAAATCAGGACACAGGGTTTGCCCATGTGTGACAGGCTGCAGCCTGGCAAGCAATTCAGATGGCAATGTGGAGTGATGTGGAGAGAAGAGAGTCCATCCATACCTCCATCTGTCTGTCTGCCTCTTTTAATGTTGAGACTTCAAGGAAAGTAACGTGCCTTTTTAGTTTGTATAAGTGGAAAGTGCCCATTTTGCATAGTCATTTCCTGAAGGAGAGCTGCATTTTGATTCCAACTTTGATAAGTCTAATCAGTGTTGTGTTTTGGGGGGAGGGGAGGTGAGTTAAAACATTATACATTAATTAATTAATTAATTAATTTATTTATTTATTTATTTATTGTATGTCTATGTCTGTATCCATACATTATGCAGGAGTAACTTAGTTTTACTTCCAATTTTTTTTTACAGGAAACTTAGAAGCCGCGCTGCATAACTGGAATGAAGAGTAACTTTCAATTATTGATTACCTTGATTCCATCAAGAAAAATGTATACCTTTTTTTATAATAGTACAGTACCTTTGAAAGGAGTAATAATATGACAAATATTATTATGCCAAATAAAAGAAACAGCGTTTTATAACATTGCAATCACAAAATGTCTGTATTATGTTAAAAAAAAGTTTTGTACTCATGAATGCATTCATTTACTGGAAACTTTGTTAAATACTTCATGTTTGTTGGCACAAGCTGTTGTCTGCTGTTCTGTTAGAAGATATCCATCGCAGCCACTTTAACTTTTGATGTTGTTCTATTTTAATCCCCCAAATGTTGTTGGCAGGGTTCTTTACCTTGAATCAAGGTTATTATTATAAAAATTCTGCCAATGAGAATGAGATAGTAAGCTATCTTGGCAGGCTAATTTATGTAACTTTTCAGGTATGCTTATTTAAACAAGAGATGCATGAGAAATGTGAAAAGTGCTAGCACTTATCGGAAATGCAAATGTGGCATTTGTTCAGCTTAATATGAATGCCTCTGCACCAGGCAACAACACCAGAAGTGCCAATTAGGATGCAGTCATGGTTCCAAAAATTCACCCTTTCTTTTCAGCTAATATGACATTTATGTGTCGGGTCTTTTTCTTATGAAGAGTGGCTGTGCTTCAACCTACCTCCACAGAAATGCCAGTCTTGCTTGAATTTTATTCTAACTAAAAACCTGTTATTGTGCCAGGCATCAATACAGAACTGTTATGCCTGTAACGTGTTTTATTATGGCTCGAATTTAAAGAGCTGTGCCATATAGGTCAATCAGTGTTACGAATGACAGCAGTTGTTATCTGCTAGTGAGGACAGCAGTATAATAATAATGTTTATTGCACATCGTTTTTCAATGATTTTATGCTATCATTTAGGAGATGAATGAAATGGCTCTCTAGCAGACATGAATGTAAATAAATTAAACATTAAGAACCAGTAAGTTCTAATCATCTTTCTTTAAGATTGCACTAAATGGTTGCAATCAGTGAAATAGATGAGAGATTGCATTAAATTGCTCTTCCAGATACTATATCATGCCAGCTCAAACAAGGTTCACATGCATTACAAAACAGCTCAGGTTGAAGGAGCAGCTGGAATGCCTCATAGGCATGCATTAGCTGAGAGTAATGCACTGGTCGCGTACCGCTGCTTACAGTCTTTTATATTAACATACACGGAGTGACAAAGAGAAACCCAAACAAATAAACAAGGGAAAACCTGTACTCTTTTGTTCCAGGGCTTTACTCATTATAGATTTATATTAATATATGCCATGGTTTAGGGGATTATGCAGGAGCACAGCATTGGTTACAGTATTTTGTCAGCTCTTTCATTCAGCCTCTGCTGGTTTTTTAGGATGTTATTGGAAATTCACAGGGCGAAAAGATGACAGGTTGGAGAATGAAGGGAGGTTTGTTACTGCTATGAGGAGAGAATACAGGCGCTGTGATATGGGTAGCAGATAGGCAATATCTGAGAAGCTGTCAACAGGACACGTTAAGGCTGGATATTCAGGAGCCGACCTCTTATTCTGCCAGCATAAATCCACAAATTAAATTGTGTGAGCAGTTAGGTCACAGAGAGGGAGAGACTTCTGTATCTGTCTGACCTAAGGTACACGCATGAAAGTGAACCTGAAATAGGGAGGGCCTCAAGGTCAGCAAAGACAGATTGGAAATCTGTCTCTTCAAGTCTTTAAATCGCAGCACGGTGAGCAAATTAAAATTGTGATTGTTCAGGTCCCCTGCTGCCAACAGTAGGAGCAGTGTCCCTTTTCTTTTAAGGGTAAGATGGCCCCGAGTTATTTCGTTACTGATGGTGTGCTAGTCCCTGGCTGCTTGGCGCTGCCTTGGTGGGATGCTCCAGCACCCCTCCAGCAGCTGCTCTGGAACCGGCTGCAGTACCAGCCCTAAGCACAAGGCTGTGCTGGCAGGAAAGGGAGAATATGACATTTCCCAGCTTCTGGGTTCAAGTCCTGTTGGACAGTTATCCTATCAAGAATAAAAAAATTCCGTATTTCTAGATTTCTTTCCCTCCCTCCTCAAGCAGCTGCTGTTGACCGAATACTACTCACCTTCCTCCTCAGCCCTCTTACTTTCAGTGCAAGAATTTTCCCCAGCTCACTGCGCATTGTGTGTTTCAAGAGGATTTTCCCGGAGTGCAGAAAGGAAGGTGGGAGTTAGCAGCGTACAAACCACCCAAGGTTTGGCATTCATCTCTTCCCCAAAACATGCCTTGAACTCGCTGTCACGCTTTGCTGCTGCCTCTGAGGGATGTTGGCTGCACCCTGGACAGAAACACTCCTTTTGGGGAGGTTAAAATCTGGCATTTCATTTTGTCTAGTTTTTGACATCTTCACCTTGATCCATAGTTTTAGACCAAATTCTGAATCCAGATGACCTGGTGCTCAGGTATCTGAAGATATGACTTGAGGCTTCTCCAAGTTTAGAAAAATGTGTTAATATTCCTCTATTTTTTGTCTTAGTGTTTATTCATAGCATTGTGGGTTTTCCCTTTAACGAGAAAGGAAAAAAAGTCTGGGAACAAAGGGAACATTTCTTGAGACCTTTTTCGTGAATGAGATATAAATGTGTGAGAATGCTAGGGACCACCTGAAACCTGGCTGACACCCCCCCAAAAAAGATTTTGCCTTTTTTCATCATTGTGGTCTTTGTTTTCAATGCTTTTACACATTTTCCTGTTATCTATCTCACTAACATTCATTTTGGTCTAGGTTGGTGAGTTTGTTTTTCTTCAAACCCGCGTCAAACTTCAATGCTGACTGGAGAGCTGGGAGCTGGGGGCCTTCGGGCGGCAGGAGGAGCCGTGCTGGGCTTCACGCTCACCCTGCTTCTGGTACAGAGCTACAGAAACCAGAGGCAGAAGAGAGACGTGCTCTGCCCACTGTACGGGTTTACGGTAAAGAAACACTTTTTTTCCTGGACTTTCATTTTTAGTATGCGATATCTCTTCCAACAGGAAAACCAAAGATATTGCTGAAACATTCCTTAAGCGTGCCAAGCTGACATGCTATTTATTACTTAACTGAAATAATGAGTTTGTGTGGAATACTTAAATGTAGTATCTCTACACCACAGTAAAAGAAAAGAGTGGATAGAGAAAAAGCTCCATCCTCAGGTTTTATCCAGTCTTTTCAGTTACTTCTGTAAAGCACTTTTTTTGTTTGGTTTTGGTTTTGTTGTTTTTGTTATTTTTGTTGTACTGCAGGTTCATTCAGTAGCTTTTACTCAGGTGTAGACAGGAACCAGCCAGGTCATATCCTACACAAATATCAGAAACAAATACTTGAGTCAACATCTGGGAATGTACCTCATAACTGCATGCTTTTCACAGTCCAATATCCTTTTCAAAGAGTGACATCAAAATCTTTCTTTAAATGGCTTAAGATTCAATAAAAAAGACCTGCAATATGATAGCTCTTTCAAGCCACAGTGGGAGACAAAAGGAATGATTCTGGATTATTTTGCCGTATTACTCATCCTTACGAGTGGGCCAAAATTTATGGCAAGGAACAGCAAGGTTAACAGAAAACTTCTCCAAGTGTTTCAGAACAGATACTGACTCACTCCATAAAGTGGAAAAACTTAATCCTTATCTCATGACAGTAGGGAAAAAAAGATGGGAGCTCCCACAGCTCCCAACTTTACTTGTGGTCACCACAAACCTCCTTATCACCGAGTGTCTGCAGTGTCTGGTGCTTTTAAAATCCTGAAATATCCCCACTAAAAGTGCTTTTCTGAACCAGGCAAGAATTTGCTCTCTAGATTCAGAGAGTCTTCAGGCTACAGAGGACTTCCTTTCATGAACTTTCTGGCACAGGTGGTGTCTGAGGAGTGAAGAAGTTGGTGGACTATGTTGCAAGGAGACATCATCTGTATTTGGTAACATCTGAACCTGTCGCCTACTGAGCAATACAACATTTTGCCTGTCGCTTTCCTATATGAGGTGAAATTTTCAGTGCTGCAGAAAGCTTCTGACTCCAGTCTCTAAAACAGGAAGTTTTAAGACCCTGCAATTCTCACTGAGGTAAATGGAAGGTGTGAGAGACCTGTACTTTAAACGATAAAAATTCTGGTACCTAAGGGGTACTGAGACCTCTGTCACCTTTCCATTAGCACTAGCTATTACACTTGGGTGGCCTGCTGTCCTTTGGTTTATTTAACTCTTTAATCTTTTAATTTACAGGCAAAAATATGTGTTAGTCCTAAGCCTGAGAGCTGGCAACATAACCAGTACCACTTGACTTATATAGATGACGGTTAGCAATCTGCTGAAGGGGGACAGGTTGGATAATCATAACACCTTTTAATTTTTTTTTCTCCAGAATTTAACGGCAGAAGTTAGAGACTTCCTCCCAGCAGGTATAGCCAGCACTGTTCAAGTGCGATTTTGCCCCTATTTCTTAAGTACTTTTTCATATTCCATTGAATTTCAGAGGTTTATTGCTTTAATTGCTGATCAGGTAAATGAGATCAAAACTAGAAACATAGTGTGATGTGTAGAGGAATTCCAAGATGATTCTGTTTGAATTGTTAGCAAATATTTGAGAGAACGGCTGTAGTCCAGAGAAGCAGGATGCAACACTGGCTTGATGGATGTGGTGACTGAGACTGAGTTGGTTGTTAAAGTTCTTAACAGAGAACATGGCTCTCTGTTGTTGTTAAAGTTCTTAACAGAACTTCTAAAAGAAGTAAGAATCACCAATTCCCAGAGTAGCTAAGAGCAGCCTGTCTTTCTGCATTTCCATGTCACTTACTTTGGAAGTCTTATGTTTTTGTTGTTGCAGTTTGTCATTGTTTGAATGGTTTCTAGATCCTATCTAGGTCAATTTTGATGCTAGATACCCATGTTCCCATGGTACCTCCAATTTGAAGGTGGTGCCTGTGGTCTGCAAAAGGAGCTTTTCAGCCAAACCCTGCTCCAAGGGAGAAGTACACTGAAAATTATGGAAGGCACCCCAGCAAGATAAGACAGTCCATCTTTCATTTACCTATGTAACACATAGGAAGAGAGCAGGAGGAATCAAGGATATTGCCAGAGTCTTGTGTCCCTGTAGTTGAAGTGATTTTGATAAGTGAAACTGTGTTTGACTACAACAGAGGAGTAGAAGAGTGGATATTGCTTGAAACTACATACGGGTTTTGCTGACTGATATTCTAAGAGCACTGTGATACACATCCGGGTCCTTGAGGCTGCACCTAGACAACTAAAGGGAAAATGTGTAAAAAGGGATATACAAGTTCTGTCCCCTTTTCAAAGCAGGTGGGGGGCAGTGAAATGGGATGTGGTGATGAAAACCTGTTTGTACTAAAGCGCTAAAGAACTTGAAATATGTGCTCTGTTTTGGGGGGGTGACACTTAGTGTGGAAATGGAAGTAGGTCCGCATCTGCCTAGAAGGAGACACTAGCAATGCATCTATATCATGCATCAAAATGATGATGGGGACAAGGCAGCGTCTCAGCTCGCGACTTCACGGTGCAAAACCTTTGCTAACAAACCAGGATAATGCCCCCCAAAGGGAGTGTCCTCCTGTCCAGCAGTGCCAGCTCAACTGCTTGCATGTGACAGCTCTGTGAGTTGAGGCAAAAGACCCTACAACTTTCTCTTCCTCTTAACTTTCTGGGTTAATTTTTCAACCAATTAACCCCCAGGCAGGTTTGCTGTGTGGTGCAGAAACAGCTGTGCTGATAATGCTGAAATGTGTGCGTGTGATTAGGTTGGGAGGTGGCCAGGAGAGCTGTGGCTCTGTCTCAGGGTGTTGGCACCAGTCATCCTCCCTCGTGCACTCCCAGCTGGCCTGAGGTCCACAAAAGCAAAACGTCATCAGCTTTAGTGTATGTGTATTGCTTATGTTGCTCTAGGCTTCCATTTGACTGCAGATTTTTAATTGCTGTAACTCTGTCTGATAGGGGTATGAGCTTTTTTCTCCCAGAGTTGTAACTCCAAGCACAGATACTGTTAGACCAGCACCACAGTACCTTCTGCCAGTACAGTTTGTTACGCCATGGGAACTAAAACCAAAATAATTTGTGCTGATAAGAACATTTTCTGTGGGTGCATCTGTGTTCATGCCCAATTTTGACCCTGGAGTATTACGACCACACACATGTCAGGGCTTTATCTTTTTATCCCCAAATGACTGTCAGGTTGCCTCACACTGCTGGGAAACTGCATTAACCATTTATGGTGAAAAGACCAGTCCCTGGCAGGGCACAGCTGGGGATGCTGTTTTCAGGGTGAGCCTAGTGCTCCGGCTGAGACCCAGGTGAGCAGTGACTGGTAAAGAAGATGCAATTATAATGTTGATGCCATGCTCCGAGATGACCAGTCCAGGCATGTTAGAAGTGCAACATTTGTAAATACAACTGAGATAGATGCCCTGGGGGATGCAGTCGGCTCAAAGATTGTTGCCATTCCTCACAATTCATCACAGAACCCCAGGAACCCTTATTTTCCAAAGTTTCTATAACCTCCTACAGAAGGGTTAGACATTTCTACAGAGCAGCTGCAAATGACCAATAGCCGGTGTGTGCACCACCACCGGTTTGCAGTCCACAGCCTGGAGATACTGCTGGCTCAGCACTGTGCTTGCAGATCTGAAAGTCATCAGATCTGAAAGGCATCACACTTAGAACTGTCCTGAGATGTCTTTAAGATCCAGAGACCTTCACATTTCAACTCACCAAAGGAAAATGAGAGACCTCAGAGGCTGCATGATTAACCTGGAAAAGATTCATGCCTCACACTGTTTTCAGAGTAGCAGAAATCAAAGCTAAAACCAGTGAAGGAGGGAAAAACACCAGGGGTTGGGTTATATGAGGGTACCAAAGCAATGTTCCTGTTAGCTTGAGTAAGTTACTATTTTAAGTACCCCAAAACCATCATCATGATGCCATCAAAAGCTACTAAATATCACCATCATCTTTTTAAAAAAAATTATTTGAGTGTGTCAAATTAAATCCAGTGACTTCAGGACAATTTACTGATTGTAATTAACTAAAATACAGGGTTCTGTTTCAGGTGTCTCTTGCTTCTGAAATTTATTTATCTTAAAAACAGATGGAGAGAGAGAGAGAAAGAAACAAACACTTTCCACTGTTTTATGGAATGAAGGTCCTTGCGAATAATTACTTTGTCGACTAATTGCACGTTTTCTATGGGGTTATTGTTGAGAGACAGTAGTTTCTGGTACCAAATATTTTAAATGCAAGGAATGTGAAATGTACTGCTAAACCACAGGCTTTGCTATTGTATTGCACCAACACTGAGAAATGATGTTGGATGGATGATGGAAAATATATTTTGAAGTCAAATAATAGTGCTAGTAAAGGAACTGAAGCTTTAAGTTGTTAAAGATGTTTCTCTCTACTGCTTGTTGAAGAATAAAAGATGGTAAATGGAAGCTCCACAAGTCATCAGCTGGAATTATCTTCCTGGAGATCCAGGAGAAAATAGAAGTCTGCGGGCAAGACCACTTCTAACAGAACTGAACAGTAAAAGCTAACTGAACAGGCTATTTTCCTTGCTGGTAAAAATGTTTTCTTCTAAAAGAGTTTTATTTCATCATCTCTTGTTCCTGATTTTTCTCTTGATTGAGCAGGTATTTTTCAAGGGACAAATGACAATAAACTGGTCTTTTATTTTGCCTTGATGATAGTTATCTTTACTCAACAATAATCTGCGTGTATCAGGAATATAGACGTTCTCAAACATTTTACTCTTAAATCAATAAAAAGAATAAGGAAATGTCTTAGACCAGACAATCAAAACAGTAGGAGGATTGGTGGCAAGTATACCCTCTCCCTGACTGTAGTCATTTTGAGGTTTTTGATAATGTGTTGTTAAATCTGCATTTTTCTTCACTCTGTCACAGTAGTCAAGGATTCCAAGGATGCAATGTTTTAAAGGGGGTATTAATGGCTTCTGATATTTTGAATTGTTTACACAGAGTGGAACGGCTGTGACTGTAAACACTGGAGGTAATTTCAATGAGAACCTTGAGTGGAGCCAAGTTACACAGAGCAGATGAATGGAGGCTGTTGCGGCATCCGCCGGGACCGGGAGAGTTGACTCTCCTGCTCAGCTTTGGGACTCAGCTTTTGGATATCACTAGCAAAAGTGCAGACACAATGAAGGATATAAGCAAATTCTTAATGGCTTGACCTTTCAGAAGACTCTGTCTATGTGACTTTTGCCCTTTTCATTGTGACCATCCAGTAGCCTTTCCTTAAAAAAGAAAAAAAAAAGAAGAAAAAAAGAAGTCTGGGACAAAACAAACAAGCCCTGAATTAATTAATGGGAATATGACAAGTTATAGGAGGATCTCCTGGGAGCCAGGCAGAGATATAGCTGGGATTTTGAAGCATCTTGCTTGCATGTAAAGAATGACATTTCTGCACAGTCCTCATCATTGCCTATGACCAACTTTGTATCCAGGCTTAATGAGACTGTGTATGGCTTTTGTGTTTGTTGTTTGGTTTTTGTACAGAAAGGGTTAGTGGAAGTAATAGAGGGAAGAAAGGAGCAACAAGGAAAGGAAAGTCAGAACCCAACTATTTAAGAGAGAGAACCTGAGCAGAGCCCTAATGACTTTGGCACAGGGCTTTTGCAATAACCAAAGGCAGATTCACAGAGGTTTCCTCTGACACAAATCTATAGCTTAGGGTTTCTTCACACATATTATTCCTCTCTGAGCATTTGGACTGAAAGTAGGCAGAGCAGGACAGACTTTCCAGCCTAAAGCTTTTGCTAGCATAGTAAGATATGCCAGCCAAAGCCCAACTAAATTCCTGTAAAATTTTTCCAATGTTTAACGTTATTCAGGTGTTTGCAAAAATGGAAACCTAGTGGATCATCTGCGGAGTTCTCTTAGTAAAAGCAGCCAGCAGTGAAAACATATATCCTGTAAGTATATCTCCTATAAAATGTCGCATGGGACACTGAAAGGCGATGTAGCTAAACTCCTGTGAAACAGGCTGCAGGCTGGCAGCAGCGTGGTAAGGAATCGGTTGTGATACGCAGCAGGCAGCAGCACAAGAGAAATGTACTACGAGAGGTGTCGATGAGGTTTGATAATGGTCTTTCCCATATAGTACTTGGCATAGCCAAGCATCAAGGGAAGGAAGCAATTGCTTATGGCATTAAAAAAGGGCAGTAATGCGATGGAATAGGGGGCTGGAAAATTCTGGCTGACTCCTTGTAAATGCTGATTCTAGCAGCCATACCAGATGAGGGAATGACCTTTTGAGAAGAAGCATAGGATCGCTGTTGTATGGGCCATTTACAGTTACAAACAGACACTTGGCACTATAGAATGGAATACAGAATTCTGTACAGTATTTCCCTTTATTTTTCAGTGATTAAGTCTGAGAGCTGGGATGATATACCACCTGAGGTTTTCTCTGATGCTAAATCAATTTTCTTTTTCTCATATTTTATTGTTATTGTTATTGGTTCTGAATAACCTCTGAAAGCTTACTGCCATACGTGAAACTATTCCTTCACTAGTGTCTCATGATCCACAGGGACATTTTCGTGGAAGGAAACTTCTACATCTTGACCTGTAATTTTTCTACAATTTGAACAGTCTTAATGTGAGCAAAAACCTCTGCTACTACAGAAAGAGGGAGTTATTTATTTGTAGAATCAGCAGTGACTTTACCCCTAAGCTATAATAAAACTGTTAAAACTAAGTGTTCAGTAACTTCTCAGCTAGGAAACATTTTCTGAACCTTTCCCTGTATAGTTTTCTGTGGTTTGAATTATCATTTGTTAAATATATTATGAGATACTCTTTACCACAGACCACAGCTTTGAAACTTTTGTGTGGCCATGTCCCCTAGGAATTTCATAAATAAGTCACTGAAAACTAGACATATACTTCAATCCCTTTCACTGTATTTTACGTCTTCTGAATGATATCTGCTTTGACTTGGATGAGACCAGGTTTATTAATGTTGCTTTATCAGTTGCTAAGGGCTGTGATGTTCTGAAGTGGAATTTGGGCATTGCTGCTTCTTAGCATGTGTGGCTTGTAGACCATAAAGCTATTAACCCAGTTGGAGGCGGGGGGGGGGGGGGGGGGGGGGGGGGGGGGGGAGGGAAAAAAGGTGTTTATTATTCAAGACAGCTGAGCAAATTGAAAACTCTTGGTTCATCTGAAAACCTCTACTGAACTTTCCCCAAACAGGAAAATTAATGAAATGCTGCTTGACTATTTGGCTTTTTCTGCATTGTATTTTGACATTAATTTGATCTGAAATTTCATCTTGACTAATAGTCAGCATCCTTAATATTCATATTGCTTTGGTGGCCCAGGTCTGTGCACTCAAGGATTTGCTGCTGAAATAGCAGTGTTTTGTAAAAGTCAGTGTTTTTTCCTTAGTTGCTTACAGAAAGTAAATCTAAGAGAATTGGTCTATTACTGGATGTGCATCTGATTCTGAGTCAGTGAGAGCTGTAGATGTTCAGCATTTCTCCTTATTGAGCCATACAAATAAGGAGGCGCCTCAGACTAGCTCATGCAGGCTTTTGAAAAGAAAAAAGAAAAGTCCCTCATTCTGAGCAGCTCCGTTCCAATCTTACTGCTTATCCTCCAGGCATCGTCCGTTCAATAATGTAGCCTTATCATACAATACATTTAAGTGCATTTCTAACAGAACCTTAATTCTTACTTTGGTGCAATACTGCATATGGATAGGCCTAAAGGATGTGGTTTTAGATCTTGTTGCTGGAGCATATGTGAACTCAGGCAAGTAAGCCTCAGAAGAGTGCTAACAAATGCTTGTGCTTGCTGCCTTACCACACTGGGAACAATTGCTGTCACCCTGTCCTGTAAAATGCATTCCCTGTCCTGATTTTGTTTGAATTCATTATGATGCCTTCTGCACAGCTTTTTCCATATTCATTTTGTGAGCAGAAGAAACATTTTTCATGAATGGCCTTTTTTGTCCTTCCTCCATTAAATAACCAGCTGAAAATAAATCTGTTTAGAAGTTATATTTACTTTTGTAATAAAAAATAGATGTGATCCTTACCTACCATAATTATTTTTTAATCATGCATCATGCTATGGACCTTTTTGGCCATATATAAACTCTTTGGCTATATTTGTATACATATATGTATGTATTTCAGCTATACTGAAATAGAAATTTTTAAGTTGTTCTAATTCTTGTTACATAAAAATATTTGACTATTTTTCATGTGTAAATTTGGGAAGTTCTTTTTGTAAATCAGCTTACTGTGTTGTTACTTTATGTATTTCAGCAGCAGGCATACCACAGTACTTTGGGCTGCAGTGTACTGAGATCAGCCATCCATTTATGAAATGCCCTCCCGGCGTTTAGAAGCAGTATCCATTCTGCAAGAGCAACAATGTGTGAAAACCCGTAGGAAGGAACATAGATAATGGTTTATCCAGTTGAAACATAGAGCCACTGGTTTGTAAATAGGACAGATGTAACTAATGTGCTACAATTTGGATGCTACTCCGTCATAAAACCAACTAACTTTTGCTATGTCTGAGACATGTATGTCACGTAGTGTATCACCTGCTTAGAATCATAGAATCATAGAATCATACAGGTTGGAAAAGACCTCTAAGATCATCGTGTCCAACCGTCAACCCAACACACCATGCCCACTACACCATGTCCCTAAGGGCCTCATCTACACGTCTTTTAAATACCTCCAGGGATGGTGACTCAACCGCTTCCCTGGGCAGCCTGTTCCAAGGCCTGACCACTCTTTCAGTAAAGAAATTTCTCCTAATGTTCAATCTAAACCTCCCTTGGTGCAACTTGAGGCCATTTCCTCTTGTCCTATCGCTAGTTACTTGGCAGAAGAGACCAACACCCACCTCGCTACAACCTCCTTTCAGGTAGTTGTAGAGCGCGATGAGGTCTCCCCTCAGCCTCCTCTTCTCCAGGCTAAACAACACCAGTTCCCTCAGCCGCTCCCCATAAGGCTTGCGCTCCAGGCCCTTCACCAGCTTCGTTGCCCTCCTCTGGACACGCTCCAGCACCTCCATGTCCTTCTTGTAGTGAGGGGCCCAAAACTGAACACAGTGTTCGAGGTGCGGCCTCACCAGTGCCGAGTACAGGGGCACGATCACCTCCCTACTCCTGCTGGCCACACTATTTCTGATACAGGCCAGGATGCCGTTGGCCTTCTTGGCCACCTGAGCACACTGCCGGCTCATGTTCAGCCGGCTGTCAACCAGCACCCCCAGGGCCTTTTCCTCTGGGCAGCTTTCCAGCCACTCTTCCCCAAGCCTGTAGCGTTGCATGGGGTTGTTGTGGCCGAAGTGCAGGACCCGGCACTTGGCCTTGTTGAACCTCATAGAGTTGGCCTCGGCCCATCGATCCAGCCTGTCCAGGTCCCTCTGCAGAGCCTTCCTACCCTCCAGCAGATCAACACTCCCGCCCAGCTTGGTGTCGTGTGCAAACTTACTGAGGGGGCACTCGATCCCCTCGTCCAGATCATTGATAAAGATATTGAACAGGACCGGCCCCAGTACTGAGCCCTGGGGAACACCGCTCGTGACCGGCCGCCAACTGGATTTAACTCCGTTGACCACAACTCTCTGGGCCCGGCCGTCCAGCCAGTTTTTTACCCAGCGAAGAGTGCACCTGTCTAGGCCGTGAGCCGCTTCATACCCTATAGATGGCAGATTACCTCTGGTGATCTCTGAGAAATTAATTATTAGATCTAAGGGCTTTATGAGATTAGATAAATCCTCAAGCTGAAGTAGAACATCTCTAGCGTATCTCCCTCTGTCTTGGGCCCTCTGAGTTGCCTCTCAAATAATAAATATCCTATTTAATCTTAATTACAAATAGGTGATGTGTATTTGCATTAACCTGTGTTTATTCTGCCATTGGAGGAAGTAAATTAGTGGCACTGAGACTATAACCTTTATTAAAAAGTGTAGGCAACTGATCTGCTATAAACTCACAGTGCGAAGCTGACAAAGGTATTCATGGAAACTTGCCAAGATTTCAAAACTTAACAGTAGAGAATTAAGCTTTTTGTGTGCTGTGGAATAATTTGTCTTGTAATTTAGCTTTAATTCACATTTTCACAATTAATTAAACATCAACCTAATCATTATACACATAAAGCATTTAAATTGATGTATGAAGAATGATGGGGAATGAATAATGCTTTGAAGATCCATTTCAAATTAGTTGTTTGATTAATGAATATTCCACAAGGGCATTTGTGTGATGACCTCTGTTGATGACTTAAGGAAAGGCATGTCTGTTTAGATAATGAGAAGACAAAGTGAGTGAGAGTTATCTCTGCGAGTAAGCAGTGTAGAATTACAAGGATTAATGTATACGAAGCATATTACTTATTTGCATTGCTTGTAAGAGATAAAATAGAACTGTAAGTTCAGTAAATAAGTTTGGCATTTGAAAGATGCTGCTTAATGATAAAATGCAGTCGTTGTATATGCCGGTCGTCTTTCTCTGGTTATGGAGGACGACAGCGGAGGGCTGTTCTCTCTTCCTAAGCCCATTACGATCCTTCATCATACCTGACCTTTCAATTTCTTGCATGCAACAGAAGTAAAATGTTTCACACTGTAGCTCATTCACTTCCCGTTGCTTCTATAGTTATAAAGATGAAATACGAATGTTTTACCTGGTAACCATACTTAATAGATTGGGTTTCCAGGTGTTTTACTTCAGCAGTGTACAAAATGTATCTATAAAATTAGTGGTAACCTTATATATCAGAAATGCAGTGTACTTTGGCACCTAGAAGAGTTTCTGCGGTGCAGGGTTGCTGCCCCTGGCTCAGCACCCTCTGAGCTGCTGACTGTTTGAGGCAGGATACAGTGCTGCAGGGGCCAAGCAGATGTCCAGTCTGGTCATGCCTACCTTCCACAACGACGAAAATGTTGGGAAGAAAATGTTGCTGGGTATCAGTTTGACCATTTTTTGTGTTTATCAAAGATCCCAATGAAATATTTCATAAATATCTTGGGCAGCACTTAGCCATGTCTCCGCTCCCTGCGTTCAGCTTGTAGCACTGGGGCAATGTAGGGACAATAAAGCCCTTTAGAGACCACTCCTGAAAACGCCGGAGCCTGAAGAGCTCTTCAACAGGCAAGGGATACACGGCAGGCACCCTGACACGGCCACCACTTCCTAGGTGCCATTTCCAGTGCTGGTGGGGTCACTTGCTGTTAGTGCAGCTGCCTTCAATGATCTCACAGAAGGTGTAATTCAGGCAGAAAACCCAGTGGTATCAGCTTTTCCTTACTTTCCCTTCCCCTAGGCTGTCCTGGTTGTGAAAAGAGGGTGCTGTTTCTAAGTAAGAGTTCAGCAGGGTTGAGAGAAGTCCAGTCCAGCCCCTCTTGAGGATACCTCTGAGTCCCCCAGCTGACAAGAATGTAGGCATTAGATCTGGTCATGAGTCTTTTCATAAAGCACTCTTTTAATTGTAAAATGCAGATTTGATGAAATAGGATTTTTTCCGCATGACTAGGCAAGATTTACCATTTAAATCCGTTTTTTTTTTTTTTAAGAGATATTTCTCAGGTCCAGGATGGAGCTTGCAGTCCAAGCCTGGCCCTCTAAGAACTCAGAAAAGGACATAATGGATGAGACAAAATACCCCAAATCCAATAGTCTATCTCCATCAATGGCTAGTAGAGGATCAAGGGAATGCTAAACAGATAGCTTATACTCCCTGAGCTTCCAGTAGGCCAGGGGTTTCCTTCAGCAAAGGTGATATCTTTGTGTTTAAAAAGATACATAGCCTGCTTGGTTCAGTCAGAGATTAGGATGGGGTCTCCCCCATCCTAGTCAATAATATTTGCATTCAGTCTTCCCCTTTGGTTCAGGGAATATTGGGTAGTGAAAAGAAAGCCAGAATGCTTCTCATGTACAGATTGATATAGAACAGAGGCGTGAATGCTGGTTTCAGGCACCTTCTCTCTCTTTTTTTCCCATTCCCCTGAGTCCCTTTCTTCCAGCATCTTTTGTTCTCTTACTTGTCTCTGTAAAAACTGAAACAAAATTCTAATGTTTCATCTTAACCCAGGCAGTCATGGAGCAGCCAGGTTTATTCTTTTGTCCCTGTCCCCTGAAGTAGAGAGGGCAGCCAGCACAAGGACTGCACCCTATCTCCTCTCCACCTCATTCAAGCTTGAGTTGACAGCTTGGGGAAGATGTTTCGAATTTGCTGTCAAATGTAAAATTTTTTTCCTTAACCTGTGTGATTTCAAGGGCCACATCTGAGAATCTGGAAGGGGTTGTGAGAGGTGGGGACCTGGACAGGGACAGGGTGCTCGTGGATTGAACATCCACAGCTTTTAAACCATTCAGTCAGAGAAAAATCCCACCTTTCTCAGGTGCTTATCCTCTCTACTTCCTCAGCACAAGTGTAAAACTTTGCCTGGACCCCCACATGCACAGATCTCTTGATTGGGAGGTAATATTTCAAACAACAGTTTATCCTGCTAGGATAACTCCTTGCGTTTCGGATGGGATCTGAGGTGATGCATTAAAAGAAGACAGATCCTGTCCTCTTCCCCGTGGCATAACGTCTCTTGCCTGCTGGCATCTCTGCTTTCTCAGGCCTGGGCAGGAGGGATTTCTGCAAAGTCTGGGTACCAGGAGAGCAAGACCTCCTATTTCCCCAGCTTACATATTATCAAAATTGATTAGAGGGCAAATCAAAGCAGACTTGAAGTAAAGGATAATGCAGTGAAAATGGTGAAATAAATTTAGAAGTAGAGAATATCAGCACACAGATGTCAATCACAGCAGGATAAACTGCAGTATTTACACAAGAGAAATCAGAATCATGCCTACTGTGCTGTCTGCCAATATGCTCCTTTGGAACGGCACTACTTATAGCACAGTACTTTTACCACCAGTAGAAGCCCATAAATACTAGTACTTAAAATACAGAACACCTTTGCAGTCATCAATGGATAATCGTGATTTGAAGTTTATACCCCTAAAAGTGATCTCTTTGAGCTTTGTCATTATTCTTTGCTATACTTTTGAATTTTGGTATTGATAAAATTAATTCTGTCTTGTGATTGCAGTCAGTAAGTGAGAATGACAGGAAAATATATTTACTAATGAGCTCTTTTTAAATAACACTTTGAATCAATAAGAGCAGATGAAGCTGAACTTACACAGAACATTAAGCTGTGACCAGATGGAGCTTTAAAAATAATATGACAATAATGTCAACATAATAATTCGTGCACTGCTAACGTTCATTTTGCATTGGGCAGTAGATAAGGTATTTGGAATAATCTAAATCTACCTTTCAATAAAATGAGCACTTAAAAGTTTACGACTGACTTTTGGTGAGACTTAAGGGCATATGGGATAAATTTCTTTAGAAACGGGGACACAAACTCATAAGTAAGGTGTTAACTTTAATCTTTACCTGGATTCTGATGTAGAGTCCCTCAACAAAATTTAGGAAGTTACTACATTGTGGAAGTTAGAAAAGACACCTGCAGTGAGATGTTAGTAAGTAGTTGTGTTAGGCAAGGGCAATGCCATTTTTTGATTCATGCTGAACCACTAATTCCATCTAGTATAATGTATGGTCTTTCATGTGGTATCGATTAAATTACAAGTGCGTCACTAGTTAAATAAAATATCTTTAAAGCATTCTGTATAATTAGTTAATTTCTAATGATCCACGTAGCCTACTGGAAAAATCATAGGAAATAAATAAGGAATCTTCTCCCTCAAGAAAAGAGAAAGTGAGAGCTCCACTCTCAGTCCTCAGATGGTGTAAATCAGTGTCCTCCACTGACTTCACTGCTCAGGGATTTGTCGCATTATGTATTTGTCTTTGCTTGTGGTATAGCTGGAGTTAAAAGAAGGCAATTGTTTATCTCTAAGCTTCTTATCTTGTGAACAATATGCTGGTGTGTGTGTGGGGGGGTGGGTGTGTAGATTCAAAGTTACCACTGCAATAATGAAACTCCCATTAACTGGAGAAGATTATTATAAAATTTTAACGCCCCCCTCCCTGCAAGAAAACCCACCCGCTAAGTGTTTCTAAAGCCCTACGATAGAAGACCAATGGAAAGATCAGTCAGAGGTTTTCAGCTCCCAGTGCCCAGTGGCAGCTGACTCCCTCACGTGAATTGCCCTCCTGGCTCAGCCAGCAGCCCCGAGTAACAGTGGGCTGGCATTAATATGTCTTCACTAAAGGGTGAAACTCTTCGGCAGTTTCTTTGCCACCTGTGTATGTAAATTTTTTTTTCCTATACAGGCTTCTCATTAGTGTCCTAGAAAGAAATAGCCTTTCTGTGAAAATGAAATGTTGAAACTCTACTTCTAAGCGTGTGCTGTTCCACCCTTGCATTTTCAGTAGTAAAAACTGGTTGTTATATCTACAGCTGAACCCTTCAAAATCCTGAGCTTATTGAAAGAAAAGGGATCAATTTTGAAACTGTGCTGGAAAGAAAAAAAAAATGAGAGAAAGTATTCAATGACAAGGTATCCAGCCGTGCAAAGATGTTTGCAGGGTAGAGTTGCTGCCTTTATTCTTGAATGGCACAATTCAGAGAGCTTTTAGAGCAATAAAATCACACCTTTAGCAATCACGAGGGATGATTTCTGCACAGAAGTGTTGCAATGTAAAAGTCTAGGCAATGGACCTTAAGCTTGTTTTCCTGGTCCACCTTGAGGGATCTGAGCTGTTGTTTATGCATCGCTGTCCTGGTTCTCCAAAGTTACCCACAGAAGCTATTCATTTCCAAAGAGCTGGAAGGTTCACCACCTGCATGCAGGGCCAGGTATGATCTACTTCTGTGCTTTGCAGACCCTGGTACAAACAAATTTTCAGCTTTCCAGGCAGGTGGGTTCCTAAACTCTCATCCAAGCTTTCACTGCGTTTTCGGGTTTAACCAAAGGTAATATATCAAAATGAAATTCAGCAAAGCAATAGCTTTATTTTGCCCGGTCTCATTTAAAAACTGTGTGGACCATGAGGCATGGGGTCTGTCAGGTACCCGTCTCTCAGAAGAGAATAAACTGTTGGTCCTGTGAAGCACTGTGGCAGTTCAAGAAAAGATTAATGTTGAACTGTCCTGAGACAAGATATTTTAATTGTATTTTGCAAACTAAATTAGTTCTGCATGGATCAATCCAACCTAAGCCAATCTACTTCATTTTCATTTTACACGTCAGAAATTGAAACATGACAGAAAAATTTCAGTTCTCCCAAATTTGCTTTCTATTGAAACAAAGTCTTCGCCCCAAAATTCTCTATAAAATTCTCAACTGACATGTAATATTTACTTTTTCCTGCTCATGGCTTAAAGCCGACTTCCTTCAAGGTTACTGTTTGCAAAATCCTTTTGCTGGATGGAAGACACGCAAAGATCAAAGCTGTCCCTGAACTGACTGGTTTCATCAGGGAAAGGTGCCTCTCCAGCTCATCAAAACGTACGCTCTAAAACCAGGCAAACAGCTCAGAATAAATATTGTATGATGATTTCACTCAAAGGGGCAGGTTTGGGGTTGCAACCATGCTGCCATGAACACGGATAGCTTTTGGTCAGCTTGGACAGGGGGTTAATCGTGCTTGCTTCTGTCTGCAGTGAAATGAGCTGTTTTGAAGAATCACAAGCCAGCAAATTCAACAGCGGGAAGGAGAGAGAGAGGGCATTGCGGAGTCGTTGCACAAGGACTGGTAGCTGCTGCTTGCTGGTGAGAGCCATTCCAGACCTTATGCTTGTAATTGGCACTCTAAGATGCTTTTGCTTTTTATGATTCCAAGTGAGCCATTCAGCTAACGCTAATTTCATTCAATGGCAATAAAGGTGAAATCTTTCTAAAAATAATTCTCTTCCTTTGCATCAAGATATGATCCCTAAGTAAACAGGCTTTAATTAATGGCAGAGAGTATCCTGTCAGCTAGCAACACTCCCTTCCTCTGTGGAGCTACGCTGAGTTCATGGAGTTTTTAAAATGTCTCCTCAGACACAGCATCGCTGTTTCTCTCATCCTACCGCCCAACTCCCCTCTCTGCAGTGAGACGCAATGGTTTTGAGCGATACGATACAAAAATAGCACCTAAGCAGCTGTACTAAGTGAGTCTGCTGTGCCATTAGAAAGGAGAAAATCTTTCAGTTTGCTCTGTGGAGGTTTGTACAGTGGTGGCATTTCAATATTTTTTAAAAACCTCTCATCTTTTTGCATGCCTGTACTGAGAGGTGATAGTCTCCAGTGAACACAATGTGCATACCATCGGCTGCTTTGTCTAGGAGTTATCCTCACCAGAAATCAGGGAATAAGGTTGTTTTGATGACTCACAGGTTAGGTAAAATAGTGTTGTACTTTTCATCAGCTGTGGGTTGTCTCTGTCTCACCTTGGTGCTGCGGGGATTGGAGAGACATAGGAAGGGTCATCTTAGCTCTCAAAAGTATTTGGCAACAACTTGCTCCTGGCCCGAGGTACCCCACTTCCAGCCCCCTTTCCCTCCTCAGCGTGCCTGCAGGTTGGGTAGTGCAGACACTGGTGTTTCCGAACATTTTCTCACTGCTGCTGGCTATTTCAGATTAGCTTTCTGTGCTGGTAATATTTCTAACCTGATGGCTGGTTGCCTGCTAGAGCACTGCTTAGTGCATACAACTTGCAAAATGTTGCTGGAAGGGTCCTATCTGTCAACGCTGAAGGAACCAAGCCATGCAAGCTCCTCTCTGCTGTGGAGGACCCACGTAACACAAGGGAAAGGGCTTCGGGAAGCACTGCATCCCTGCAGCCTTCATCACCTCCCCTCTGTTACCTCTGTAAGGGCACCTCATTGACAACCTGTGTGTGTTACCTGCTGGCAAGATTGATCTTTACCCTCTGTCAGAAAGATGCTTAATGATCATTCAGATTAATTTCCAAATGTCCTTGTGATATCTCTCAGGGAGGAAGACAAACAGGGGGTTTGCTATATTTAACTGGGTTTCGTAAGAGGTTTGTTTTGCTGGTAGATCAAGTCAGTGAAGAAATGTTTGCCGGCAGTTATGACCTCACTGATGCCGTTGACCAAATGGAAAGGCGGCTCTTTCTGCTGACCTGCCTGAGCGGGCTCTGGCGCTTCTCCCTCTGCACCATTAGAGCAATAGAGGCATTAGTGGTAAGTGGAGCTTAAGCCTTTACACACTAAGGAATTGCTTGCTGAGAAATACAAGGAAGGAGAGAGAACTTCAATTAGAGAGAGGATGACGACAATCAAATAGGTGACAGGCAGGGTGGGCACGGCGTGCTGAACAGCTTTTCAGTGGCCACATCAGTGCAAGCAGTAGCTGTCCCTGCTGCTGGCTCTTTCCCTGTGTTTCATGCCTCTCTCCTTATCCCACAGCCCTGTTCTGGCACAGCTTTTTTTCCAGGCAGGCAGTGAAGCAGGCTGGAAAGTAAACACTCTTTATTTTCTTCCAGAGGTTATTTTTTAGCTGGATCAAATTTCTCCAGCCTACCTGACCACATGGACACAAATGCAGCAGCAGGGACACAAAGATTCATGGCCAGGAGCAAGCCTTTGGAAAGGTCAGCAACTGGCCTGAGCCGATCTGCCACCAAAAGCCAGACCACAGCTTTGGACGAGGCAGTATCATGGAAATGCTCTGTCTTTTGATTTAACATGCAAAAACCTGCAAGGTAGAAATTATGCCAATTCACTAACTGGATTTCTGGAAAGGAGCCCCTATTGTATTTTAAAGAGCTTTGATCATGCAGTCAAAGGAGCATATACACACATCTTTGGCTCTCCAGTATCTTTTTCCAGCAAAGAATCAATACGGTTGCTGCAGATTTTCAAAGAAAAATGAACCCCGTGGCAACTGGTTGCTTGTAAAAATGTTTTATGTGGTTCTTGCCTTGCTTGACTATGATGAACAAGAAAGAGTTGGTTCTTGCCTTGCTTGACTATTATGAGTAAGGAAGAGATGTATATCGACCACACTCTGTTAATTGGGAAATTCTCCGGAGTCACAGGCAGACTCCTGGACTGGTCCCCCCAGTGCCTCAGGGAGCATCCCCTCGTCCCACAACTACACTGGGGCTGCTGGGCCCAGTGGTCAGGCCAGAGGGCTGCGAGGAAAACCCGAGATCACAAACTGGGATTGTTTAAAACAAAAACTAAATATTAAATGAAAGCAAGCCATAAAAATGGCTCTTTGCCACTTTGTACAGAAGACTGCGGAGGGGTCATTCACAGATGGCATAATCACCACGAGGCAAAAATAAACCAAAATTGCAGTTTTAATATCAGAGATATAATCAAGATTTGGCCTACTTGTTGCACATTTTGTTTTATAGGCAGAAGTTATGGGTTTATGTACTGGAACTCTCTTTATAACAGCTTATCAAAAGTGCTTCACATGAACATATGTTTTCCCATGGTTGTGTTTTCCGAGCATGCTGAACGATTTAGTAATACCAGCTAATGATGCAAAATGGGTTTCAATAGCAATTTTAGTGGCTAAATGAATCATACTTAGATAAGGGAAATCTGAAACATTCCAATTTATGCAAAATTGCTAAATGACCTATCCAACATATCTCTGAGGAGAATTTAACACAGGGTGGTACACGGAACTGGAAAAATACAGCAATGTTTTCTCCTTCACAAATGAATGGGATTTTAAAGAGAACTTTAACATGCAATACCAACTATTTTCTTTATGCTTGTTATCCTCAAAAAGATTCATGTAAGTCTTTGGAGATGAATTCTTTTCTTCCCTTTTGTAATCTACTGAAATACTGGCTCATTGTAATTTGTTTTCTTTTTCCTGTGATTTCTGTGTCTTTTTCTCTTTCTTCTCTCTCATTAGATATTAATAAACAGAGGAAAACAGAAAAATACAAGTGATGTGACTAGGCAAACAAATGCTGCACTGCATATTTTATCTTTCTTTATTTTATACACCTATCAAGTGAGGTGATTTCCTCCAAAAAGAGTTTTTCAAATCTGCTTAACAAATATGAGAAGATTTCTTACAGAGTTTTGGACATGCCAGAGTTGATTAACAAATGCATTCATATTTGTGCAACTAAAATCAAATTACCATAACACCTTCAGAAAAGAAAAATGGAATTAGCTGAGTTCCATGTCATGATTTGTATCAGAAAACTATTTGGACTATCCGTCTGCTTTGTCCTTTTCTTAGGTCCCTGTCCAAAAGCGGTGATCTACTTGCTGGTTTGGGGAAAGAAGCAAAAAGGAAGGGTCAGTAAACCAATGGAAAATCTTGTTGACATAATACAAGGCAAGCTGTCCAGAAAAGTAAGTGTTACTCTTGAGACACTAATCACTAAAGATGTTCATGGTATGTGAATTTTGTTCAGTCTTCCAGTATTGGTAGATTGTATTTCTAAAACTGATGCCTGAAAAAGTGCTTTATTAAGGAAGCATATACTATTTACTGCAGCACTGGGTAGCATTTTATATTGCAAAACACTTCTTAACTTTTAAATAAATTTTATCCCTGGTGACAAGTTAATAGAGATCACACTAGGCTATTTGCTATGAATTGATTTATGTTGGTAGTAGGCAGAAACGGTAGCCTTCTTATTCTAAGAGAAAATTGGGAGTGGGTTGTGGAGGAGGAAGTAGAGGAAAAATGAATTTTATAGTGATCTTAATTAGAAAAATATTACAGCACCAGGGTCGCACAAAGGGAGTGAAGCATTGTTTTACTTTATGGCAAAAAGATTGATAGATTCTGCCTAGGATTTGTGGCAAAAGCCCATTGTAAATTGCCATAAACAACAAATAAAAATCACAGCCAGAAACAATTCTTTTGTGCAACTGGCCTGCACAATCAGGATTTTGTTCTTCTTTTTTAGGATATTTCATATACTCCTACCTCTGTATTTTCAAAACAATCTCTGTTGAGACATGAAACAACTACCAATAGAATACAGGACTTAAAATGAGTCCGTGAGGGTAAGCTATCCTCAGTGCACATATTGAGAAAAATAGAATATTTAAAGTTGATGTTGACCTATTTTAATTATTTATGTGCTTCTCAGACATTGAAACATGAAGTTTGGGACCAGCAGCACCTAGAATGTGTCCTCTCAATAGGTTGGAAGCGTGCTCAGGGACTCCATTCAAGTGTAAAGGAACATTATAGGATGGCACGATAACTGATAGAAGATTACAGACTCTGATTAAATTACTGCAAGCCAAAAGCAGTGAAAATAGCGCAAGAAATTAATTTACAGAAAAAATCAGTCTTGAAACGTTCTCAAGCAACACTAATTTAAGCTTTTCATTGCTTTGAAGAAATGGTGTTACATGAAACTCAGAACACATTTCAAAGGTCTTCAAAATCCTATAGAGGCTAAAATGATTTTCAAATCACAGCCCTTCCTACCTCTCTTTTCTTTTGGTATCACCTAGGAGCATGGTGGAAAGGTGGAGATCTGCATCAGGATAAGATGCACATACTTACTGTGCCTGGGAAGTAAAAAAAATCTCCGAGAAATCTCTGAGCCCTAGACCTAGGCATGTCAAGTGATACTGTCAAATATTAAATCTGACTGCCAGATAAGCAAACAAATGTCAGCAAATAGCTCCATGACAGGAAAATTAAGCAAATTCATTATTTTTGTGGGCTTCAAATCTTTTTTTTTTCTCAAGGCTGCAACCTGCATTACTTCAACCATGACATACCCAGGCCAGATCCTTGTTTTGTTCGGCGTGCCTCCACGTGACATGCCGCAGCGTGTCACGCTCACGATCCTAGTCTCTTTACTTTGTCTCTAAGAAAAGGGCATCTCAAATGGGAGACAATTTAGAGGATCATGTTCAGAGGTAGTGGATACCTTAGATATACTATCGATGGAAATGTAACCAGTATAAAGTCAGGTGCCTACACTGAAACACCTAATTTCATGTGGCTGATTGTTACCACTTGCTTCATGGGAAAGGGTACGGTTTCATTCCCGAGGTAGGCATGGGATATTCTGCCCTAATAATTTCCCTGCCTGCTTCCAACAGATGCAGGCTGACTCCCACCTTGAAGCCTATTCCTTGCCTCCAAGATGCTTTTTATTTTTTGGGTCTTCTACAAGTTAAATGTTCATCGCATGGAAAGGACTTCTTGAATTTGTTAAATTTGATGTTATCACATTCCCATGCTTTCTTTCTCTTTGTTATTATTTTAATACCTGAAACACAGAAGCTCACAAAACAGGTTATGGCAATTATTCTGTATTGATATGTTTCCAGAGAAAAAGGACACCTTTGAATGTCAGAAGAGAAATTAAGAGACAGTAGAATATATTTTAATGTAAATATAATAATTAGTTCTAAAATCAGGAATTAAATACTTTCCTTAAGAAACAGATTTACAATGTCATTAACAACTAATTGTACAGTGTTTATATTCTTACTCTCTTAAAACAAGTTCTTTTCTTTAAATATTTTTTTTAATTCTCAAAGCAGCAGCTGTCTAAAAAGAAGACTTACATTTTGCTTGAAAATTAATCCTGGGCATAGCAAATATTAGAAAAATGATAAAAAGTAAGATCGCATCCCTTTTTTTTCCCACTGTGAAATTACACAAATGACATTACAACATTTCAGAGTGTTTTTTATAAATAATTTTCACTTTACATTGAATATTTGCACATTAATAACTTGGGGATTTTGTCATTTTCAGTGTACTCTTCTTTCTTGAACACTGTGTGATTATTCATAATGAGCAGCCAGTGTCTTTGAAAGTACTGTAGACTGTGCAAGTAAGATAAAAAAAAATTATTTTTGTAGTGACTGCAAATGAAAGACCTCATTAATCAACTAGATTCCATTTAAACATTAGCATTAGAAACTTCAGTATACCATCATTATATGTTTAACCCCTTAAATGCTGCGCCCCTCAAAGTCACCCCCTGGAACCTGTGCGACAGCGTTGCACAGGGAATACGTACCCTGAGTTAATGAAATGTGTGCTCCAGACTGAGAGCGGAGCTGAAGCCTTCTCCTGGATGCATTCTCAGACCTTTCGCTGCGTTTACTAAAAGCACTATTTGAGCACTGATGGCAGAAACAGCTCCCTTCCCAAAGCATTTGGATGGGTTAAGAAACTGCTGATTCTCCAGAAAAGGGTATTTATGACGCTAATCTGGATGGATTTTTGTATTATAAAGTTAGCCCAGTAACGCTGACTGCATTTGCCTTTCTCTGTGTGCGTGTATTAGCATTCGATTTTATAGCTCTTTGAAGAAATATCTGAAGTATTAGAGAAATGTACCACTTTTCTCTGAGGAAGCTATGGAGGTATCTGCTGCAGTCCGTGGTTAAAGCTGAGATGTATTTTACATTTATTAGGCATTCAGCCCCTGTTAATTCTGAAATGTATATTGTGGGACCATATTCGGGAAATACCATAAGCGAAAAGGAAAACAGTCTGAAACTGTGTATCTTTCAACTCAGCTTAATCAGGAGATATGTGCATAAAACACAAAGTTCTTTACTTGCAAATTATTACAGGGTGTCAGTAGAGATATTGCTTGCTTTATTTTTGTTTTTTTTTAAAGGAAAGTAAGCCTGCTGGAGGCATAAAAAATACCCCTAAAAACATCTACATTTTTCTCAGTTTGGTGTGTTGCATCTGTATATGTTATACTCATCTGCTTTTTCCTGAACACTGCCAAGCCCCACTGGATTCAAGGCTGCATTTTGTCAGCCATTGCACCCCCACGAGAGACAGTTACTTCAGAGGACCAAGGGCTCAGAGGTCATCGAGCTCATAACTTGGTTTCTGCTCGCTTAGGGCTCTAAGAAGAAGAACAGAGACCTGCAACAGTGTCAGGCTAAAGAAACACTTGCTGCTGGTTAGGTAGCCGCTGCCAACGGCGCGGTACTGGGTTAGACTCAGATCCAGCTAAGCAAAGCTGTGGCTTCCCTAAAGACCTGAGTACTTTTGAGGATTGAAAATTAATGTGATCCATGTGTGGTAATATAGGACATAGTACATGCTAATATAAAACCCGTATTCCTGTGTCATCCCAAGGTGCTGTTTGTAAGTTAGGTTCTCTTAAAATCTTTATTTATACTAACTTCAGCTGGACTCCACAGCTGAGAAGCTGCTAGGCAGAGAAGACCATGGCCCCAAGGCAACCCATAAACCGTGCCTCTTGCACTGGAAGAGGTGGGACTGGGACACTGTCCTCACACCCTCCCCGAGGGAGCAAGCTTACCTGCATCACCCACGCAGTGTCATTTCCTCCTCCCAAGCATTAGCTTCCCACGTTATGAGACAACAGACGTGTCCATGCGGACAGGCAACTTGTGCTTGATTTATTGTCGCTGATGCTGACACAAGTAATAAATTCAAAAGAAGATGAAAATTGCCTAGCAAGAATGATTCAAATAACACCTGCCTTCCTGGGCAAAGGAGCACTTATTTCCTTCTCCTCCACTGACAACACACTCACTGACCTTTACAGGAATGGTGAAAACTGCACACATGCTATTATTTAAGAAATTAATGCCTTTTTATATCTCGTCTCTAAACAAACATAAAAGAAAGAGCAGGATCTGTGCTCTGGCACTTATTATATGGAAAAAATATTAACTCTCCTACCAACAAAGGGTAGAAATCCTACTTACTTAATAAAAATTTAAAAATGTATTAGAATGATGTAGAAGAGGTATCAATTCTGAAATGTTGATGAATGTTTTGAAATGATGTGTTGAATAAGTGATTTTTGTAACAGCCAGCGCTCTCAGAAAAATGCCAATAAAAGTTTCTGTCCACATATTAAGTGCAAGTTGCAATTCTCCCAAGTGAATGAAATTAAGATTTGAAGCTGAAGAGCAATTTGCATCTTAAAACCACTATACCTCATTGAGCACAGTTGATAGTAGCATTCTGCCTATTCGCACGCTTTCTGGGTTTCAAGATCGGAAACAATTGTTGGAAATGTAGTGTGTTTTTCTGCATCTTTATAGCTGGAGATACTCCTATATAAAAATATAGACGAATACTCTTTTATACCCAAAAACCTGCAGAAACGGTGGTATCTCCATGACAGAGATTCAAAACTCAAGTTGAGAAGGCCTTGAGCAACCTTCCTTCGCTGGACCCCGTTTGAGTGGAAGGCTGGACCAGAAGACCTCTGGAGATCCCTTCCAGCTACTTTGTCCTGCAAGTTCCTGAAACACACAGTGCTTCCTTGCCAGTTCATGCACGCAATGCTTTAAGAACTGTGTGATTTCTGAAGGAGTTAAAGGACTAATAGATGATGCAAAGGAGGGGTGAGGGGAGAAGTCAAAGGCACAGATTTGTTAGGGTTAGGGCTGTCAACACTGCTAGTACCTCTCTACCCCCTTTTTTAATTAGGAACAGAGTCTAGAACTGAACATCTCCAAGAGAGTGAGGAACAGTGTTGTGTGAAAGGTATAATATGGATATGTGAAGCTCTCTTCAGGATGGTGTTGTTGGTGGGTCCAGTTATATTCTGGACCAGTCTTACCCAGAGCTCGGTGGAGGAGTAGCAATGGAGAACATTGAGCTCTGGTGTGTCATGCACCCAAGAGCGGTCCTTTGAGGAGTGAGACAAGCAGCATGTCGCATAGCCACCTCATGGGCTGATCTGCTTCCTGTCGTGTCCCAAAGCAGCAGGCAAAGGGAGGCAGAAAAATCACCAAGACTTTTATTTGTTCTCCCCTTCTCAGTTGCACAGTGACTGCTATGTCTAAGAGGGTGATATGCTTCAGCCGTTAAAAGGCAGTCTAGTAATTTTATTTCTTCTTACAGGGACCCTGTCTCTACTAAGGGTATTCTTTTAATGCATAGATTTGTTAAAGGTGTTTCTTTAAATGCAGAGTACTGTTTGGCTATTTTCTTTCTTCTTTTTTTTTACCCTCCAGGATTTAGGTCAACACAGCTATAGTCATGTTCAAGCATTTAAGCAATTAGTACCAGGTATGTTTTAAAATAAATGGCAGTATGTTGGCTCAAGGTAGAAACGCTGGCATAGAGACATTCAGGTATGGGTGGTACTAAGCAAAACTCAAAGTATTTTTTACTATTTTATGATAAGATAATACAATTTGAGGGAAATCTCTGTAGTTGGGTCCCTATCCCTTTCAGTTGTAAAAGCTTGAGATGGCTAGAGCACCAAAATGAAAAGAAATGGGCTGCCAATCTCTCCAGTCCCAATAGGGTTGGAGATGAACAGCTCTTCACACAGCTACAGCTGCGCACCAGGCACATGCTTTTCTTCATTTAGCACTTGGGACTGACCAAATGTGGAGTCTGATGGACTGCTCAGTAGATGAGTATAAAAGTTCTTCTTTATCATAATTTGCACTGCACTGTTTGGTCAACTTCCATTATAGCTGTCTCCTATGATGATAGATAGCCCATAACATTTGAATCACCCAATATTCCTTCCCAAATTAAGTAAAGGAGGAAAAGAGCTTAAAATATTTATAATGAAAGCCTGCGTATCAAGTTATAGATAACCTCGTTCTGAGATGGATTCAGATATCCTCATTTTTCTTGTGTAATTCTGGACATTTTGGTATGAGCCTGACACAGGTCATAGCCCATGGGTTTCTGAGCAGGAGGCTGATAACTCTATAAGTTGTGACTGTGGGACCGAGAGATAGGAATATCCTTTAGAGTGTGAGTAATAGACAGAAATGTTTTCTACAATGACCAAATATTATTTTTCATCAGCCCTCTAAAAAGTTTCAACCTGCCCTAATTTTCTCCATTGAATCTAATAGAACTGGATTAAACTACAGGGGAGATGAGAACATAAATTTGATTCCTTTCATTCCATGTAATATTAGGGTTTGTATTCTTTCAAGCTGTAATAACCTCTAGACTTCAGCAAAATTGAAAACCTTTAAATAGCCTTTCACAACCTTTCAGCGTAGTAATGAAGTTTTAAGTGCTCACTGGGGATTTTCAGTTCAGAAAAATCTAAGCAGCAGTAGATATTAAAATCTAATGTTTACTTCAACTCTTTTACAGCCTAATGGGTTTTTCTGACAGTGTAATTTTTAAAAGGTTGGGTTTCATTTATTAATATAGTATACTCACCCTGGAAATCTTTCTTCTTTAAGGACTCTGGTGGGAGCCTTATACTTATACTTTGTTGGAACACCTGAAAAGCCAGCTAGAACAGGGAAAAGAGAAACTTGCTAAGACCCGACTAGAACAACAAGCAGGTTAAAAAAAAAGAAGCCTCATGATTTAAACACCACAGGAGGCAAAAAACAAATTAAGGATGTAGATTCCCTGTGTGCACATAATTACAAGTATGTGAGTCACTGGAGTCAGCACGGTTGCTCATCTACCTAAAGACCTAGAGAGGATGTCTGGCTGCACTCAACTCGGGGAGTAGCTAAACGGATTTTATTTATTTATTTATTAATCTGTTGCTCAAGGGGGTAGCAGTGGGGAGAGAAAATTGCAGGGTGAATTTACACTGATTAAAGAAACACAGTCTGTGTACACAGACGTTTCTGAGGCACAGTGTGGGACTGGAAGGATTCTGGTTTTGTGTGCTGCTAAATTAGTGGAGAAAACAGGATCTGAATTTCATAGAGACAATAACAGTATAAGTCCCAGAGGGATATTTTTCATTGCTGTATCGCTCTATATACAATGTTTTATACATATATATTTTTATTATGCATACAAACAGTTATTAGTATTTGCTGGGAACATACAGTAATGTGACTGGGAGCTTTGCTTCCTTTTACAATAATGTATTCAGATGGCACTAAGATATCTTTTGTTGATAGTTCTTCATCTTCTTCTTAGATCATAAAATAGAAGCGGAAGGAAATACAGAAATAAGGACATAGGGACATAAGGAAATTATCTAAAATTGTCCCGTGCTTCTAAAGCAACAAATTACAGTATGTTTTCATTAAGAAAATAAACATGTAGGAGAGGGCGGATTTGCTTATGAATATCTCTTAAGTACATAAACACATGCAAATGAAAAGAAACAGGTCCCAACATAGACATATATGTAATAGTAAAATATCCCATGGCTGGTTTGTAATTTCTAGCTGATTTTGACTCATCAGCGTGTGCTTAAGTTTAAGAGCGTGTTCATTTCTATTGGTTAAACAAAATGCTATCAGGCTAACGACCAGTGCGGTGCCCCAAGCCACCTACTGAAATCCCTCTTATAAGTCCTTGTTTACCCATTCAAGCCTGTGCTGGCTTCTCAGGGAAAGGAGTTTCCTGACTTGTCCATGATGTTCTGCTGTTGCTCTCAGTCTGTACTTCATGGAGAAATACGAGGAGAGTCAGATTGGTGGTCGCAAGTAAGAGCTAAAGACTGTTACTGAAGAACAGGAATGCCTGTGCTCCGCAACTTGCTCTTCCAGTTCCCGGCAGACATACTTCAACTGTTCAGCTCTCCTCGCTCAACAACAGCAAAGTGTTAACATCTCAGAGGATGTCAATTGTCGAGCAGCGCAAAATGGCACAACTCTTCAATTTTCATGAGATGAAAAGAGAATAGAAGCTTTAGGTAAAGGGAAAAGCTAAGAAGCCAGAGAAGTGCTCACAATATGGGGAGGAAAACATGAGAGAGAGAGGGAGAGAGACAAAGCATACACTGAAAGAGGTTTGAGAGAGACATTGCTGGTTCAGAAAATGCATTTATATGAACATTGCAGGGAAAGTTACTTCATAAGAAAATCTAAGAAACTGAAATGTAGAATTTCCCCATTTCATGTGTCATGTGATGCTCAGGATTAAATACTTTTGCTGGTTGAGACATTTCCAAGGAGTCATTTGAGCCCCTGTCATGGATATGGTTGGGGCTGCTGCTTCTGTGAGGGATAAAAATTTCTACTCAGCTTTCCTCTCTGTCTCCAGACATATGAACGTTCTGACCACGTGAACGTAGCTTTCTGCAGCATGTATGGAATAGAAATGCAGTGCCAGTGGAGCAAGTCACTTGCTTTTAGTCTTTGCAGGCAAAAGTCCCATTCAAATTACTTTCCCATGGATTTATTTAAATCAGTCTTGGGCAGATAGGAGAAGGAAGAAAACAAAATGTTACGAACAAGAGGGAATTCTGACAGAGAAGGAAAGCAGGTTAGAAAGAATAATTGAGACCTAGAAGAAAAAATGACAAAATGGATTACCCGCACCTCTGTTTTCACACAGTAACAGAAGAAAGCAGGGGAATGAACAAAAGGGAAAATGCAATGCAAAGAAATGGTAGTTGAGGCATACGAGAAGCTCAGAACACTGGTAACACATGCTGAGCTAGCTCCCTCACTTGGTGTAACTCCACTGGTTTTGTAGGTATTTGGAAGTGGCTTTACCAGAGCAGGCATGTGTGTCAGACCCACAGAGGGGAGCAAACCCAGGTCTACTTCTAGAGAAGTCAAGGTGACGTCCTGGCCTTTCCTTAGAGTTAAGACGTTGGTGTTCGGTCCCCGCCCTTGGGAGATTTGTGTGCCTCTGCCATTCCCCACCGGTCTCCAGCCTTGTGCCCCAATGGAGCAAAGCATGAAATTCAGGCAGACCAAAATGGAAGCACCAGGCAACACAGTGGCAAATGAAAATACTGCTGATGAAGACAGGCTAATGGACTTCAGAAAGAATACTCTGGGGTATTCATGCACATTGCTGCTTTGAAATTAGCTGTAACCACTAAGGAGAAAGACCAGGATATCACTGTGGACAGCTCACCGTAAACCTCTGCTTAAGATGCAAATGTAAAACAGTTGATTAAGAAGCGACACAGCCAAACTGGTTATCTGAGGAACTGGATACAGAATAAAACTCGACAGTGCCATGATTTGAAAAGATTCCCTTCTCCCTCCAACTCCATGCTGCTCAAGCAACTCTGTCTTGGAAAGATATAACAAGAGGGAGGGGTTTCAAAAGACAAATTTTGAAATTTAAGTTTAAGACTTTAAGTCTTAAGTTTAAGACAGAGCGAGATTTTTGTTTGACCAGATGATCTTTCACGGTCCCTTCCAACCTGGGCTGTTCTATGATTCTATGATTCTGAAATGAGAAGAGGCTGAAAAGTATCGGGACTGTTATGTATGGAAGGGGCATTGCCTAGAAGAGGTAGCTTACTCCTGCGTCCCCTTTTGCTTAACAACATATGTGAGAAGACAAAGTAAAGCTGAAAAACAATGAACTTTTAAATAAATAAATAAATGATAATTTTAAAGCAGTATATCCAGTCACTAAAGATACTTCCAGATCCCGGGAGCTGAGACAAGAACTGAACATTTGCATGGGCAATGAAAATGTCCACCCTATCTCCAGATAGAATGCTCTTTTTACACAGTTCTTACTAATTGGGGTTATAAGAATTGAAATTGTTGGGCATGAAAGAACTGCCAGGGGCATGTCTCTATTGCAGGATGGAGTGCTGTGCAGATATGACCAAATTAACTGAGCAAGGCATGGGCCGATATCTCACCCAAAATTGCACTCTGTCACTCCAGGCACTTGAGATTACTATGTTTATAGAGAGTTTGGGTATGTCTTCATGGCACTGCACTGTGCCTGCTACCTTAAAAGTGACAATGCTAGATATAAACTTCTCTTGTCAGAGATTGCCTCATATGCCTTGCACCTTTCTCTGATTTTAGAATCACGTGAAAAGACAAGACTTAGAAAAGAGTTCAAGATCATCTTAGTTTGTCTCTCTTCAACAGAGCTGGACCAACAAAGCCATGTGTCCTCATGCACATTTGTCTATCTTTGAGATCAAAGCATGGACATTCCACAGCCTGCTCATCCACCACTATCATGAAAAATAGATTATTTCCTTTGTTTTTAAAGAAGCCTTGTTTCTGGTGCTTGCTATTGTCTCTTTCAGTCTCACGAAATGAACCATTGTAGAACATTCCCATTTCTTTTTTCAGATGCTGTCCGTCTGAATAGTGTACTGTTTTCTTGAGTTTCTTCAAAACTCAGCACAGCATTTTAGCTGGAGATCCTTCAGTGCTGGGTCATTATTTTGTGAGCATCTCTCAGTGCTTCTTGACCTCTTGTGACAACATTTTTGAAACAGCAGGGCTTTGGTTATTCATATCAGTAAGGTGATATGCTATTTAAGTTTTACACTCTGGTGGCTAATGGAAATATCAGAGAACAGCAGACTCAGGTGCAATGCACTGCAGACCCTTGCTTGATATAGTCCTCTGTTTGATAATCAAACACTGGTAGCTACATTTAGACTATGTTTTTCCAGCAGTTATACCCAGCCTGGAATAATTTCCCACAGAACCGTTTTCCCTAGCTTTCTCATAAGACGGTGTCAAAAGCCTTACTGAAGAGAAGGTGTGTGACATCTACTATAGCTTCCATATCCACTAGTCATTCTCCTGTCACGGGAAGAAATTAGATTGTTTTGATGTGATTGTTCCTGACAAATCGATTCAGACTGTTGCTTATCTTGTTTTCTTTTCAGGGCTTATGAAAAGTCCTTTGTTTAATTGTTTGTTCCACTGCTTTTTGGGGATTTGAAATTGAGCTGGTAGTTCTCTGGCTCCTCCTGTATAAATATCAGCTTTCTGTTGGACCTTCCCAGTTTTCTAATATCTCACTAGTCGCCCATGAATCCTCAAAGAGAGTGGGTAATGATTCTGACATTGCTTCAGCCAGATCTTTAAATACAATAATTGAGCTAATTACTTTTTAACCTCTTATTTGCCTGCATTAACCTGAGGTATTACCCCAGTGTCATTGGTATTGCTGGCTACCGTATTGTAGCTCGCCTCTGTAGTAAAGACAGATACAAAAAAGCAGTAAGCTTTGGTCTTCTCATCACTACCTTTTGATAATTTTTCCTTTGCCATTTATGTTCTGACACATTTTTTCATCTCTTAGTACTGCTAATGTTCTTCAATGATTTCTATTTGTGCACCATGTCACTTCATAGTTGTATCTCATTTCATGCTTTTGTGAATCTATATAGTCTTTTGTTATTTCTGTAAGCCTGTCTGTAAGCTGACATAATTTTTGCCTCCTGTATGTCTTCAAGTATTCCTGGTAAGTGAAAAGATTATCGTTTACCAAAACTCTCTCTGTTAGTTTCTCCTTATTATAGTTTGCACTTGTGTCCTTAGTACGGTCATGTTGAGGAACTGCCATTTCTCCTTGAATATTTTTCCCTTTCAGCTTAGTTCTTGGAGAGCTGAGCAGAAAATTTTTTGAGGTTATAAATCTCTTGAAGTCCATTGGTTTCTGTTTTGTTGCTCTTTCTCCGTAATGATGCTCACTTGAACTGTTTTCTATATTCAGGTTTTCAAATGACTCATGCCGTTAGTTAGAATCAATGATAGAAATACTTTGTTTCTGGAGGTTTCTCTGCCATCTCTATCAAGTAGTTGTTGCCAGAGCATCTGAAGGAGAATGGGATTCCCTATCCCAGTATATCCAGTTTCCATTAGCTGCCTGCGCAGCTGAAATGCTTGAGCGCCGCCAAGTCCTTTCATTTAAATGATTCTGCTTATTGCTTATAAAAGCCTCTTCCACCAGATCATCTTGTTTTGGTGAACTTTAATAGATTCCCCACCACATGTATTTCCCTTTAATCATTACTTAAGAGCTCTTCAGCTGCTCAAAAGCCCTCTGCATTCTGGGATCTCAGAGCAAATAAATATGTCCTTAATATTTGAAATATCAGATCCTTCCTTTTTCCTCTATCTGTACTTCTTAAGTAAGTTTTGTATCACTTCATATGCTAGTTCTGAGAACGTGATTGGACTGAGCCTCTTAGGCCAAGTAAGCAATAATTTTGACCATGTATGAAGACTTCAATCTTCTCTTGTTTATTCCAGATACTTGTGTATTGGTATGCAGATGTCTAAGATAATCACTGAATTTGATCCATTATTCTCTTCCTTGTCTCATCTCTGATCCTATTTTGAATAGATCCATCCCCCCAAAATGTTATGGCCTGACCAGATTACTCCTGCTCATACATAGCTATCCACGGTGGCTTCTTGCTTTGTCACCTCTCCCTCTCAGTCCCAAAGACATAGGTACTCACATAGGCTTTACTGGCTCATGTGCAAAGATTGACCTCTGGTGGATTAGCAGGGCTACTGGTGTGACCCATTTGGGCTCTTCCTGCATCTCCTATATATCTGCATACTTTGGAGCTGACATTCCTGAGACTGACAGGGGAGACCCCACTTAGCGTTTTCTGCATCTGTATGAGCTTGAGCCTGATGGCTCCACAGGTGATCTATCTGTGATAGTCTCTACTTCATTTGTCTTGAAGAATAAACCCAAGAGTTTTAGATGTGTTTTGTTTATAAGCATAGCCCGGGGAGGGAAGTGCAGCAAGTGGGAAGCCAGGAGGAAATAACTTCTCTGCAGCTGCATGGGATGTCCTTCTGCGTTACCCATTCACCAAATCAAAAGTGGTGGTTACTTGTGAAAGAGCTTGTGAGTAGCTGTCTGGAAATCACAACGTGGTCTTGAGCTTGCAATGTAGACTCAGAACTTTTTCCTCTTAATGTCCTCTTTCCTGTGCATGTATTTGAGAATTTTATTCTGGTCAGTATATGCAGCCCAAGCAAGCAGTGTGCCTTACTCTAGACTACACTGCGTGTTGTCAAATTAGCTTTGACGTCAGTGGTGCAGCATTCACCTTTTCACCCTCTGCACTTTTCAACCCAGCTACAGCAGTGCAACAGCTGTGCGTCCAGCACAGCGTAAATCAGCATGCTTATTTTTAGATTTTTCGTGTCTTATGTCTTTGTTTTCATAGGTATTTTAGTTTCCACAAAACCACATCAGTGTTTTCTCCTGCTTCGTCCTCAGGAGATGGTGTATATTCAGTTCCAGGATGGTATAAAGAACACGGAGCAAAACCAATGACTTGAAAAATTCAGGGAACACCTGAGTTTCTATGCTGCTGCTGTGTCCCCTCGGGGCTGCCAAGGAGAAGTGCCCAGCCCAGAGTGTGCCCAAAGAGGTACCTGCATAGCTGGAATTGGGCTCCTCTTGGGATGTGTGGTCCTTCTCAGGCTACCAGGCAGCCCAGTGGAAGAGGAAGACATGGGGATGGAGGAGGAGGTTAGATCTTGCCCAAGTGCCTCATGGTGAGAGCGGTCACCTCATCCTAGAGGGGTTTCCTTATGTCAGCAGAGAGAGAGGAATCTTTTCTCCCGCTGACTTTTTCAACCAGGAAGCATTCCCCTCTTACCTGCTAGTTTTGGAAGGGTTTTGCACCTTTTTTTTTTTTCTGATGTTACATAATTTCTTTAAAAGAATTGATTTTTCACTAAGGGATGCTGAGAAGCATATTCAAGTGCAGGAGTTGGGTAGACATGAAATTACAGCTGATCCTCTTTTAACTTTGTCTTCCTGTTACAGATTTTTTTTAAAATTGTGTGTAAATACATTTCACATACTGTGAAAGATTGAGTTAGTTAAGAACTGCATAAGGTGCTTTGATATTACAGACTTAGATTGGATAAATAAGGGGAAATTCCCAGGCTGGGGAGTGGCGGTGGGAGAGGCCGAATTACAGGCAGTAAATGTTGCCAAATCCTATACATTTTAAACAACAAAAAATGATCTTTTTAAGCTCTTTTCTTTTGGCAGTGCGTTGTGTTGAACTGTTCTGATGGGCAAGGCTACAAAGCCATGGGGAAATTCTTCAAAGGTCTGGCACAATCTGGAGCCTTGGTGTGTTTTGATGAATTTAATCGTATAGAGCTGGAGGTAATTGTAGAACCAGTTTCTTAGCAAAGTTGGTATTCAACGAAAGTGACAAGCTTGACAACTTCATTAACAGTACTGACATTAAACAACATTGACTGAAGCTTACTGTTAAATGAAAAAAAATACAGTTTTAGTACATGTTAATCAAACTCAACCGGTTGTCTATGCCAGATCTGTTCTTGTGATTTTTTTATGGTTTCTGCATTCTCTACTGTAGATGTAGCCAGAGAAATATTGCTGTTGCAACCTTCTGAGCACAGTGACAGAGGGAGGTTTGTGGGGAGACATTGTATTTCGTTCGTGATAGATTAGCGTCGAGATTTCTCTTCTGCACTGGTATGTAACCTGCCACTCACAGTGTTTTGAAAGACAGGAGTTAACTTTCATCTACAGAAAGCTCACAGAAGGGAGAGAGACTGCTTTAATACCGCATTTATTACCTTGTTGGGGAGGGGGGGACAAGAAAAAACAAAAAGCAATCCTGCAAAGAGGGATCTGCAACAAATGAGAGCTCTAGATAGGTTTTTTTTCATTATTCAGAATAGCATTTAAGACTGTAATTTATTACACTTGCACAAAGCATAATTAAATGTCCATATAGGGAAATACTGCATAACCTGTTTTCTTGTATAAACTGAGGTGATGCAGTTGATCTTTTACAGCTCCTATATTTTTCTGATTTTTTTTCTTTCTTTTTAAAGCACAGCTACTGGCAACCTTTGGTAGAAGGTATTGACATTGAATTAGGTTATAACCATTCATTTAAATTTCTGCTCCTGAGGTAGCACAGAAACCGGCTTTAAAAATACAATGTGCTTGCTGTATTTTCCATTATCTTGTATTAGACCATTAGAGATACGTAGCTATTTCTGGAAGATGCTATGGCTTTAGCATTTTCATTCATTTAGCAGGTTATCATTTGATGCATAGGGAATTTTCAAATGCATTGGGCAATTTATTTTCTTAAGGGTGTGATGGATTTTTGTTTTTATTACATTTAGTAACACATTAAAACATTCATTTTAAAGTTTAAAAACAAATGTACTGGTGTTTTCAAACCAAAAGTGTGTCGAAGAGCTTGCTTTGCACTTACCTTCAACGCTCTTTGTAGCTGTTCAGCAAAAGTTGACCCTTCGGACACAGGGTCTGAGCAGGTGCAGGTGTAGGAAGATATGTCTGGACTCACCCCCCGCTATGTTTATTATCAGCAATTTGGGTGGGCTGGCAGAGTGGAGCTGTCAAACAATCCAAAAGGAACAATAGTATAACAACTTTGCTAGGGTGGACAAAATTATAGGATCATTTCTTCGTTATCGCTGTTTGCTAGACTTTAGAAAGATTTTCTCACTAGATTGCAGTACCATGAAGAGCAACTGTGCCTGCACTGGTTCTTTTTCAACAAAAGGGCAGCGTGCACTCCTTTTTATATTAGAGTGCAGCATACACCAAGTAAACGCCTGAGTGAAATCTCTTTTGCCTTTGTGCACTTTTTTCCTTTGCCCACTGACAGGAGATCCCTCAAGACCGGCACTAAGCTCCTCTTCATTAGAACCCAGTTTTCAATTTAAATTTTAATTAGAATGGATGACTAGAATACTTACAATTCGCTCTAATTTCTGCATGCCACTAATCAACAACCGGAAGAATACTTCTTGTGTTTATTTCTAAAAACTAAGTTCCTTTTGTGTAAAAGGTTTGTTGCTGGCAGTTAAAATTATTTTAGCTCATCCCATATAGTTTCATTTTTGAATGGGATTCATGCTTGCAAAGGGACATTTCTTTTTCATTCTTTTAATGTAAGGTCACCTAGAACCTGGATTCTTACATTAACTTAGGGCTAGGGTGCAGTTAAGGTTAGGGTTATACTGCATACATGTGCAGTCCTAAATGTGCTTTTTAGCAATTTTATGATCCTTTATGATAAATTACATTATGTTATATTAATATATTATCATACACTGGATGTAATGATATATACTTAATGAGATTCAACTGGAGGATTACATCTCTCCAGTATTGATTTTACTCATCTTTTTTATCATTATGTACTGTTTGTTTTTCTTCTGAGACCTAGCTTGAATTCTAGATATCTTCAAACTGGAAAATAAACCATTAGGAGGTCTAAATATTACCTATGTGGTATTTCTGGTCCTCAAACTGCTGAAGAAATTTATTTCCAAAGAAGTGCCATACAAATGGCAAAGGATTTTATCTAACCAAAAGGCAATATACCTGATTAAGGAATTTCTCAGCCTCTGGCACCCAGAGGCTGCCATAGACAGAGTGAGCTGGTACGGGATAACTTTGGTGGAGACCACCCAGACATTTGAATGGTCTGATATAATTTGAAGGTTTTTATAGCATATTTAGAACAGTGCCTGGAAATCCATCAGAGGCCAGTAAATATCTTCTTCTGGCTCAGGTTGCTGGTCAATCCCCGCTATCATTCCCAGCCACCGCTTGTTATCACTGTAATTGCCTGGCACTTGGGTCTCACAGTTGGGTCTGTGTCGGAGTGCTAACATCAGAGCTGTGTGTCAGGAAAGACTTTGGGGCTTCTGAGGCTTTTTCATGTCCTAAAAAGAGCTCAAATCTAACGCAGCTCCTAGTCTGTAGACTTCAATTGCAAAAAAAAATAATCTTTACAACATGTCTGTTTTCTGTCCTCCGTCCAACACCGTGACATCGGTCTCATCTGCACAAGCTCGGCTAAGCTGCTGTCATCCACTCTTGAATCTAGAAATTCACAAAGTTATTCATTCCTCTGTAAGTGTCAAAATGGATGAGATGATAGATAAAAACACAGAGACTGTAAATGTCCTGTAGGGAGAACCACTGGGACTTCCACTGGGAATTTTGCCATTAAAGTGAGTAGATCCAAAATTTTGCCTCATCATCTTTAATTGCTCTTCAAAAGCTCTAGTACTGTCACTCTTAATTTTGTATGAGTATTTGCACAAGAACATTCAGAATACACAGTGGGGTTTTTGAAATTTCTAAATATTTTTAAAGCCACACACTTGAAATCTTTCTTAATGACACACTGTAGGAAAAAATAAATGGCAGAAATGGGAAATAAAATATTCCCCTAGAATTTTGAGTACTAAGATCTGAATGACTATAAGTTCACCACTGGTATGTTACAGGGCCTGAAACTGTGTCACAGGGGTAAGTATTTACAAGAATTTCAGACTGTAAAGGAAGCTAGCTAATATGCCACTGCATCAAGCCAGATATTACATTATAATGGATCACACAATTCAAATAACTTCAGAATTTCTCTCATTTCATAGAAAGATATTATGCTGCTTCTGCGTGCTTAAAGAAAGTACACTTTGACACAGCTATAATCACAAGCAAAGTAATACTCTAACAGGAAAATGAAATAGGACATTATCATGCTGGTAGATAGCAAAAGAAGTGAACTCATCTTTTCTGCAAGTGCATTCCCCAAACTAGAGATAAAAACAGTGATTTAATTTCTGTAATAAATATTCTAAGAGAGAAATCCAACTTTTTGCTTTCTGACCCCAACAATATTTGTTATTCATAATAAAGTGTTTGGATTACTAGCCTCAGCTATTTTTCCTATTTTTCTTTAATCTGTTCCTTTGTGTTCTCTTTTTTTTTTTTTTCCCCTCCAGTGCCTGAATAAGTAACATGATTCCAAATGTGGAAACAGTAGCTACAAGGGAGCTGTAGAAAAATAAGCAATACAGTCTTACAGTATGTATCAATAGTATTTCTTTGTCATTCTCCTTCTGGAGCTCCCATAGGGTGCCACCCAGCCTAAGGGTGCCACCCACCCAGGTGCCCCGATTGGACATGACGGAGAAGGAGGCATTGCATCAGGCCTTGCGATCACCATGAAGACAGCACCCCTGGATGAATCTGGTTTTCTCCGGGTAGCCAGTAGCAATAAAGGACATGTGTGAAAGCTGTTTCACGCACACTCTGGCTAAGCTAGTGTAAAGATGATCACATTATGAAGTATTCTTGAAGAAGGTGGCATCCATCGATGCAAAAATTTCTTCACCCCGTCATTAAGCTAGGGGTTGGTCTCAAGATATCTAATATCTGCTTTGTTACTGGCATTTATAAATAAGAGAAATTGGTGGAATTATCTTAAAGGAAGGCTTTACACCCAATGCACATCAGGTAAAACAGGAAATAAGTCTCTTCTTTTTGCCTCCCTACACCAGCTTGGTTTGAACCCCAGCATGTACTTTTCCTCATTGCAAATTTTTGTATCCCCATGTCCAGCAGCACCTTTCTCTTCCCAGTTTCCTAACCTCACCTGCCCATTCTCTGCCAATGATTAAAGTCCAGTTTGGGTTCCTTATTTCTATATTATCTTGTAGAAGCTGAAGCATGCACACAGGTTCAGATTTAACACTATCTTCATAGCCACGTGCTTTACTCTGGGACAACGATAGAAATAATACTAATTTGAAATTTGAGAGTCCTCAAAAGATGACTTATTAGTGCTTCCTCCCACATCTGAGGAAAAGGACAGATTCTGCCTGATGCAACCTCCCCTGTCGCTTGCCCCAGGGCAACTGTCTGCTCCCCGGGGTGCGATTCAAGCTGTCACACTGAGGTCTACAAGAGTGACCTGTGTTGCGTGCAAAGACTTTTGTATTACAAGATCATCTCTCACTTTTGGAAACATTAATTTTTAGAAACTCAAATGCTATTTTCTGGGAGGTGCTCACTTCCAGCCTGTGTCTTCCAGACCAAAATCAACGAGACTAAGACAGCTCGTATTTTTTCCTTCGCTGAGTCAGAGGTAAGGGAAGATCCATCCTGCTCTCAAGTGTGATTTCCTGATCCGTAACCAGTTCCCTCACCTGCAACCCACTCTGGCATATTGATCTTTGTGCATTCAAAATATTGGTAAAATAGATTCCAGTACCATGCCCAGCTTTTCCACCATCCTGAAAAGATGTGACACCCTCCAGGTACAGGTTGTGGCTAACTGAGAGCACTGAGTTGAGCAGGCAGAATGCTAAGGGAATCTTGCACCATACCCATACACTGCCCAATGCTGGCCCTGTAAATTTTGTGCATGAATTCTTTCAAAAAATGTGCTTTTCCAATCAGTCAAACATCTTCTGGTGTGTATCTCTGTATATCAATGATGGTTGTCTATTTTTGTTAATTTTACAATACTTGTTTATTTTATTTTGCAAAGCTGTTCAGTTTTCACTGTTGTTATTTGACATTCTCTTCTGCAAGGTATCACTTTACTATTGTTCTTTTTTTTTTTAATGTGCAGGTGTTCACACAACAGCCTTGAGAACAGCATACTGTGATCATTTTTCCTTACAAATGGAGGAAATAGCTGACTTTTCCTATTCATTTTCCAAATATCACTTCATAAATTCAGCTGGTTTGTAACCACTGAAACTGTCCTGGGTAGATTCTGCTGTTTACTTATTTCCATAAGCAAACTTTTAAACTCGTTTGTCCTGTTTCGAACATTTTCAATACTATTTCTTTGAAAGCTTTAAAGACTCAGGATAATTAGTTTAAATGCTGAAATCCCATTTTTTCTTATGGGTTGTCTTGATATTCATGACTATGGGGATGAAACATCAGCTATTTATAGACTTTAAAAAAAAAAAAAAGAATATGAAAACATTTATTTTATCCTTAAAAAATAATTATACATAAAAATAATCCTTTACTATACCCTCCTAAAATTCTCATGCAATGTACCTCTCACTATCTTTTATATCAAATGTGTTCAGTTTAGAAGACTGAACACCAAGAATCTTAAGACCTAACATCTTAAGATGCATCTGGACTTTTTTCCGCTACTTAAAATTTTATGCAGTGCAAAGAGTGTGCTCTGGGAATGCTTGCCAGCACCTTTGCTAACAATGCAGAAGGCAGAAGAGGATTTAGATCATTCCTCCAAAGCTCTGCACTAGCTCTGCAGTGCTAGCCTTGGTAAAAATGTGGAACATATATGTAGTAAAGCAACATGAGATCTTGACCTTACAGCAGTCAAAGAAAGCCTGGCGATTAATTTTGAAGGCATTATATGCTCTCTTGTTAATTTAGCAATACATGTTGGCATGTGACTAATGAAAAGAACTACTCAAATCTGTTTACATGTCTGGGGCTTGGATCTGTGCAGATTTCAAAACATATAGAATACATGTGCTTTTAAACTCATAAAAACATTGAATCTTTATTGGACAGTTGTTTTGTTCAGGGCAATGTCTTATCTCTGAATGAACAATTCATATGTCAGAGTGGTATTTTCTTCATGGACACATTGCCAAATTTATATCAAAATCCACTTTAAAATCTATTCTTCCCTTGCTATTTTTTTGCATGTTTATTTTATGTGCAAGAAGTAGATATTCTGACTGGCCCAAAAATGATATTGTAGCAGAATCGTTCATTACCCTGGCCATTTTAGATCTAACTGCACACTAATTTTTCAAAGCTTTTGATTATTTGTCATTAAATGTATGTGAAAGTTGCACTTGGGTAATGGGATGGATATGGTTTTATCATGTAAAAGACTCACTTGCATTTCAGCAATGTATTTGACTATGCTGGTATTTATTTCAAGTATATAAATTTCCCAAATTGATGACCACACGTCTCTGTATGTATTTCATCCTGGTGAAAGGTTGCAATATTTTCCCCAAAGGAAATACATCCCATATTTCATTTCCTCATGCAGCTAATGTTGAGAGAATTGGGTTTTTTTTAAACTAAGGGCTCAAGACAATGTTTATTTTCTTATTTGTTTATTTGTTTAAAAGAAGAGTTAGGTCACTATGCTTATGTGTACTGCCCTGTTTCTTTGAAATGGGAAAACAAGCTTCTAGTTAACTTGAATATTTGAAAGGATTTCTTCTGAAAAGGCAGATTCTTCTGTTGGAATTTTATATTTCCTTACCTTCAGCAGGGCCAGACTTTAAAGGCCTGAAAGCAGCTCCCATTGATTTTTCTGAAAGTCCCTAATCAAGTATCCAAGAAAGAAATTTGACCCTAAATAGGGATTTCTAGGGCAAGGGGGATTTGTCTGGCCAGTCTGCTTCTGAAGGAAGAAAGCTATATTCTTTCCTCTCTTGAAAGGCAGTTGATGAAAGAAACATAAGGAACGGTTCGGCAAAAGGAAAACAAAAAGGTTCTAAACTGCAGGTAGAAACAATATATCTTTTGATAAAGCTAATGTTGCTTTGTGTTAAAAGCAGAGTTCAGACTGCCGGGAGTTACAGTCTTTGTGCGATGATTTCCTACCTCACGCCATCAAAGACTCGCAAGCACCGTGTTGAATAAACTACCACTCGAAAAGAAAACCAGGGAAAAAAACCCTGAAGGTAAGAGATGATGAACAGGTGTTGCACTGTCTTTTACAGAGAGCGGGATGCAGATCTCGAAGAGTGAGGTGATGAGGGCAGAGACGTGGTGGGGTGGCATGTTTCAGCCACCGCCGTGCCTTGCCTCCGAGCAGAAACACAGCACACCTTTGAAACACTGGTCTGATGTTCAAGCAAAAAGCCCCCAAAACATCATTATCCCAGACAGAAAGTAAAAGAAGTGTTTGGACTTGGATTTTTCTGCAGAACAAGGACGGACCATACCCAGTCCCAGCCCGGAGCAGCCTCTGGGGTGGCCGTCCTGCTCCACGGGACTGCGTCCCCAAACCAGGCAGGGGGCTGAGCCCGCTCCCCTGCCTCCAGGCAGGACGGCTTTGGGGGGTGACACCCTGCCCTGGCGGGTGCCTTCCCTGTGGTGTGGAGACAGCCACTGCCGATGGCACTGGGGAGAGGAATGACATCCTGAAGGCAGCGGGAGGAAAGTGTGATACTGCACTGGAGGCTGCAGAGGTATACCTACAGAGATACCCCGACCCCAGCTAAGTAGTTGCCTGTTTCCCTTTTTTTTAATGGTTGCTTCCTGTTTGTTTGGGTTTTTTTCTTCTTTTTTTTAAACCACATTCCTAACCAAGACAGTCTGTGATGTAAAAATCAACAAAACAAAATCCCAAACTTCTGAGTAAATTTTCTATCTGCTACCCCAGCTTCGATAAGCTAATAGCTCCGTTTCAAGTCATTTATTTTTGCCTATTACGGTTTTAAGGAATAGGTTATATTTAGCATGCTTATATTAAAAAAGGGCTGTTTATCTATGTTCTTTTTAATACAACATGGGGAAAGTGATTAAAAGTCAAAATAAAATGGAATATTTATTGCTTTGCCCATCTGTTAGTTACATTTGTTTTTTGCATCCCTGGACAGAGTGGAAATAAGTTTGCATTAATTAGTTCAAGCAATTCTCTGTTGTACTATCCAAATATGATGTCTAATATTTGCAGCCTATTTCAGCTCTCAAAATGGCTGAAGGGAAAAGATATAGATATATTTGAACAGGTGTAGCGATAACTTATCAGGGGATCTTTTAGGGGTGGGGGGATTGTGGTTTGGGGGTTTTGTGGTTTGCTTTTGGTGTTGGTTTTTTTTATTTCCTGGTGTAATTGCCTTCACACACACATGAAAAAAAAAACTGTAAAAATAATCACTGAACTTCCTCCTTGCTATCTGCAGTTAAGTTGGAAACAATGCATTCCCTGTACTTTTTGCCCCTGCCCTGTATGACAGCACTATATCTTTAATGCTAGATTTCCAGTAGGTAACCTTGTTACTTTGATGAAATGTCTTTGAGAGGTGGGTTCACAGTAGAGAGTTCACTACTGTCATAAAATGGGAATTTTAAAAGAAACAAGAAGAATGTAAGCTGTTTGCTCTTTAGGCTTAGGGAAGGCTTTGTTTCACTCCAAAGCCTGCAAATTTCATGCATAACCCAAGTAGAAATTATTTTCCTATTAACTAGGTCTCTTTCCCTGTCCATTTTATTTTATTTTATTTTATTTTGGTTTGTTTTATTTTATTTTATTTTATTTTATTTTATTTTATTTTGTTTTGTTTTATTTTATTTTATTTCTTACTGGCTCATTTCAGAGCTGTGTCCAGCAGCCTAGTACAGAGAGCAAGGCACATCACCGCTTCTCTCCACATGCCATTGCCACTCTCTAGGTTGGAAGAAGGAAAGGACCCAGTATGGCTCCTACGGGGATCCTACCAATCCCCATTAGGATGTCAGGATGGTCTACTGGTGAGGGCTGAAAATGTGGGAGTCTGCAGAGTTCTAGCATCTATTGTAAACAAAGCCACCATTTCATTACGTGGCTCGTGGCAACTCACCAGCTTTTCCTTTTAGCAGTCAACCTTGCTGTTAAATTGTGGAAAAGAAAAACCTTGTGGAAAAGCAAATATTTCAGCTAAGTTGAATTGTCTCTAGTAAATAATTTTTTTAAAGGTAATTTGCTTGAGGTTTGCCATTATATTCAGGAGAGATTTATCAAACCTTTTTCTTGTTTCCATGTGCAATTTTAGAAACTCCAACTAGTGAAACATTTTTACAGCTAAATAAGTAGTTCAGCTTCACTGGGGAGTAGGCTACAGAGACTGCAAGCACTGACAGTTTTGCTGAGATAGTTTCATAGCCCTCTAGCACAGTGATGAGCAAAGAAAACACCAACTCTTGATTAAAAAGAAATCCACTTATTTAACATTCTTGCTTTTAATATCAATTTAGCCTTCAAGTAGCCGGTGTGAAAGCAGATGCAACATTGCGTGTCTTGCTGGTATGCATTAATGCTTGAATGCTTTCGTTTTAATTTGGAGCTGAAGTTTGACCTAATTTGAAGTTTCCAGTCTTGTCATTATAAATTGGATGTATTCCAATGGCTAGTGTTATATCAGATATACTTTTAAAATGAGTTCCAGATTCTTAGTTCTTGTCACAAGATCTGTCTTTGCAACCCATGGGTGACAGGAGTAAAATCTGTCCTCATCCTCATTGGAAATCTGGAAGTTAATTTCCAGACATAGGACGTTGGTTCCCAGCGAAACAATCAGCAATGTCAGCTTGCCAAAATTAGCTCTTCATGAAGGTGGCAGAGGGCATTTTACTTGGAGGCGTCTATTTTATACTCACATTCCCTGTTGTCTCGGGAGGAACTGGTGGAGTGACAGAGCTGACTTCCTCCTGCCCTGCTGCCAAAATGCCTTTTCTGACCATTTCGGAGAAAATAGCTCTGTGAAACCATTTCACAGTTTCAAGTGTGTTAGCACATTCAATCATGACATAGCAACTACTTCTTCACAATAGAAACCTTCCTTGAACGTTTATGCTGTGTTTCTGCATTGCAAACCAACTTCCTTTTCACACGTGAATTCATAGATTTAGTTTAAAAAAACTCCTTCTTGCAGAGGGCTGAGGGTTTCTGGGGTGCCAGGCTGGGAGGCGGGGAGCGAATGCCCTCCCGCAGGAGCACTGACCACCTCCTCACCTGCTGCGCCAGGGCAAGAAGCGCCTCTTGGACCTCTTGGCCCCTGACACGAGCAGGGAGCAACACGTGTGTTTAAAACCAGAACCAAACCAAAGGCCCTGACAAAACTGAGTGCTCCACTGCACTCCCTGCTCTCTCCCTGGAGAGAAGAGCAGAGAGAGAATAAAACAGAAATGGCAGGTATCAAATGTGGTGCTGAACACGTGGCTGGAGGGTATGCCCGTGAGAGCTATACTATATGCTGATAAAGAATATAAATACATGGTATATAATAAAATTATATATAAAAGTATATATTAACAATATATGCTATGCAGTAGTATTATTGTTAAAAAACTAGTATGATGTGTTGTTTAAAAACGAAAAGCTGGCATATTTTGTCAGGATGATTTAAGACCATATACAGTAAAAATAATCTATCATAGAGAAGAATTAAGCTTTGGCTGGAGACCAGACTAGCATGCGATCATCAGAGGTTAAGTGCTGGCAGTGTAATGCGTTACCACCTGTCAGAGGAGCTGCCCTAATTGCCCCTGTGTGCAGGGTGAGCCTGGCTGAAGTGGGAGGTGAAGTGGGTTAGTCCAAACCCCAACAAAATAGACTGAGGTTAATGCAGTTAGGAAGAAGTTTCAGCCGCTGCATTTTGGCTCATCATTGGGGAAGGCTCTATCAAATCCAAGTTGGGGTTTGGTCGCTCAACGGAGCGGCAGTAAGTTATTAAGCTGTTGTAATTCGGTCTCGTTCACTTGAGAGCTTGCCTCTGTCGGTGCCACTGTGGGTGGACGGGAACCGACTCGCCTGTCCTGCGGATGCTGAGCACGACATGCGTGTGCAATGCTGCCCTTTCGTACAGCCCACCCACTCGTACTTTGCCCTCTTTTTTTTTTACTAGTGTTGTTCTCCCACTTGTTTTTGGACAATCAAGAATATGTTTCTTGGTGTTTTTCTCTGGGGAAATCTACACAAGGTTTTCTGGCAGGAGAACCATCCTAGCAAGTCACTGGGAAAAAACATGCCTCTTAGATGAGCCAAAGCCTGAACTGGGATTTCCACTATATTTAAACAAGCTATGATCTCCACATATCAGAAATCACATCTCAGTGGAGGCTTTATCAAACATACTGAGTATGGCCCATTATGGTTGGCAATATGACCCTTTAAATCAAAATTATTTTAGGAGGCTATTTGTTGCTGGAAATGAAAAGCGATATATTCTAAATGGGCTTTTAAACTAGGGAAATAAAAGACTCAGTACTTCATTGCTGGATTTGGAAACTCTCCAAGGAAAATTTTTAAAGTTTATATCTTGTTTACAGTGTGTTCTCACTCACATATCAGATAAAATGTTATGCTTTCTTACCTTAACTGTTCCTGATGAAAAAGCTTAACAAACAGCCTTACACAGGAATTTAGAAAAAATAATGTCCAGGAGGATATAGAAGATAGTTCTATCCAAGATGAACAGTGTAGCTCATCAAAGTAGAAGCATTTCATTTTATTTATTTTTACCATCAGTTTGGATGTAAATTGGCTCACCCCAAGACTGAATTCGGTTCATTTTGCCTTATCTTTTTTTAAGACAAGAAAATGAGAACAAAGCCACTAATATCTCTGGTTCATGTTTTCCCCAGTTTATAATGACATACCAGGAGACTCATAAGGACTAGAAGTAAATGTCTGCAAAAACCCCTGTGTTCTTTTTCTTCTTAGCAGGCAATTGTACAATCAGAGTTGACTTTTTACTTCAGCTGGTGTATGAAAGAAACCCTGTATAAAACATTGAAGATTCTATTCTAAAACCAATCAAGCATTTTGCCAACATGAGACCCCCAGTTCAGATCCACCTTATGTTGTAAATGATAAAGCAGGAGAAATTTCACTCTCTTGTCGCAGTTTTGAAAAAAATTGTGAACTCTATGCAATAAGGTTTTAGCACCTATGTTCTGAAGGTGTAATCCTACAAGAGTAGCTATTTGCCAAACTTGAGTAATTTTATTATTATGGATGTTTTTGGTTTGTTTTGCAGTCTGAAAGTGAGAGATGAAAATGATGGTGGAAAGGGGTTGTCCCTTATAGTTGTAGCTGTACCATATTTATGAAGCCTTCTAAAACCAGTATGTACAGAGCCATCTCCTCAACAACTATTAAAAAGTTGCTGGTGAGTGGCCAACAACTGACACATTGACCTGCAGACTAGAAGGCGGGCAGAGGTTGCTCTATCCAGGCGGAAAAGTGAACAAATATGGGGTTTCTGGAAGAGGCAGAGCATTATCCAAAGATTTTTGTAACCTACAGATCTCCCTAACTTTGAGTGCATGCATAATAAATTGTGTCTGGTTAAGGAATCTCTTTGCTGAGCGTTTATTCCTTGTTTGTAACATGAGAAGTACATGATTTCTGAGTTAAATACAGCCTTTTTGGTATCTATTGTCAATTCTATTTACAAACACATGGCTGCTGGTTGGTTTTAGCTAGGCCAGACTTGGGAAGGTGCATCTTTTGGGCCGGGGACATCAGGCACAGCATTCTCAATAAAAGTATCTAGAGGATATTTTTGACGTGATGCCTCTTCACATCCTTAAGATTTTTAAGGTGAGACTTTGCAAGGAGGCTCTATTTATAAACAGATTATAAAAGATTAATGTTTTTTTTTACCTAGTGGTTAACCAAGACTTACAGCATACCTCCTGACAGGTTACTTGTGTTAATTCTGTTTATGTCCTCGTGACCATTTGTACTTTGCAGCTGCCTTTTTCTTCACCTCATAAACATGTGGGACACTTTACGCTCAAGCATCAAGTACACTGAACCATTAAACTCTCCGTTAATCTCTTCCAACTTGTATATAAAAATGGGACCATGATGTACTCTGGATGTACTGAACCCCCTGAGATTCACCGCAAATAATTCTATGGCAATAATAAAATTATGAACACCTATATATAATTTATAATAAAATCTTCTCTGATTTTGAAAGATACTGTAAATTCTGTGTTAGAAATATTTCAAGTGATGATAATGTAAAAAAAACAAAAAACTGCTCCCAAACACTATATAAATCATGTGTTTTTACTGTGAAATGTTCTCTAATTTTTCCATCTGAGGAAATCATTGTCTAGTTAACCAGACAGCAATGCTGGAGCATAAAAAACGTAAATCGTGTAAGTACTACTTGAAACAATGGCTATTGCTCCATTTTGAACTGGGGAAGAGAAATAATAGTCAAGCAGCTAGTTGGGCTCGAAAGATGAGATCTTTTTCCCAGTCTTGCACTTTAGGTAAATCACCTAGGCTGGGCTACATTTCATCTGACTCTGATCTAATATTAAGATGTCTAAGTTTGAGCTGATGACTCTGCACTGCCCTGGCAGGAGAGGTAGAGACGGGGAGGTTTCCAGAGGGTTATTCAGCGGGTGAGCCTGGGGTTACATCTAACTTTAGCTACTCAAATTAGGGCAGACAAACATTGTGCTTTGTTTCTCTGACTCATAGGATAATGGCACAGAGAGGCTGGGCAGTAAACGTGTTTAGTATGGAGAGGTACTCAGGAAGCTGCTGTTGGAGGCAATATCAGTATCTCAAATGGATAGACAGACAGATTTTGCCAGGACATTCCCAGACAGGAGAGCACTTCCAGGGGTTCTGGGATTTGTTTTGGTTTATTTTTAGGGTCTGTTTGTTCAAAGTATGAGCGAGGCTTTAATTGAGTGGGAACTCGGGAGAATAAAGCTCTTTTGGTAAAATAATTAACATTACTTTAATTAATGTTGAGTAATTAATGTTACTTTAATGTTAAGTGAGAGAAAAGAAATTTACTGCTCATGCCCTGATTATGAATTAACCACTTTGGTGGGAACTTTAAAGAAAAGTTCACGATTTCATTAAGAATGTGTCTGAAGCTGCTGAGCGGCTGTGAACTCACTCACCTGGAAGTGGGGAAAATGAATCGGTAGCACCAGATTTGCAGTGATCTGGCTCTTCTTTATTATTCACATACCTGATCAATTTACAAAGTTCCCACCCCACAGTCAAAGAAAATTCCTCTTAGAATAGGTGTTATCAGATTTATAATAACTGAAAGCAGATTGCAGTGTTCACAGAAAGCTAGGATTTTTATTTTAGATAAATATTAAATAGAAAATATAGCATTTAACATTTCAGTTCATACATATTTTTATATCACCATTTTATTACCATTTTTGATATCGCTGTGAAGCTGTCCCAAGAAAAACCTTTCTTTCAGTTAGAATTCATTTTTCTTCTTGATTTGCATGGTAAGAGCCATAGTTACTTGTATTCATAGCAACAGATTTCAATTTCGCAAGGAAATTCCGAGTATCTGTAAAGAACCTTAATATGATATACTTTAAATTCTGAGGAGGGCACTATCTAGTCTGGAGCACAGTTTAGTGGTTCTGGAAAATAAATTGATAGAAATAAATTAAAAGTTAACTGACTTTTATTTAATTATTGTGTTGCTAAACTTTTAAATGGCAGATGTCACTTGGAATAGATCCTATTCTCCAGACCCACAATCAAAATAATCAATAAAACATATTAGCTTCAATGCTTTCTCTGCATGTAGAAAATAGAAATTCTGTCTCTCGTCTGCAACGTGCAGCTCCTGATTCTTATTTATTAAAGATGCTGTTTTCCATGGTGAAAATTAAGAGGAAGAAGAAAACGTTTTCTGTATACCCTGCAGTTTGAGCCTGCTCCAAAGAGCAGGCTGGAACCAGCATTTTCACACAGATGCAGGCAGCGATAGTCAGATGGCTCCGTAAGAGCTGCTGCTCAGTTTTGGGTGCAATTCTGGCCGCGCTTGGGCTGTGATTTTTCTGTACAACAGCACTGTCCTTTATCACCTATATAAATCCCAGAAGGAGTAAGAAGGGATAAGTGGGAGAGGGGGGTGCATGCTCAGGATTTCATGGGAATAGCAGCCATTTCTATACTGTCTGTCTTAAAATGGAGACCAGTCAGGGTTTGCTCATTCTACAGAGAGATAATTTTCTGCTTGAGATCCTGCAAATTAATTGCCAAGTGTCTCAGCTATCCCAGGAGAGGCAGCGGAAGGTGTATTGATAGTATCTGCAGATAGCCGGGAGAGATGAGCAGTTAATGGGATTCACCAAGTCACCTCCCCGACGGGGGAATGCGCTTCTGGTCTTAACTTAAAAATCAAATTCACCCGTTGGAGAAGCTCTCTGGCTTTGCAGGCTACGAGTTTCTCTCCACACCCAGGATTTCTAGGCTTAGCTGCACGATTTCTGCACAAAGCGGGGGGACTTGGTCAGGCCTTGTCCCTTGTCACCGCAGTGCAAGTCCTCGGGGTAGCCAGCGGAGATTGCCCCGCTAAGGCTCCTTCCTGACCTAGTCCTGGGGATGTGGTTTGGGAAGGGGTGGGAAAGTTCCCTGTGGTGATGATACATGCTGTAAAAGATGGACTGAACCAAGTACGTGTTTCAGGGCTACCTAAGCAATGTGCAGCGCTGCATCCAGCTGCACCGAAGGAACCGCTGGACTCCCCGCCGTGTGCTGCCGCAGCGGGTGGGAGCGCTGCCTCTATTCCTCATCAGTCCCAGGGATGCAGCAATTAAAAGCCAGGAAACTACTGTCTCATGAGACTTCACTGGCGAGGCTTGTAAAGTGATTGAAGGAGCATCTCCCATTTTAGCACACTGGTGCCTGTGAAATCTGCGACCCCTTAAGAATCAGGGGAATTTTGCATAGCCTCTGCCCCGCTAGGTTGTGGGAGTAATTCCCCCCACACGTAAACCCGGTGCTGCTGCGGACTCCAGCAGATTTCAATGGCAGGGTCACACGATTTGGGAAGGTTTAAAGAACAGTGGAAGCATCTGCATGCGCGGGGCTGACAGCCAGACAACAAGGTAAGGTGCTAACATCCGCAGGCTGTGTTCAGCAGTGCAGTTCAGTAGAGAGCAACCTGGGGGAGTTCAGCAGACCGTGGAGTAAGGAGGTGTTGAGCGTTCCAGTAAAGTATGTGCAGCTGGGCAGACAAGCCCGTGTATTAGTGATTTGGGTGAAAACATAAGTCTGCTACAGATTCCTTGATCACAAATTTTACTCAGAAAAATATATATGAAAGCGAGGTCACTGTCAAAAACTAATTCAAGCAGAATGAAAGCCGTAAGAATTAAGAAATCAGGATTGTTGCTTGGATAGCAAATAAGAGTCTCTTCTCATCTTAATATTTTTATTAATGCCAGTGAGATTGGGTGTTTGGGACTGAGAGAGAGGGGTGATAGACACTAGATTGGATCAGCTGAACATACAGAGAGAAACGCTGCAAATCAATTTTCCTTAATACAAGGACACATATACCAAGTGCTATAATACTGCCACCCCAAATGAGTGCCTGTAAGGCTTAGCGGATACTGCACTTATCTGTGTGTGTGGATGCCCAACGTGTCTGATGAAATAAGAAATGTTACAGGCTCTCATCTGCAAGTGAAAATGAAGTAAAGTCTTCCTCAGGTTTGAAAAGTTCAGTTCTATGAATTCTTCAAATTGTCATTGCCTTTTCAAACTGTTCTGCACCGTCTGGGAAGGGGGAGTAAAAACATTCACCATCTCACATGGTTTGTTTACATGAGATTTAAGGTTGGTCTTGCAGGCCCAAGGGGCTCAGCTAATCACCTGGACCACGTAGTGAAACGACGTCCAGACTGTTAGAAGTTCACTCATCGCTACTCTGCATCGAGACTAATAGGTACTATTATGTCTTTGTTTGCAGCTGGGGAGGGGGGTGGCCGTACTTGGCTCTGCGCTGTGTTTCGTACTGTGCCGGGCACGATGGGGTCCCCGCTCCAGGTTCTCTGAATCCCCCCCCTCAGCCTCTCTCTCCACTTCCAGCCGCCTTCCTTGCCTGCTCTCCCGGCTCTTCCCAGCTTCTGCTTCCAGCTGCAAGGCTGTTGTTAGTCCCAGCTGGGGGACTCCACACCCCACGGGCCCCAGACAGTGTGTTTCAATTACTAAAGCTAACAGCTGATTTAACACATTTCCCAGTTACGATGTGGAAAGATGTCATGCAAAACAATCCCCGAACTCTGTAAAAGATTTGTTTTTACAGAAATAGCAATGGAGGGGGCAAAACTTTCCAAAATGCAGGAAAGGGGACGGGGGAAGGAGGCTGACAAGAGAGGTGTAAGGGGATGGAGCCGAACTGTACATCTGATCTGACTTGCCTCGCACCGCGGCTGGACTGTGCAAGGCGTCCAAATGTCGCCTCTTTGCATCAGCCACCGCCGCAACTGCTTTTGGGATATGTGTGTGGGGAGGAGGACATTTTAGATGTCTTAGCCTATTTCCTGCATGGAAAACGAATAGACCTTGGAAATGTAAGATCATGTCTCTGAAGAACCTTACTAGCTTCTTCCCTAATCACCCTCTTTCACACCCATCTCCTCCAGAGACCCCTTTGTATTTGGATCTTCCCTGCCAATGGGCTAAGGATGGAGTTATATATGTATTTGGTAAATAAAGGCACGATTGCCATTGCATCAGAGAGCACAGGCAACGGCTCTTCACAGAAAGTTACCTACTTGATTCAAAAGGCCAGGGGGGAAACAGTGGGAAGGAGCCATTTCAGCTGGGCTTAGTCACATCTTCTGTCAAACAAAGAAAGTGTATGTAAGTATAACTAATTACAGAAAGAGGACTCTAATTTGGACGTGAAGTTCCTTGGAAAAAGGGGAAACCGACTGGGATGAATCTAGACAAGGAAAACAGGTCTCTATTAATGCATCCTTAATAGACCTCCCCAACAGATGAGTAAGAGAATCTATATTCTTACTTAGATATATATTTTCTATGTGTATGTATATATAAATACAATCAAAGCTTTATACCCTGCTATGCCATGTCTTCCTAATACAATTGCCTACTACTGTCCTACCGAATTCCTTCCTCCAGCTCCTGCTCTCTTTTCTCCCTGAGAAATATGGATTTGCAATGTCTGACAGGTCCACATTGACCTTAACAGAATTACTTCCAATCTATGCTGGCATGGATGAGAGGGACGTCTTGTCCTTTTCTGTGCCTATTGTCAGCAAAAAATCATTCTTTCATAGTTGCTACAATATGTGGATGGGGAGTGTCTGGGATGCTGTTGCAGGTATTGGGAATTTGAAAAGTTTTACCTATGTGAATCTAATCAGTCTAATCTATAAGAGAAAAAGAACATAGAATTTCTTTGCTGATCAAACTTAATTTCATTAGCTAATGAGTCATGTAATGAAAAGCAATGTGTCCATTTTCCTGTCTGGCCAGACAGCTCCTGGTAGGTGTTGCTGACGCCACCAAATGAAGTGGACCACTGAGAGCACAAAACTAGTTAGAGAGGAACTGAATACTGATGGCCTCATTGCAAGTCTAGTTCTCTACGCTGTAGACCTTTATAGCTTCTTTTTATGAAGTATGATCTCCACGGTGGGCACCTTCTCCAGTGATAACCCTTAATTTAAGAAGCATGCTGTCACAAGAAAGTGGAGTGAATAGGAAATTGCTACGGATATTCTCTCTTCCTAAAACAAGAGGTATTTCACTGTGAGAGAGAGGTAAATCACAGCAGGGAAATTGGCCAACTAAACTACCAGGGGGCTAGGTCTGCAGAATAATTAAAGTTAGTCTCATTATTACATACCTTATGAAGATGCAGCACTTGAGATGCAGCTACAAGGATGGCAACCTCATGTCTCTTGCACCCACAGCCACAATGAGCTGCTCCTCGGGTCCCTTTTGGAGTGCCGGCTGCCCCGCAGGCTAGCTGCCCCAGGATGTGCTGGCCTCCCTGGAGGCTCCCAGCTTGCTTGGACAGAAAGTCAGGTCCCAAGGGCAGCTCCGAGGCAACTTTTGTAAGACAATCCAATTTCCCATGGATCCTGCAGCTTGCAGTGCCTCCAAAATGTTGCTGCCAGGGCCATGGAGCAAAAAGTGAAAAGTTTGTTTTCTGTACCCTTAGCCAACAGAGTGCTAAAGACATATTTTTTACCTTTTTGTGATCTTGCACAGAAGGAGATGACTTGCAAATATGTCCCTCTATGCTAGATTCTATTTCTTTATTTCCATGACGTTCTGCATTGTGTATTTGCCAAGTAATTCCAGGTTGTAATTCACTCAAAACAAAGGGGTTTGTGTGGTGTTTATTCTTTAATGATTGGACAGTGGATTAGAGCAGACTTTTGGCAGAGATCCTTCAAACTTGTTTACATTTCCATCTGTCTCTGCATCTTCTTGAGTTTTTTCAGGTTATTGTACATGTACCTTATTTCATATTCCTAAGAGGAACAGGCATTTTAAAAATAGAAGTAAATTAGATATTTCAGGTTTTGAAATTTCACACTTAGGTATTCCTCAGTGTCTAACAGGCAGTTTTTTAGTTGCCTTAGAATTCTGAACACTTTTGTTTCTTCTACAGCTAATTTATTATGCCCTCCTTGAGAAAACCAGATTGCTTGTTTTTTAGCCTTTAAATGCTTTGGTATAGCTTTTAGTCGTTGTCTTGCATTAATGCGGTGGATCTATAGTTACGGAGACTAAGAAATATTTCACTTTCATGTGTTGGCTTCAACACTTTGAAAAATAGATCTTAGACTTGGTGTTTCATATTCATCTCCATTTTGCTTTTGAACACGCATGGAAAAGTGGCATGGTAATTTAAGTTGTTTTGGCAGGGAATTTGCTAGTAGCCTTTACTCCTTGAAATGCATTTGGAAATGCTTTCTTATTGTTTGAAAAATCTCAAAGCGTCATTACAGCCATGTAGAGTTATTAAATATATATTTTAATGGAAGCTATGAACTGTTATTTTCCCTTGGATGCACATCTGTATGTGTAGGGGGGGAGGAATTGACAGGCTTTTCTTCTGGAAGTTGCCATTCTCCTTGTTGATCTGAATTATGTTTATTGTGTAATAAATTTCTTTTTTTTTATGGTATGAAACCTCCCTTTGGTGTGTTTATACTGCCTTGCAGCAACCCGAGTATTTTAAATGTCACAGTGAGCAGTTTAGTTCAAGGTATCTATGCGATTTGATGACATAGTAGTTTTCAATGGTTTCTTTTGAGCATGATTGCAACTTAATCTCTGATAGGACTAACAGCACGCTGACAAACAAGATGGTTTTTGCCATTTGAAATTTGGATTTTAGAGATTTTTGTGTGTTGAAGTCATATGGCATTTGTGATCTTAGAAATGTGAGTAATGTCATTTTTACATGCTTTATCTGAAATAGTAGCTTTCAAACTACCCGTTTGTGAAACCCAGTCTAGCTCTGCTAGCTCAAGAGGGGAGATCAAATTAGGACATCTCAGAAAGCTAACTGTTCAAATCAGGTCTATTTAAATGCCATTAAACTTTTCACTGAAAAACTATTTTCATATCCTTGGATTGCCAAACAAAGTCCTGTTTAATATACAGAGATAAGCTTGATGTGGTATGTAAGGAAGGCGAGAGCCTGTGTGCCTTCCCTTTATTAGCGTAACACAGACCCGTGCTGGTCTCAGCAACAATTCGCTGTTGAGAGTCTTCAGCACGTATATCCAACATACAATACGCACACACACTGTGTTTTGCTCTTTGTCCTTGCATATAAAGGCACATCATTTAAAAGAGATACACAGCATATACTTCTGTATTGCAGTGGTAGAAACAAGAGATATGCCTATTCAGGTATCCCGCTGAAAAACAACAGCTTGCTGGTGCCCGCCATCTTCCATAGCTGCAATATCGTCACTAAAGTATCCTTAGCTTGTTTAATGGTCTCAGGGGACACCCCCGCCAGGTCCCTCTCTGAGCAAGTGGTTGTCAGCAGGAGTGAGCCTCCTCTCCCTCTGCCTCATTCTGACGCTGCACATTGTGGGGATGAGGTGGGAAACTAAGGAGCAGAGACAAGCACCAAAGAGGTTGTTTGTTTGGATCTAGGTAGGGTATCATCAGCTTTCAAAGCTACAGGAGAAAACCTCTCCAAAATGCAGAAACTTCTTGGTTCAATTTCAAACACACTGTTGAAAAGAGACGGGGAAGTGCTTGACTGGGTGGACTGATCCAGAGTAGATTAATTTATTTTCCTGGGTATATACATCTATCTCTATATATACAATAAGAACAATAGAAATGATAAAGAGTAATGAAGTCTCCTCTCATGATAAAACAATACCATGTCCTAAATCTCTCAAGGTAGCAGCACTGCTCACTCTGTAGGTCATTGTGATGGCAACAAGTTTAGAAGAAATATCCTTTATGGAGGGAAAAAAGGACAAACTTTTAGATGCACAGGTTCTTTTCCAGTTCTGAAACAGAATCAGGAAAGGGTCTCTTTTACATCTATTGTTGTTGTTAAGCTGTTTGGGCTGATGGTTTTTTTTTTATGTATTCCCTCCAGAAACTCTTACTACACAACAAGACATTCAAAAGTGGAAGAGGTAGTCCTGGCTACACAACAGATGAAAAAACAATCAGATCAAAAGCAAATATGTAGAGAAGAATGAAAAGGATCTTTTTCCCTATGGCAGTGTAGCTCTGGAGCTGGTCCATGGTGCCTGCAGCAGTCCTCTCGTTAGTCTCTGGCTTTGGTCAGAAGGGGGACCCCATTTTGTAGCCCTTTTGGCTCTTCCCTGCTCCGCTTCCCTTCAGTATTACAGTCCCTCAGGCAGGCTGGGGAGCAGAGCGGGCTCTGTGCCCCCAGGGGTGGCAGTGCCTACACGTCCCCCCCTGGCGCCTCCCCATCCCCGGGCAGGGCGGCACCAGCCTCTTGGCCAGAGGTCTTTGGTAGCCAGGGACACCCGAGCAGGGCTTGTCCCATGGTGCGTCGCCTCACCTGGCAGCCGGGCTGGAAGAAAAAGAGAGGATGCAATGGTTTTCTGCTGGGACTGGCTGCATTCCCTCAGCTCCCAGTGCGCAGGCTGAGACCAGCACGGGTCTGTGTTACGCTAATAAAGGGAAGGCACACAGGCTCTCGCCTTCCTTACATACCACATCAAGCTTATCTCTGTATATTAAACAGGACTTTGTTTAGCAATCCAGGGATATGAAAATAGCCTTATTGTGTGAGTTGAATTTGCAAATATCTCATCTGGGTCTAAAAGAACACAAAATACGTGTATGCACAATTCCTTTTTTATATTGTTATTATTGTCATTGCTGTTATGAGAGTCCACATTTAACATTAATATGGAGTCATTTCCCCATACGTATTGCTTCCGTCCTTCCATGTACCCAGTCTGTCTGACACTATTAGGTATGAGAAAGATAATCTTTGCACCTTTAATGGGTTACTTTTATTTTAAATGAAAAATTATTTTCCAAAATAGGTGGAATGCTCACTCTCTTTGATGCCAGCTTGGTATACCACTGAGTATCATCTTAGCTTATATCTTCACTACTCTGTAGTGGGATTTCGACAATAAACTGTTCATTTTTGGCAGTTTTTTAACTTGTCACCCTCAGAGATGTTTGACTTTTGATTCACAGTTTTATATATTTTTTAGATGATGAAAGGCCAGAATTTTACTTTTATGTTTCAGCAATAAATGTGGAACCCTCTGAACTTTTTTTAAATAGCAAATCTTATTAATTGTAGATGAAGGATTAAAGGAGATTTAAATAAGAGAAGCTAAAGTGATTATGTTAGTGGTGGCTCTGGCCACACATTCCTTATCTGTTGGTTTTTTTTTTAATTTTCTGTGCCTGTCCCACAACATTCTGTTCTCTGATAGCATCATTTCTGACCTCTTCCCAGGGGTTGTTTTACCAGCTCCTGACCATGGCATCCTGAATGTATCCATCAGGGAAATCATACAGAAAATGAATCTGCAGCTGATTCCCTGGTTCATTGGTTAGGTAATACAAATCAGGACATATTTCTATTTAATACTTTAAAATGTGAATGCAGAATTCTTTGGTTTAAGAAAATAATGTGAAAGCATTTCAGTGGAATCATACATAGCTTTTCATATCTTTAAACAGTTATTGTTTTGAACTATGTATACGCACTGTTTAAGCAAGCTGATAAATGGACCTCCAGGGCAAAAGCTTTGGAAATGAAAAAGGGTATCCCTGGAGAAAGCCAACCGTTCCTTTAAATTCACCCTCCTCTCCTTCTTTCCCCAATATCACACTACCTTTATTTAGGAAAGTTGTGATATATTCCTTAGTGGATCTGCTACCTTTGTATATTTTTTTATATATTGAATCAATTTTACGTATTGCATGTTGTAACTTTAGGGGTGTACTACCACACCTTCTGCCGTCCTCCATCAGAAAACAAAAAAACAAACAGACTTTTTTTAGGACATAATATAAAACTTGTCTTTTTAGGGGGGAAATTTAGACTATGCATAGCAACTGCTGTCATGGAAAACTGAATGATCTCTTGGTTAAGCATTTTATCTCCATAAATAAATGTGATTTTTTTGGTCTGTGAAAGGTCCATGAACGAGGGCCAGTTTGGTATGTTTTTATGTTGGTGGGAAGCCCTCTAGGGTGCAAAAACCTCTGCTTTGAAAGTACTTGCTGGATTCTTGAGCAGCAGGAAGGAAAAGGTCTAATGGATGAACATAGAGTAGAGCATGTTTTCATGCACCCAAGAACTATCACTATGGAGCAGTTGTATGCCAGATTTGATCCAATTTCACATGAATGGAGCAATGGCTGGTGTTTCAGAGAGCAGAACAGGGCTCCTGTAGTGAAAACTACTAACCACTTTAATTATATTTTCATGCGTGGCCTATTTTATCGTGCAATTTTCCTGAAAAGCTTACAATTTGATTTCTCAGGCTCGGGAGATTAGTTTGGTTACAGTTTTCTTTGAAAACTAATGGACACCTGGCAAGCTCTTTTTTTTTTTCCCTTCATGTGTGAACATACATTACAAATAATCCTTACAAATAAACCCTTAAAACCATTTTTAAATGTGATAATGAGTAAAAGGCCAGTCTTAACCAGCAGCGTTCAATGCGAATAAGTAAACTGCAAAAGACTGAGGAGCTGGTTGCGATGCATTGCCTGGCTACTGTTCACCTTGGTTCAGAAATTGTCTTTGGGGTACAGGATTAAAACGGGCAGGATGACTGTAAGCATGCATGTGCGTATCTATCTGTCTGTAAAGCAATGGCCTGGCCTGGACGGTTCCTGCTCTGACTTACAGGCTGGTGTGTCCCTGAGTAATAGTAGAGTTAAGTGAGTTGAAGATCTGAACAGGATTTGGCTATGGGGTGGAGAATAAATTCTAAGCCCATGTTTCTGACTGTATAAATATTGGAGGAAAAACTGTTATGGACTCACTCTATTTACAGAATGCATCTTCCTTTCAGTACGGTCCCTGTTAGTATTTGCTGTGAATTGGATAGTATAAAGAGATTATTTTGCAGTATAGTTTAATCTGTTTCTGAAACAAACTGTCATAAGGGAGCACAATGCAGAAGCTGTCCAGAGATATCAAAAAGAAAGACATTTAGCCAACATGATTTTCCAAAAGGAAAACAAAATTGTGTCTTGAATCAGCACTATATAATCATGAACAGACTCGTTTTCATAATGTCCTTGAAACAAATCTGCCATATGAGATAAAAACATAATGTATAAAGATACTGTGGCAAATGCAATGCAACAAGCTACTTTGGTATAACCTGGATCCAGGAACCTGAGACAACACTAAATAACAATATTATCATAGAAAATGATATTGCTGAGAGAAAGGAGAAAGAATTAAGGAGGGCAAGGGAGAGAACATGTTGCCAGCAGTGAATTGAAGTGAGATAGAAAATGGGTGAGACAGATGATATAGGAAGAAGTTTCTCGCAGATGGTGGGAGCGGGGCGGGAGGGAGGTGAATGCTCCTGAGAGTAGCAGGCATTTCAGAAAAGGGGGGTTGGCAGTGCCAGCTTAGGGGAGGGAAGGAGAGCACAACAGCAGAAAATAATTTCACATTCTATTATATGCACGTTAAAAAACTGGCTCTGGTGTGATTTTGTGGCACGTCTGTGTGTTCATCAATGAAGACTCTGGTTTTACTTTTGTAGGGGCAGCTGCTCAGGCTCTCAATAGTTCTCCCTATGAGAGGGAAGATTGCCTGCTCACGAAGAACTGCAAATAACAGAAATTTTTTTCTCATATTTTCAGGAAGATAAAAATCCATGGAGAACATGTTCATTTTAACGAGGTCACAGGTTTGCCAATGGGACTGCTCTAAGACTTATCTGGCAAGAAATGGTTTGTTTGGTGCAGGTCTTTTTTTCTGCCCCAGACTCCTCACCTGCTATCAGGTCTTCATCCAGCTGGGACTTCTCAACCCGCTTCCATACTGCTGGGTGAAGTGGCTTACCTTTTCTTGTGTCGTGGTTCAGGGCACACAACATGTTTCTTCAGCTCCAGTTTAGTGACGCAGACCACGTGTTTCATACCGCCAGCCTATGTAGAGTAGGACAGGAGGACCTGACACAGTAAATTATGTGCAGGAGCAGTCTGCCCACTGCCTGCTGCAGTGTCCTCTGAGCCAACTTACCCTGCCAGCATGGGAGTTTCTCCCCCCTAACCAAATGGACACATCCTAGACCTCTAGTCTTTAAGTGACTTGATTAAAGTCTGCTCAGGAGTCTGTACACGAAACCAAAAGTGCCTTTTGGATGACTGATCCTGCCTTCAGGACCAACAAAAAAAATCCATTTGTTCTTACTTTGAGGAATCTGTTCCATTCTTCTCCACTTCTCTCTTCTCAAGGATCATTGAGATGTACAATCTCAATGATCCTACAACACAGATGCAGTAGGAGTAGCTATCAGCAGAGATGTCTTCGCAAGAAGGTTTCCAGGAATTCTAGAGTGGATACAGTGAAGTAGACTGGTACAATGCAAGGAGACATGACACAAGGAGACAGAGAAAAGACAATTCAGAGACAGCAAGATGAAGTAAAAACAATTCAGAGGAAGAGATGACCCCAAAGATGAAGAGGAGGCCACACAACCAGTTTTCTTCATGTGAGAAAAATCTCACTAAGGAGAATTAAAATCTGTAAATACTTCCATAATGTGTCTATTCTGCACACACAGCTACTGCAAGTGCTCCAGGGATGTGACTGGGAAGCTGGGAGGGAGGGTGATCGCTCTATTAGAACGTGGCCCACACTGTGAGAAAATAATAATAAATGGATTGCTGCATCTTCAACTCTTAATTTAATTTAATTTAATTGCATTTAATTAATATGATTTTTTAATCAAGAAGCAAAATCTAATGTATGATAATAACTCTGCTCTTCAGGAGAGCCTGTGAAAATCATGCATCCTGTTTGTAGATGTACCAAAAGCTGTTTAGCCTGGGGGATAGATGTCTTATATTTCAAGGATATTGAGTTCAAACCCTATGTAGTTTGTACTTTCATTAAAATTTCTATTAACTTTTTCCATTGGTATAGGACTTATGATTTAATTCTTTCTATTTTTTTCAAATCAGAAATTGATTTAGAAGCTAACTTATTTCTCATGTAAGAAAGACAAATTAACTGAGAGGCAAAGTAACTGTTCATCAGCTAGTGACTATCTTTATGCCATTTTGGTAATTTATTTGTTTATTTCCAATATTCCAGTTTCTTTTAATACATAAACCATTCTTTAAAATACTCAGAAAAGCTAAGATCTGATTCAGATGTTGCTCTGCTTTTTATCTTCTCATGCTATAAGGTCCATAGCTCCACATTTGTATAAATAAATACATAGCAGTCTCCCGTGAGGTGTCCAATACCTAAACTAAAATGCCGTAATGCTGAACAAATAGCTTCACTTCATACCCTGGAAAAGGATAGACTGTCAGTGAAAATCATCTGTGATACTTCTTCTGTCTTTTTTCTTTGAACACAGCAAAATGATAAACCTTCAGAATGCTAATAAAGTCTGTAGGATGTGTTCCGCACTTGCTGCATTTGTGGACACCAAACTGTGAATTTTCATTACCATGGAGCAAATGCCAAGTCCACATTTGTGAAGCTCTTTTCTGGCTATGTAGATGAACATCCTGGTGGGGACAATTTGGCCTACAGCACCCACAACACGCTTTAGACTTCTGTTGCATATGGCCCAGTGGCCTGCAGCTAAAATATCAATATAGAGCTGTAGGATGTCTTGTCCAGATGACAAGGGTGTTATTAACATGTTAGAAGAATAATCATGACTAAGTATTCAGTGCTGAGACAGTTCTTCTCATATACTATGCATAACTTTTTATTATTGTTAATACTTAAAAATGCACCTCTCGGGCTCGGTTCTGATTCCATTTGTCACACTGCTGTTTTTCAAGGTCTTTTTTTCTTACACTGATGTATTATTCTCCAGTCTGAAGAGAAATTGCAAGTCTTTGAGGCTCATAAGGGATTTGAATCCTTTGCTGACTAAGGATGCGATTTAAATAAATGCTTATCATTAAGCAGGTATGTAGAAGCTGTGTTACACTGGAACCTCAATGTGCTCTAAGTGGAATTTGGTACTGTAAAGCACAAAGATATTTTTCATGAAAGAACCTTTCTTGGAAAGGTCTCACATGAAGAAGAAGAAATGAGTAAGAACAAGAAACCGAGCTTTCTGAACTGCTCTTTCATAATCCTCCCTCTCTCCTTTCACTCCTCTCATCTTGAAAAGAAGGGACACAATTACCATTTTATTGCACTGTGAACAAAAAATGGCTAGACTCATCTTGGTTTCTCTGGATGTGGCAGACCAGCAATGCATGTACTTTCAGAGCTCAGGTATGTCTGAGGACCTGCACAGCCAGGGTGACCTTTGGCCACTCGTTATCCCTTCAAGTTAGACTTCCCTTCTCTGGGTAAATGTTTTGTGGTTTGTGCTGCCTGTTCATATTAAATATAAACAAGGTGCTGGATATTATTATTAATATTATTAATAATAATAATAATAATAATAATAATATTCAGCTTTCCACCCCCTGCCTTGTTTTTTCCTGTTATCTCTGTGGCTTTCCATAACTGTCAGCAGTAATTTTGGCTGGTCTGTGAGGAGAGCACCACTCTATGCCTGGCATCAGGTGAAGCAAACTGCAAGAAAATGTTCTCAACAGCTTTGCTGAAAAATGCCCCTTATTATTCTGAACACAGGAAGGAGAGGTTGGGATGCAAAACAGAGGAGCCAGCCAGGTACTTATGCACTGTTTCTCTTCCTCACATTTGATCACTGGCATTGCTCCTTTCTCTTCTGCCTGCAGGCTTTATAAAGCCAGAGAAGAGACAAGGAAGTCCCTCAGCTGCAGACTCCGTAGTTCTCTCCCTTTTTGGCCCTGCAGTAGCGGCTGCTCAAAGAATTGGGTCCTCAGTGACCACAGAGAAGCATGTGCTCATCCCTCCATAGTATAGCGGCATGGGGTAAAGCTCATCTGCTCCTTCCTCTCTACCTCTGCTGTCTTGCGCTTGCTCTGCTCAAGCTGTCCTCATGTTCTCCTCCTTCCCCTGCTAAATCTGTGGTTCTCCCCACAGCGCTCAAATCCTGACTTTGGTTTTGCTTGGAAAGACATCAGCGCGCCTCTGAGCACACGCCTGATAGCTAGCAAGCAGCTGTCAAATGCAACAAGTTTTGTTGAACCTCTACAGTAGCCATTGCTATTTGCAGTGAGTTCAGCAGTCAGGGGAAAGACCCCAGTGGGCAAGGGCTCCTTGGTGTCAGGCTGTGGGAAGTCCAGAGGTCTGGGACCATTATTTCCCATGTCAAACAGATCTGACCAGAGAGCAATGTCCCCTAGTAACTTACAGCCTCTCTCTATCATCTCACTGTACCTTTTTTTTTCTTTCAGATGCCTGGCTCTAAGGTATTTAAATCACCTAAATATCTTGGCATACTCTGCTGTTACAGCACCAGCGACTGCAGCCGTCAGACCCTGAGCCATCGGGTGGAGGCAAGGAGCCATCGGCTGCGGGGGAGCGCGGATCTTAGGTGAGGTTTCTGCATTTGGACGCTAAACTGGTGGTGGTGTTTTCAGAGGTAACTGCTGGGCATGCTAAATTTTTACATTTCTTTTCATTTCAAGCTGCCTGAGCTAACCTGAAGATCCATAACCTGGAGTAATTTCTGACTGTGCTTGGACCTCAGGGAAGGTAGTGCTGCAATTTCACAGTTGTTTCTTTCAGCTTTTCTTGCACCCAGTCTTGAAAGCTGCTGGTGATGCTGCTGTGACCAATAGCTGAAGGAGACTGTGGAACATGCATTGACTATGTGATTTGTATCTAGATCATTAAACCATCTCCCTCCCGGTACTTTAAACACATCCCAAAGATTCTCTAGGCTAATGGTATCTTGACCCTGGTTTCCTCCAGAAACAAGGTTTCTGTGATGCTGTCTGCATGTTTCTGTCTAATGACTTGTGAACCAGCCGGTCAATGTCAATCAGATCTGCCATAGAGGCACAGGGGTCAGAGAACACATTCACAGACAGATTCACACTTTCCTGCCCATGCGTGGTACAGCCTGACCTGTGATCCTCGTACAAGAACAGGAATTCACCTTTTCTCCCTCCGAAGAGATTTCATTTCCGAGCCCAGGTGTTGCCCTGATGCATGGCACACTTGCACCAGAGACCATGAAGAGCTTCTGTGTTCCATTCTCCAGACAGGAAAAAAATAAATCTTAAAATCCTTCAAGTTTTATGCAAATAGAAGGAGCAGGAGAGGACTAAGATTTCTGGAGTGGCTCACACTGGAGGGAAGGCTGTGGCATGACCCCATCCTGTGCTAGACTTCAGCAAATCTGTGTAAGCGAGACGTCCTCGCAGCACGCCGTGCACGCATGACCCTCCCAGCCGCAGGGAAGGCTTTGCTTGCAGCTCGCGTTTTGTTAGCCACAGGGCAGACCAAGCAGAAGACAAATATGTTGGAAACTCATCTTCATTAGTTCTGCTCTTCACAAATACTTGTCTGAAAGAAAAAAAGCATATCATTCTTTCCTTTCTTCTTTCTTCCAAGTCATATGATTTTACCTTTGTACTGTGCTAGCCCTAAGCCTCAGCATGTACAATATTTTGTTAGAGACTGTAACTGTTTTAGAGGCTGAAAGTCAAAAGCTCTTGAAATTTAACCTCAAGCAATGTTTTCCTAGGAAAGGGAAGGCTTTCAAAGGGGCTGAATGAACACCAGAATTAGGTATTAGAAGTTAAATTTATTGAATTATTATATACAAAAAATAATTCTGGTGACTTCTATAAGTTTTCTCTTCCCTCAAGACCTATAAAATAGCATTTGGAGTATTAAAACATCTCTTGCTTTATAAATAAGTAGGTGGGAAAACAGTGTATTTAAAAAGCAATTATTCAAAAGATTTCTGAAACAGGTGTTTCATATGTATAAAATATGTGGTGTATATAAAAAATATATTACTAAAGAATGATGTGTCAGTCTAGAAACTGGGACTGGAAACCAGGGGTTCCTTAGCTGGGGCTAGACCTGAGAAAAGTAGGGTCAGAAGAAAGCCCAAGGTGGGTTGGGGACAGTTCAGGATAAATTAGACTTTGTGCCCTGCCAGAAAGTTGCTAGACAGCCATTTTCTCTGAGTGAATTACAAACAACAAATTCCTCCTCTTGAAATACAGAAAGTTCCCAGTTTGATACTGCTGACAAAAAAAAAAACCAACCCCAGGTATCTGCATTTAAGTTGAGCACCCAGAGCAGAAGCTCATGAGAAAGTAAATAGTTTTGTCTGCAAAGTCTGGCATGTGCAGAAAACAGAGCATGGGCCTATAGGGTGAAGGCTGAAAAAAACCCAGATTTCCTTGATCCTCATACTTGCAGGGTGGTGACCTGAGGGTCATGTCACTGGTAGGAATAGGTCTCGTGGCTGGGTCACCTCCAGTCCAGCATGGCCAGGGAATAGTCCTGGCTGGGGTTTTCAGCTGTGCATGGGGACAGAGGTACTGGGACATCCTTTGCTCAGCCAGAACATCTGGAGGTCAACAAAGGAATAAACTTCCATTTCATTAAAAGCAAAAGTCGTTTCACTGAAAGGGCAATATACAGAAAGAGGAAGAAATTTTGTGGTTCAAGTTCAAACAGCTTTATGGAGTCGTTTGCTTTACTGCTATGATCTTGTCTCTGTGACATTAATGTTCTTTTAATATCCAGTTTATGTATGTGTGAAAGATGTGTGTGCATATGCACGCATGCATGCATGTGTTAATGTAAATATATTTCTACAGTCATTTTCAATCATTTTCACACTGCTAGATATGCATAGGTATAGAGAGACTATCAATAAATCAAGGAGAAATAGTGCTGATAACAACAAGCAAGGTCACCCCAGGGCAGAAAATGAGAAAAGGTGCTGCAATAGCTTAAAGACAGAGAATAATCATGGAAAATTATTTAAAATTTCTTTGCAATAGGTCAAGTATGAATGTGATTAAAAGAAAGAAAGAACAAGATAGAAAGAAAAGTGTGGAATGAGTAGGACGTAGTCAAAGAGTATAGAGTTTATTCAATAGAAGTTTTGCTAGCTAAAGTTTGTAATGAAATATAGCCAGACTGCCAGTGAGGCAAGACAAGGTATGTACCAAGATCTAAACCTGATGTGCCTCAGTGCCTATTATGTACAGGCCACAGGCTGATGGTCCCTGGCCCTCAGACTTTCTTTACCTTGCTTACAGATTTTCAGTCCTACCCCTCTCCTCCTTTCAGGACTGCTCTGGGCTCTTCAGACACATGGAGTGCCTTTAGTTTCAGTCCATTGGCTTGAAGTCATTATTATTGTTGTTTGGATGTGTGACCAGAAAGACTATATTCTGCTATCTCCTATCATATGTGCCACCTCTTGAAATACAAAAAACAGTAAAAAAAAAAAAAATTATACATATATAAATATATATATGGCAAAAGGAATATAGAAGTTGCAAAGTCCAACATTGGAAAGTTAAGCAATGTCAGACTGAATTTCTCAGGGCATCCTTAATTTTGCCTCCTGGTGAATATGCATTATGATACAGTTTTAATTACAAGGTTGCATACTATTACTTTTCCCCAGGAAACCTACTTCAGCAGGGCACAGGATGGATGATGCTCACTTAATGAGCAGCAATTCAATATGTTCTTTTATCCTCATTGCTTGGCGTTTGGCCCCAGGCCTTATTTACTGCACACTGCTCAGGCATGGCTCTAAAGACAGAATTATTCATTTCCTACTTGACTGTTCTGTAGTTCTTCTCACTCTATCTGAACACGTTACAAACTTTAATGAATCTTTACAATACCCTAGGAAGAGCAGGGTCATCTGACCCCCTTTTATAGGTAGGGACCTGCAACATTTCCACTTATCCTTGGTGTTAACATTCATTTGAATTGCTTTCTCCTCCCTCCTTTCAAGAGAAACACTTTTTTCAAGATGGGCAAAAGAGTCTTCTCCCCACATCTTATTTGCTGAACGTTGTGGATGAAAATTTCAAGAAACAGTGCAATTTGAAGTACCAATCCCACACAGAAAACTTTGGTCCCTTTGACAGAGCAATAAACTGCGAAAACACAGCACTGTCTCTGCAAGACACAAGAGTGACAGGTGTCATTCTCAGTTACAGAAGCTATGACTAGCCTTTCCTGTAGTATTTATATAGGAGGGAATTTATGCACATGTGCATGAGATGCATGTGACATGCAGACCTCCATGTGTAGGGATATATATAGAAAGTACTGTGCACAGAGCAACAAAGTATATACAGAAACAAGGCTGAACCCTTCCCCACGCAACCCTTCCCTGGGCTTCAGCGCAGCTTTGCCAGGTCCCTCCAGCTGAGGAGCTGGTCAGTGACTTCATGGCTGCTTCCTTAATGACAGATTTGCTTACAAAATCTAAAGCTCATTAATTGTATTTATTTTAAATTCTGGACTCTTTGCCTGCATATTACACTCTAAAGCCTTTCGTAGCATGCCTGTTTCTAATAACACATAGTTTTAAACCACCTTTCTCTAAAAAGAAAAGGAAATTGGGCACAAAAATTTGATCTCTCCCTTCTTTGCTTAACCTCTTCTGTTTACCACATAAAAACAGTAAGTTAAAATAAAGACCTGGTGATATTCTTCCCTGGGCCAGTGAAATTCAATATTCAATATCCTTTTTGGCTTAAGAAGGTGGCAGTTTGCAGGTGCTTCAGAGAGATTAGCCTCTGTTTAGGAATCACTGAGAGGAAACCGTAGAAATGATAGCAGAAAGAATCTCTTTGGTGTGCAGCTGGAAGATTAAAACATTGACAAATTACTTAAGCACTGATGTATTTTTTTATTTTCTTTTATAGAAATCAGTACAGGTCAGCTGGGTAAGCTATACAATTTTTTACCTGAATAAGTTTGCTGAAGTTCAGCAGAAAACTCAGCCAAGTTGAGATTAGCTGGAGAATTACTGGCATGCAAGATAAGAACCCCTGAACCTCCAGAACCAAGTGACCAGGTTTTTTAATAAGCAGGTAGACAGGCATGAGGTTCAAAGCCAACTGCTTTTTGCCGTGTTTCCTTTTTTATTTTTTCCCCTTTTGGCTGGTCAGAGTCTTCAAGCACTTTGAATACCCTGATCCATCTTCTCTGTATTCATCATCCCAGTCTGTGAATCTATGCCTTTAAATAGACCATTCTCATTGATGGTTTTTTGAACTTCGTTCTCTGTATAAGAATATATTCTTTTTCTAGACTATATGAATCTACCTAGCAGGAGAGGAGGATCCACTATGTTATGGAATACTGTCTGTAGCTAAACTTTTTCACTGTTCATGAATGCCCATATCTGATGCTGCAATTTTGAGTATCTCAGAATTCAGATGCGAATTCAGATGTTCCCAGGTTTTGGTTAGGGCGTATGAGTTTTGGAAATCAAGATTTGTTTGAAAGGCATTCCTGGAGAGAGGAGCCCAAAACACCCCTACCCTCCGTGGCCTTTGTGCAAGGATTTTGTAGTCACATTGGTTTTCCAGTGGAGGACCTCTCCTTTTCTCTTTTGGCACTGAGGATATGATGACATTTTTTTAGCTTTGGCAACTAATGAACACTGTCTTCTGAAATGTCATGAGATCAAGGAGAGAACTTTGGGTGAGCTAGATTAATCAGGACCGTGTTGTTTTTCCCTTTTCCAGTTCATGGCATATTCTCATTTAGTTCACAGTTTACAGTGCAAGATAAATGGGCAAAATACAATCACAGGAGACTGAATTTTCTTTCTTCTCTTGCCTGATATTTATTGTGTGTACATTCTTTTTCTATCTTTCCTGCTCTTAGGCTTAAAAAGAAACTGAATCTTTCCTGAGGGCAACAAACAGGAGGAGCTGGAAGCCATTGTGCAGCAGGAAAACTATGACAATAGTTGCCATCACGGAAACATGGTGGGATGACTCGCACAACTGGAGTGCTGCAATGGATGGCTATAAATCCTTCAGAAGGGATAGGCAAGGCAGGAGAGGCGGTGGGGTAGCCCTGTACGTTAGGGACTGTTTTGATTGTCTAGAGCTTAATGATGGTGACTGTAGGGTTGAGCGTTTAGGGGTAAGAATCAGGGGGGAAGGCCAACAAGGCAGATATGATGGTGGGAGTCTGTTATAGATGAAAAGGCAGATAAAATATTCTGTAAGCAACTGGGAGAAGTCTCACAATTGCTAGCCCTTGTTCCCGTGGGGGACTTCAACTTACCAGATGTTTGCTGGAAATACAATACAGCAGAGAGGAAACAGTCTAGGAGGTTCCTGGAGCGTGTGGACGATAACTTCCTGACACAGCTGGTGAGTGAGCCAACTGGGGAAGGCACATCGCTGGACCTGTTGTGAGTGAACAGAGAAGAACTTGTGGGTGATGTGACAATTGGAGGCTGACACTGGGCATAGTGATCACAAAATGACAGAGTTTTTGATGGAGAAGTAAGAAGCGGGGTCAGCAGAACTGCTACCTTGGACTTCCGGAGGGCAGACTTTGGCCTGTTTAGGAGACTGGTTGACAGAGTCCCTGGGGAGGCAGTCCTGAAGGGCAAAGGAGTCCAGGAAGGCTGAACATTCTTCAAGAAGGAAATCTTAAAGGTGCAAGAGCAGGCTGTCCCCATGTGCCGAGAGACGAGCCGGCAGGGAAGAAAACTGGCCTGGCTGAACAGAAAGCTTTGGCTGGAACTCAGGAAAAAAAGGAGAGTTTATGACCTTTGGAAGAAGGGGCAGGCCACTCAGGAGGACTACAAGGATGTCGTGAGGTTTTGCAGGCAGAAAATTAGAAGGGCCAAAGCCCAACTAGAACTTAATCTGGCTACTGCCGTAAAAGACAATTAAAAATGTTTCTATAAATACATTAGCAACAAAAGGAGGGCTAAGGAGAATCTCCAACCTTTATTGGATGCAGGGGAAACATAGTGACAAAGGATGAGGAAAAGACTGACGTACTTGATGCCTTCTTTGCCTCAGTCTTTAAAAGTAAGACCAGTTGTTCTCCGGGTACCCAGCCCCCTGAGCTGGAAGACAGGGACAGGGAGCAGAATGAAGCCCCCATAATCCAAGGAGAAAAGGTTAGCAACCTACTACACCACTTAGACACACACAAGTCTATGGGGCCGGATAGGATCCACCCAAGGGTACTGAGGGAGCTGGCAGAAGTGCTCACCAAGCCACTTTCAATGATTTATCAGCAGTCCTGGCTAACTGGGGAAGTCCCAGTTGACTGGAGGTTAGCAAATGTGATGCCCATCTACAAGAATGGGGCCGGTCCTGTTCAATATCTTTACCAACGACCTGAACGAGGGGATCGAGTGCTCCCTCAGTAAGTTTGCAGACGACACCAAGTTGGGCGGGAGTGTTGATCTGCTCGAGGGTAGGAAGGCTGTGCAGAGGGACCTGGACAGGCTGGATCGATGGGTCGAGGCCAACTGTATGAGATTCAACAAGGCCAAGTGCCGGGTCCTGCACTTCGGCCACAACAACCCCAGGTAACGCTACAGGCTTGGGGAAGAGTGGCTGGAAAGCTGCCCGGAGGAAAAGGACCTGGGGGTGCTGGTTGACAGCCAGCTGAACATGAGCTGGCAGTGTGCCCAGGTGGCCAAGAAGGCCAACGGCATCCTGGCCTGTATCAGAAATACTGTGGCCAGCAGGAGTAGGGAGGTGATCGTGCCCCTGTACTCGGCACTGGTGAGGCCGCACCTTGACTACTGTGCTCAGTTTTGGGCCCCTCACTACAAGAAAGACATTGAGGTGCTGGAGCGCGTCCGAAGAAGAGCAACGAAGCTGGTGAAGGGTCTAGAGAAGAAGTCTTATAAGGAGTGGAACTGGGATTGTTTAGCCTGGAGAAAAGGAGGCTGAGGGGAGACCTTATCGCTCTCTACAACTACCTGAAAGGAGGTTGTAGCGAGGTGGGTGTTGGTCTCTTCTCCCAAGTAACAAGCGATAGGGCGAGAGGAAATGGCCTCAAGTTGCGCTAGGGGAGGTTTAGATTAGATATTAGGAAAAATTTCTTCACCGAAAGGGTTGTCAAGCATTGGAACAGGCTGCCCAGGGAAGGGGTTGACTCACCATCCCTTTTGAGGTATTCAAAAGGCACTTAGAGACATGGTTTAGGGGTGGACTTGGCAGTGCTAGGTTAACGGTTGGACTTGATGATCTTAAAGTTCTTTTCCAACCTAAATTGTTCTATGATTCTATTCTATGATTCTATGATTCTGAGGGACTGTTGGGAGAAGGAAAATGTGTTCTCCTTAAAAGAAATGTATATTCAAAGACTTTATTAAAAAGTTCATAGACTGTAATTACAATTAAAAATAAACTGTAGCATATGTGTAATTTGATTTTCAGTTGGTTCGGACTTCCAGTGGGTCAAGAATTTCAGATGTGCTCCATCTTCTTCTGCTGTATCCCATTCCATACAAATCTTTCTTTGACCATCTGCTGAACTACTTTTCAGAATGACAACCCAGATATTTTTGGCTTTTATTTTTCCTGCTTTCTTTTTTTCTCCCTTGGAATCTTGCCAGACTGGTTTTTAAATTATGGGGTACGTAACCTGGTTAGAAAATAACCTCAGTTTGGATAGTAATATAATTTGCACTGATTCTGTACCATTAAATATAATATAGAGTATCACTGTAGTAGAGAAAAGGGCTTTTGCTCCATAAGACTTCCTGGCATTTCATTGTCCTTCACCATCAAAGATGTTCACATCCAGTTAGTTCAACTACCAAGGAAATGGCAAAATAGAAGAATAGTGATTGACAGGAACCTGGAAATTCAAAGGCAACTTCATTGGGCAGCTACTTCACTGCTCTGCTCTTCCTGTGATAAGCCTTAGCAAGTGCGTGCCTCCAACTATAATGGGTTATTCTTAACATTGATCACCTCCCTCTACTTCTATCACTGTTTAAATCTTTAATATATTTATCCCAGACTTTGCCATTAGAGTTTCAGCAGACTCCATTTGCGAGGAACTCAATCTGTTTTCTGTAATTAATCCAATCCTGATACCAGGTATGGCTGTTTTCTATTTGAAAGGGGAATACATTAATCTGTCATAATACTTCTTTTTCACCTAAGCAATGAGAAAAAGGCAGACTCTGAGAAGAAAGGGGAAAAGTTCCTGTCCTTGTACCTCCCCTCTGGGGATGCTGCAAGCAACAAGATTCAAAAGATACTCTGAAAAATCCAGCAAGTTCAACATCAATTATCTTCCTGTGGTGTTTTCCCCATCCTGGTGACTAGTGGCACACGATATGGTGCCAGAAAGTCATCAGTCTGGCAGCTGGGCTGTTTTTGTTTTGTTTTGTTTTGCTTTGCTTTGCTTTTCTAACACTGATCCAGTAAATATTTGCTGGGCCATTTGCACCATCTGCCATGCAAATGTTAGTCCAAGGAAGAATGGCAGACATAGGGGAATATCTATGTTAAAGCGCTATTTAAAGTAGAAATGCTGGTGCCAGTGGCAGGAAACTATGAGAACAAAGAAGCTGAGCAAGAAATACAGAGGAGAAAAGGACATAGCCTCTGCAGTTTTTTAGAGAATCATCTGCTTCCCAGCACCTCCGACCAAAAGTAGGGACCACACATTTAACATGCCCCTCTTTCCCCAAGACACTATGAACATGGAAAACCAAGGACCTACATGTGAGTGGCTTGGCAGTAGGAGAGGACAAACTGGTTTGGCTCAATTAGAAAACAAACTGAACCTTTGTCCAATATCCGCAACTAAAAATACAGATTTATGTGGCTCAAAACCACGTTGGTTTCTGTCTGTTGCTCTTGTGTGCTCAGGGGTTGCTGTCTGAGTAAAAAGCTGGAGGAGGCATGATTTAAAGCCAAGTAGGGATCATCTTGAGATATGGCAGTGTTGTTATAAACAAAACACCATGAGATGCACTGATGTAATGAAATGCCTATGTTGCCTCAGGCCAAAGAGGAGAGCTTGTGATATTCTTACGATAAGTACCTGGGTTTTGGTCCCCTCCTCAATTGCGTGAGTCAGCTCTGCATTTAATAGATGAAAAACTCATCATGTTTCTGAATGCTTTTCCTCTTAATGGAACCAGCTTTCTTTTGAGTTTCTTTGATACCCACTGGATCACTTCAGATGAACTCTCAAAAAAAAAAAGAGAAAAAAATATACCTTCCTTTTGTTTGACCTGCGGTACAGAGAAAGGGGCAAAGACCATGATATCGATTTTCAGATGGCGCATACCTCACCACGGGTCAAGCCAGTTTACAGTAAAACACAAGGATCTGTGTAACACAAAAGGAAACAATAAAAGGTGATTTCCTGGGCATCAGCTACTCACTGTTATTGTTGCTGCAGCCATACAAAACCCTGTGTACTCCTGATGCTTGACCTTCAATCACTGTAACAATGACGTGTGGTTATGAAAGCGTTGAATTTCACTTTCTTCTATTGTAGCATTCTCCACTGACATTTGTGACAGGAATGATTGCTGTCAGAGAAAATGAGGTGTCAAGATGCTTGGACAAAGCCTCACAGACATCCATAGTGTTAGGAAATCACATAAACAAACCGACGATGTCATGACCAGTGTACATTAATGGAAGAATGATTGTTTCAACAGGGGGAAATAAAAACAACCCTCAAAACAGAAAACATCTTTCTTCTTTGGCAAAGTGATGAAGTAATTACCAGTGTTTTTGTTCTTATTAGTGTCTCCTGCTTATATATTTCCAGCAAATATTTGATGCATTTTTGCAGCCTGGTGGTATTTCTGGTCATTTTTCTTCACTGTGATGAAACCAAAAGGATACCTTTGTGCAATGAAATGCAAAGTACCAACCTTCTAGCTCAGCTCAAGTCATGGTGAGAGTTCACAGACAAAGGGACACCGATCAGCTGTATCTTCTGATGTTTCAATGGAAAGTAAAACCGAAACCAAATAATCCTTCCTATTGGAGAAAGTATAACAAATCAGAGTTTGGAAAGCCAGGGTTGAATGAACTTACTTATTTACTTTTATTGTATAAACAATAAAATTGTTTTCCATGTGCTTGATTACATTGGGTTGATATTTCTAATTTTGTATGCGCATGACAGTGAGGGAGAGTTTTAATTTTTTCTTTCCCATCCATTTTCTTAGTGAATTCACTGACTCTTTCAAATCTGAAAAACACAAATTACACTGTCAGAAGGGAAATCAGGATGGCATTTCTTGCCTCCAGACTTCCTTTGCTGCCATGTAGGTTATGCTTGCCTGTGTTGGAATGTTGGAGCGTTACACACTGCATCAGTGATAGAGTTGCTCTTGTGGATTTGCAAAAAGATAGTGATGTGAGTGAATCTGAAACTGCCATCTTTTTATTGTTTGGTGAGACAAAAGGTAATTTTTAACTCAGTCCCATGTGTTATTCACATGTATTCAGCATTCTCTGCAGCACCATCCATCTGCAACCTTCACCCAACCTGAGGACTGGGAAGCCCACCCCTAGCAAATGGAAAGCATACATTAAAAATAATGAGCACTGGTTTTGCATCATTCCAGTGCAATTTTTTCACTGATGTATATTTGCAGACTTATTTATTTCAATTGAATTTTGTTTCTGTTGTTTGACTTTTGTAATAGATATACCAGCTATCAACTGTTAATTGATTCGTCATTAGACGTATTGATTAATCACAGACATAGAAGGTGGTCAGTGCCCAGCTGTTTCCAATTTTAATTTCAAATACTGCTTTTTACCAACTTGATTTAGTGGGCTCCCACTATATTCAGTTCTTTGTGTCTTGCTATGAGAGGGATGCATCTTCCTTTCTTTCAAGCTGATTGACAGCCACTTCCAGGCAGGAGATAGCAGCTGCAGCAAACTCACATTCTTGTCTTCCTTGTTTGCCCCAAGAGAGATGAAACTACATAAAGGGAGTTTATTCTCTGAGATCACTAATGCTGAGGCTTGGGGCACTGTTCTCTCATGTGCCACAGGACTGCATAGACAAGCCCTACAGTTTCCAGAGACAAAATTTCACATGCTTTTCTGAAAGGGATTTAAAGTTTTGGAAAGATGAAACATATTTCTGAAAGTATCCGTGTAACAACCAGATCTAGGAATATGACTTTCCTAAAAGGCATATTGTTACGTTACAATTTGCAGTGTTGTTGCTACTGGGACACTATAAATGTATGCAGTGCTTTAAAGGGCCTGCATAGTTTAACGGCTCACATAGATCGTATTTCTCAGAGCAATTGCCTGTTTACTGGGGGAAAGGAGAAATTTACTATATCAAGCAATAAATATAATGTGTAATTGTGTTTAAATGTAAACTCGTATTTTCATGTTTGTTTTTTTTTTTTTGAACAGGACACCCTGTAATAATTAATTACAAAGGATGGCTGGACATCAGGAGTGACTTTACGAAATTCTAAGGCATCCCTTGACATTCAAAATCTGTCACTTTGTGGTGCCTGTACATTCCTGTTTTTCGTTTCCTCACTTTTTCTGGCTATCTAAGTTGGGCATGAACGGAACAACATGTGATATCAATTGCAGACGCACACACGGTGCCAGAGCATCAGAGCATTTAACCTTGTCAAAGTGAGATCTACAGCAGGAAAGACGGCACTGTGAGGATCAGGTAGGGCGCTTGGCATTCGTTCGGTGCCTGTGCCACTTCTGCACGCTTGTTTTGCCTTTCAGACAGATGGACCTCAGTACAGCTTCGTTTAGGCCAGACTCCAACATTTATATTCTCCAGGTAGGTTCTCACTCTCTGCAGTCCTCATCTTGGGGCTTGAGAAAGGTCACTCACACTACCCTTATTAACGGGAGTAGCTGAGGATGCAGCAAGGTTTCCCCTATTCTGAAAGTACATGCTATCCATCAGCAGCAGGGAGTTTCTAGGGGTGTGCACGCTTGTCTTCTCTGGTCGGGCGAAGTGGCAAAGTAATCTCTTGCCAACGGTGTAGACCTTTGCCTCAGTGCTGATCTTGGACTATTCCAAGAGCTGTGCTGTCAACTTCGAAGGCAGAAAGAGAGAATTGCAGGACTTCTGGCTCCATTCCCCGGAGGGGAAACGCAGGGACTGGGGCTGACATGCCAGAACCTAATGGGGCTTTCTAGGTGGCATGCTAACGTGAAGGAAGCGGTAATTAGTATTAAGCCTTCAGGAAGTAAGTTAACTGAGTTAGGTTAAACAGTAGTATTTCTTAGACTATTTTGTTTCCTGATACCAATGAAGCATAATTAATCTGTACATAAATATTACAATTATGTAGGAAGATAAGGATGCATGAATTGCACCTAGCTGAAAACTGTTCTGAAATATTTCTTGAGAAATAAGTCCTTTTTCTAGTGGATGTTTTGGGTTTTTTTTGCTTGACAATCGATTTTCATTCATGTCTGAGAAGGTGGGGAAAGGTGACTAAAATAATTTTTGACATTTTTTCTTTTATTCAGTATTTTTGCCTTGATTGAATCTAATCCATGAGCAAGCCACAGGTGACTCAGGGGCTGACTGTACAGAAATGGGTGCTGTTGCTGGGAGGAAGTATTTCTGAAGCAGAGGGATGGGAGTCTCGCGTAAGTACAACTACTCACATCCTGGTGTCTTGGAAGCTCTGGGCTTCAGTCCGTTCCATACTGCAACCTGCAAGGCAGATCATTTAACAGCTGATGGAATTCGTTAGAGTAGAACAATGATGACATTTGTATTGGCAGCTGTCTAGCAGCAAATATTTTAGTTTCATGCTAAGCATGATCAAACCAAACAGGAATTGATTATAAACCCAAGTCAATATTTTGCTGGCAAAAGTAAAGTATTCAGTGAGAAAAAAGTGGCCACTTTTCAGAGAAACTTATTGTAATGTATTATTAATGCAAAGATGATCAGATAAAAACTGGAACTTGGCAAGCTGTCAAAAACTCGGAGTGAATCAAAAATTTATAAAACATTATTGAGTTATAACAATCCTATTATAGATCCCAGCAATCATTTTTGCTGAAGCACGCTCCTTAGATTATTTTACTGTTGAGACATTAGGATACAAGGATTTAAAGCTTTGAAGCTTCCCTCTCTTTCTCTCTCATTCACTCTCTTTTCTTTTGGAATAGCATAAAATTAAAAATGAAATTTACACAGTAAATTATTTAGCTTCAGTTCGCATTTGGATTGAATAAGAACAATAGAGTTTAAAATAATGGCAGTATTTTTCCTTTATGGATTGTATTTTGCTGACTTACATGAAAAATTACTGCTATTACATTCAAGCAGAATGAATTGCTTTATGAAATCTGTAAACTTAATTTGTGCATGCACTCAGCCACTAGCTGCAGACATGATGCTTTCAGGAAAAAAATAATAACCCTGGCGAAACGCTTCTCTGTCTCTGGATTTTCTCTGCTTGCGAATGTTTTAAATTTTTATTACCTGTGTCACTCTTATATATGAGATCCATTCTTCCTAAATGCTGGGCAGTGACATTAGGTGGATACATTCTGAAATGGGCACCTATAACCGTCCATATCTCTGAGTATCTGTCCCTTTTTGTACAGGGTTTTCTAAAGTGCTGATATCAGTCTTGTATTTAAGCTTCATTTTTCTTGCAGATAGCTTAAAGCAAGGGATGTCCTGAAATATCAGTTCTTCTGCTAGATTTCAGCTTTGTCTGCCTCACTTAGGACTAAGCATTTTTGTTCCTTAAAAGTAAGGCCAGCCCTGAAGGTTTGCTAGTTTAAAGCAATGTAGTTCTGAAATAAGGACAAAACTAACTTTCTTAATACAGGTGTCTCAGAGCAGAACATGAGCTCACCAGGTCCCGTCAGTCCTAGGTGCTGCAATACCACTGCCATAAATGCATAGAAGGGGGAAGGTGTTACCTGTACTTTCCTTTGCTGGGTTTTTGTCAGATTGCCAGCTCTTTCAATTTGTATTCATATATTAATTTTTCTAAGTGATAAGGTAGCTGCTTTGTAATAATTGACTGTCAGCATAGGGAGCAAGGTGTTTAGAAGGGACCTGGAAGATCTTTCTTTTAAACAGCAGTTCTCCCATGGGTAAGGCACACCATCACAGGAGAGTGCAGGCAGAGACGGGCAAGGTTGTGGGGTGCAACACGGTTCCCATACAAAATGCAGGAAGCCACGTCGGCACGATACTGAGACTGAGCCAGCTTCCCCAGCTGGCTGGCTAGGCACCTTCAGTGCCATGCTAGCCATGGGCTCCCAGCGTCCCACCCTGGGTTAATGCAGACCCTGCAGGCTCAGACTGCAAGCAGAGTCCACCAGCATTTGCCTGCCCCCCATTATGCAGACCATCTTGCGTTCTCATTTTAGGAATGTGGGGAAAATGGAGACTCTTTGTAGGTATTTGAATAATTGATAATCTTAAAATGGAATAGATTAAGCTTTTCTTCACTTACCAGCTCACCTAAAGTCTGAATGCCAGAGCAGCTTTTGCCTGCTCACAGACGTAATGAAACCACAGTTGATACCATGACCCCATGAATTGTTATTTTTAACTTGACATTTCTTTCACGTCACTGCAGATGTTTTGAGGAACGGGAAATAAATGAAATTGCTGGATTCTTTTGAACTAACAGTCTATTGTCAGGTTTATCATGTTACAGTGTAACAGCAATTGCCTTAAGTGATTTTTAATGGATAACAGTACACATCAAGTTATGATCTTGTCAGATGTGAAAACTAACCAGGGTTAAGTTTTATCACTATTTGAATAGAAAACTAAAGAACATCCTGAGGGCTAAAGAAAGCTGGGAGAACAAGAGGTTATTAGGAAAAGAAAATAACAACAGGAAAACTTGTTACAGTTAATTAAAATTAATTGACCATACTGTTTTCAAAAAAATTAATGTGATTGCAGCTGTTTATGCAAAATATGGATGATTACTTTGTAATTAAGAAGAACATAAATTTGATAAACACAGTCACAATTACTTCATTTACATATATATATATGTGCGTGTGTATATATACATATATGTATGATTGGCTTCATATTCTCCAGTCTGGCATTTGCCAGGTGAAGATGTCACACTGCAATTCTAAGTATACACATCACGAAGAGCCAAGTTCTGCTGTTCTGACATCATATAGGATCTAATATGTAACCAGTAGCTTAAGATCGGTAATATAAACTTATGTTGTGATATAGTCCAAAAAGCCAGTTCGTTCCTGGATTCCATTATGCTAGATTCTGGCAAGCATAAAAAAGAAACTATCCCTAGCTTTTCCAGTCAGACAGAGGCAAGTGGACTGGAGATAGACCATAGAAACAAAGAAACAAGAAGAAGAGTTAATTTCTGTTAATTTACATGAATTACAATTTTGCTCATTTTTAACTAGGATGAATAAGGGCAAAAGAATAAGGGCAGACACAAAGGAGAAGAGAAATAGTCACGGTGCATGACATTCCATTTAAGACGCCTAAATTTAGGTGGCTACGTGTGAGTGACTCTTCACCTGCTCTGCGTGTCTAAGCTCCCGCTGTGTTCAGTGGAGATTCAGCTGAGACAGGGGAATCAAAAGAGCCGTTCAGCTCACACACCAGATTGCTCTCAGAGACAGTGCTACGGGCATGGAAAGGTACCTACTCCTGCATTGGAAGGGACTTACTCTTCCAGTAAACCGTTATACTGAGTATGGTATTCACCTTCCTACCTGAATGCATTGCTTCATAACATTCAAAATGCCCTTAATTTATCTTCTTAGTTGAGGCAATATTTGTATTAGTATGTATTTGTATGTACGAGTATGTATTTGCATGTATTTGTATGAATATCTGTGACATGGCTGCAGTATCACAGAGGCTTTCCTCTCATCCTGTGAGATGAGGCAGATCCAGGCCAGCCATACAAATCTACCCCAACCCTTCCACACACAGATGTGAATTTCTGTTTTGGATGTAACGGTTCATTTTTATTTATTTGACCTTTATTTTGTCTTATTTGCACTGCTCACTTGAATGACGCTCCACACATGTAAACTTAAACAGGCTTTTTTTATTTGGGCTTTTCAAAAACACTCTCTGCTCTTAGCATCTGAACTCGGTGCCCATGCAGAGCGAGTGAGCAGGAAACAATCTCCTGGAGTCATTTTAAGAACCTTTCTGTAAATGATGTTGCACCAGTTACCTAATGGCGCATGAAAGCGACATAAAACTGGAGATGCTCTTACCAATGTTTCTGTGTAATCACAGCATTAGGACGTCAGCTCTTTGAGCTTGAAGTTTTTGAGTGGCGTAGTATAGTTCAAGTATCACTTGATGCTCAGACCTGAGTCATCTCCCTTCTGCACAGCGAGTGGCATTGAAGTCATGGTGGGAATGTAGTTGGTGGTTTTTTCAGATGTTTCAGCATCATGAATCAGATTTTTATCGGGAGAGGAGTAGTTGCATGGCCAGAGCTGTCTTCTAATATCTGAGGTTAATCTTCGTTCTCTCCATTTTCTACCTGTATTGCAGATAAAGTGAATTGTTCCACAGGTACTGTTTCCACACAAGGATGCCACCAGCCACATCATTATCTCTGAGTTACCTAGAACTGTCTTGTAGTTTCTTGAATGATCATGCTGGGCTTGCTGCCTCCTTTCCCCCTCTGCTCCACTCTGTCCTATTTGACTTATTTTACAGCTCTGGGCTGTAGAAGGGGCATGTCACGGGACTTATGAGTAGAGTTTTCTGCTTGTTAGCATCTCAGCCATAAGGGCTTGCCAGTAAACCTAAAGGAAGGTCTTGTCTGCATTAGTATCTGTTAGGCTATTTGTAAGTGTTGGCCAGCCCATTAAACTATCAGTAATAAGAACTACCAGCTGCATTTGAAGCCCCAGTACGTTACAAATCTTCAAAATTCCTCCAACGTGTATGGTGACCCATTATCTCAAATGACCTCATAGCAAATACAGTGTTTGGTGACTATTACCTCAGTGTGATTCACTAGAATGCTAGCTAATGTGTTGCTTACTTCTGTTAGTTTCAAGAGAACAACTGTAATAATCAATTATCAGCGGGCGGTGGTTTCCTCCATGTTCAAATACATCAATTGCCAGTTGCTACCAAGCTCTGCTGGGTGCATCACAAATTGTCATAGCCTCCTGGTGCTTCTGTCTCTGGTACTTTGCACAGTGGCAATGATTTCTGACCAGTTTTACTGTCTGTGCATTCATGTTGGCCCAATAAAGTCTGCTTTTTGCCCAGTCTTTTGCATAACGCCATCTGAGGTGTCCTCATGAATCTTTTTCAGACTCTCTTGGTGCATTTTAATTGGAGTCTCTGTTTCCCCCTCTTTCTGCACTTGCTCATTCTCTCAGTCACCTCTGGGTTTTTTCCATTCCAAAAGTCTCCGGTAGTCAAGGGAACTAGTTTCTGTGCAGCCCAGTCTGAGCTTATTATTTCTTTTAAAGAACTCTGCATTGTCACTCTCAGTTTCTCTCTGTTTTTCAGCTCACATGTTTTGCAGATCTGGTAACCATTATGGCAGTGTGTGTGCTTGTTCTTCCAAATACTTTTCTTTGGCTTTGTGTTTCGTTTTGTTCTGTTCTGCATTTTCTCCTTCTTTGAAATTACTCTTTTCTATTTCACATTTGAGATGTACTTTTATAACTCTAGCACTGAACATGGAAATCACTGTGGCACAAAAGGCAAAGGTTTGTCAAGAATGTCCCTGTATTCACATTAAAAAATATAAGAGCAGCCAGACTGGGTTGAGCAAAGGTCTGTCCAGCCCAGTATCTTACCCCTGGCAATGGCTGACAGCAGATGCCAAAGGAGGAGTTTGAAAAGCTGTTGGCCATCTATGATAATACTGAAACATTCTCCAAGCGTCCTACAAGTTGCAGGTCAGTGGTTTCCTAAAACAACATATTGGGGGGGGGCGTGTTGGTGTGTTTTATTTATTTATTTATTTTGCATTTAATTACCCTCAAACAATTTTTCTTCTCTTAATTGGACTAGTTGCTTTTTGTATCTGTGAAAACTTCTATGTAAATCCCCAAGAATCTGAAGCAAGAAATTCTGCAGCTGAAGTTATAAGCTGTGTGAAGAACAACTTGCTTTTTTTTTTTTTTTTGTGAACCTACCACCTCCTAGTACCAATTGATGCTTTCTTGTTCTTGTACAGGAATAGATGGCAAATAGTTCTTTCCTGGCTGGTATCTCCCTGCCCTTCACAATTTCATAATCTTCTATTATATGCCTCCCTCAGTCATTGCTTTTCAAAGCATAATGTTGTTTTCTGTTTTGTTCTGTGTTCTTTTCCTGATAATTCTTTACATTGGCTTTTTTTTTTTTTTAACCATAACTCCACACCTTGCCAATATTTTCAAGGAATTTTCTACTTATCCATTAGAAGCCTAGGATCTTGTCCTGAACAGTAATATCAGATAAAATTGCACGGTTATATATCAGAAGTTTTTCCTCATTTTCCTCGTTGTACATTTCTCCATTGAGTTCTGATGTCCAGTCATTCAGCTTTAAGAGGTCCTTATACAGTTTTCCACTGTTGGTCTTCAACTTTCCTACCCTGAATAACCCAGTATTCTCAGTAAACTTTGTCACTTCACCACCCACCCTCTGTTTCACAGCATTTAAGAATATGTTAAACAGCATGAATCCCAGCACAGTCCCTGTGGGATGCCATTGGTGACCTCCCTCCACTGTGAAAATTGGCCATTTACTCTTACCCTTTCTTCCAATTGTTTAATCAATTATTTATTCATGCAACGACCTTCCTTTTTATCCCATGCCTGTTTAGTTACTTTAGGAGCCTTTGTAGAAGGACCTTGCTGAATGTCTTTTGGAAATCCATGTAGACTGTATCAGCCAGATCTCTTTTATCCACATGAATGAAATAAGCAGTTTTTAAAGTGTGAATAATCTGACCTATTTCCAGTCACTTACATTAGGATGAAGTGAAGTTACCCTTGGAGTGCTTATTCATGCCATTGACTTGAGAGGGAATCTAGACGTACAGCCAACGGCTTCAGTGAGCTTTCCACTGGACACCACAGGTATTCCTACCTTTCTGTATAAAATGTATAAGGAGATATGTATACAACTTCCTGGCCCACAGATCATTTATCCATTGCTGTTCCACAGAATTCAGCTCTTCTCTCCAAGTCCAGCTTTCTGAAATAGCTCTTGCTCCTCTATTTGTTCTCCTGTTCCGCTTGCTACCCAAATTTTGCTGTTTTTCTGACGTTATGCCTTACTTTGCTTTTAATGCTCACCAAAATGGACAATTCCAAGCAGGACAGTGAAAACTAATACAGAAATTTTAATAGGGCTTTTTAAGACTGATTACACTCTTATCAGCTGAGATCCATACACCTGGACACAGGAGAAGAAGCAGGATCCCAAGACACTTCCTTTGTGCTCTTGAGGGTTCCCATCTGGCAACTTGTCACATAACGCTGTCTGAACACATGCACTTTCCATTATTTAATATGTTTATTTTCAAAACTGTGGGGCTTGGTTTTAAACTTGCTTTTTGGTTTCTCTAGCTTGCCTTTTTTTGCATAGACTGCCTAATTTTCTTTCAGAATGACCGTTTCCCATGAATGAAAAGGTACAGATTAACATGTTCAAAGTCTAGCTTAAATATTTCATCTGCTCATATAAATTGAGAGAATATTGATATATCTGTCAGATATTCTTATTGTAACAGAGAAATAACCATTCATTTAATTCATTATATCACTATAACAACTATTACTATTTGACCTTGCAAATATGTTTCTGTAGATGGTTGTCATTTGAGAGTTTCTTTATTCAAAGGTTTCAAACGGTTGTTAGAATTAACCCAATCAGTTTTCCTTTATGTTAATGATATTAATTATTAGAACTTGGACAGCTATGCTTCTCTGTCTGTATCATCTTAGCATACCAATTCAGATTTATGTAACAGTTTGGTTGGCTGCATTTCCACTGATAAAGAATTTGTGCGGAACAGCTTCTTGGTCCTTCTGGTCCACTGTCTTTTGTGTTTTCAGTTTCCTAAGAGTGCCTGCTTATTTACATTTTCTTTTCCTTAATCTACTGACTTTATTATTTAATATGATTAATGCTGAAGTATTTTCTTCCATATCTCAGATCATAGAGTAGTACCTATTTCAAAAGCTTGCTGGCAGTTTGTGATTAGGTAATTTTAGTCTGAATGAGCTTAACGTCTTATATGTTATTCTTAGGCAACAACTACAGCCGTCTTTCTTGATTTAGACTAAATGTCTATAATTCTATAGCTAATTAAATTAAATCTTTGAATGCCCTATCTCTAGACTTAAATATCAGACTACTTTAGAAATATGAATATTTTAGGGGGTTCAAATTAGACAATTTATAGTAATGTATCTGGGGATTTTATTATGCCTCCTTTGAAATACATAACTCTATTTAATTCCAGATTAATATGTCTAGCAGCAAGTCCCTCAGTATTTCTGACTTGCTCTTCACAAGCCCTTGTTCTAACATGTGGCTACTGTTGCTCTTGCCCATGTTCCCAGACCAGGCCTGTCACTTATTTTTGGCCCTAGCCTCACACTCTTTCATAGTGATATTTCTTTCTCACTTGTTTGCATTATAGTGCTGAGGCATCTCTCCTGCTTTTGAGCCTCAGCAACAGCTGTGGAGCCCGTGCCTTCTACTGAAGTGTGCCTGACATGGAGACCTCCTTGCAGGAATAGACATCAGTGCAGAGCTCCAGCCTCCAGCAGGACTTTCCTTGTCAGGGTCACCCCTGCGGGTACCCCCTGGGGTACCTGTCACTTTCTACCATGTGCGCTCCCACATGCACAGGACATGGTCCTCAGTCCCACCACATTGCCTCAGCCTCAGGAGGTGGTTTCCCAGCGCAAGGGCAGCCCCCACCAAGGGTAAGGCCACATCGGGGTGGATGTGTACAAACACACCACATCCCATTTTCTGCTTGTTTGACAAAGTTGGCAAAGGTTGAAGGAAATGGCGGCTGACTGCTGCCATGTGTGTCGCGGGAGAAGCAAAGTCATGGAGAGATGGACTTTCTTCCCCATTGTTGCATGGGAAGCATGTGGCAGACCTCCCAACTGCCCAACAGTGCCTTAGTTGTAAGACTGAATGTCTCCACTGTGATGATGAACTGTTTTTCAGATGAGTTGCAAAGCAGTTAGCTTGCTCCTCTGCAGTCATTACAGATCCCAAGATTGCTTTTCATGAGCTTCCAGTAGCGTTGCTTAGCTAAGTGTCCTGGCTACAGTCCAGCCTGGCTTACTGCAGACTGCATCTCTAGACTTCTGTCATTTCAGCTGTGTAACATAAACCATCTTAACACGTCACTTAGCACTGCTGATGCTGCTAAAAAGTTACATAGCATTGCTCCATAGCCACTGTAAAGCCATGAAGTGAAGCAATCCTTTTATGCAAATGCTGTATACAAAGTATAGTCTGTCTGTCTGCATTTCCAGTGCATGGAATTTTTCATTGTTTTCACTATCATTTTTGTTATCATGTACATTCATATATAACCTCATGGACCAAGGAGCTCTGTGAAAAGGCAGTCTTTTGCCCTGAACTTGGAACCGATTATATACACAGAAGTCAAGGCCGTGTTTCAATAACAGCTTTTTTGCAAACTCTGGATACAAACAGAAAAGGATGAATAATTGTGATGGCTCTTCAGACTCTTAAATGGAGTCCTAAGAAATTTCTTGAGCACCTCTTGAGAACTTTCTCTTCATTTTCATATTAAAACACCCATAGGGTCTGAATTCTGCTGGACAGTCCTCTCCAGACAAGCAATGCCAACGTTAATGAAGCTCTGTATGTTTGATCCTGGGGCGTTCACATCCAGTAGATCTGTTGTATAGTTCCCTAGGTTTGACTGGCCTGCCTAAACCCAAGGTGAAGTCCCACACGGTCACTGTTTTTCACTTTTCCATTCTTTCCTAATGGGGCAAGGCTGTATATTCAACACTTCACCTCCTTAGGGAGATAGTCAGGAAACGAGTCCCAACCCAGGGTACAGCCGCCTTGGCTATAACGCACACCAGGCACACCTTAGGCCAGTGTTTACCAGTTGCTCGCCACATGTATGTTAACCTCCAAACCCATCATAAGCTTTGCATTTGTTTGTAGTTTTATTAGTTTTTAAAATATGTCATGCTAATTTTATGAAAGTATTGCATTGACTCCATTTGACAGTTTTACATAGTCTGCTCTTAAGCACCAGCAAGATATTCATCAGCCTTCTTAAGAATTTTGGCCCATTTTCCATGCAGAGACTTTTGCCTCCCACTGTTTAAAATAATGTTCAGGTTCAGCTTGAGTTTCTTCAATGGATTTTTCCACCATTCTATTTTTATGTACTCATTTCAAAGCCAGTATAATTCTTTTTCAGATATGTAGAGAGGGCAAAAAATTCTCCAAGCACAAGACTATCAGTAGACTTCAGTTACTTGCCTTCTTTCCAGCTAAGTATACATAGTATGTCAACACTGGGTTTGGATGTAAAGCCCTGTGTATGTTGAGCTGTTTTAGGTTATCTGATTTTATTCCTTTCATTCTTTCAGGGCCTAATCCATTATACCAATGCTGTACGATATGACTGGAATAGCATGCAAGATTTGATTGGAATATTAATTGTCCCTGAGAGTTATTTCTTTTCTGGGACAAAGATTTTGAAACTTTTCTGCATAAGAAATGGTTAGTAATTTTTTCTTATTATCCTATTCCAATTGTATTTCTTACATTAGTTAGAAGCGTGAGTTAATATTTGAGACCTCTCAATAGGCTTTTTCACTTTCTAGAACCCCGACAGAGGTGCCACAGCATTGTCAGCCTGCCTTTTTGTTATACATCCTCAAAAAATTTGCTAAAAATATCTATTCTTGTTAAATGAAATCCAGCATTTGTTATATATACTCACGGAAAAGTGCTCTAGAAATTGCGAAATATAACCAATCTGAAAAAATGAAATCAATTAGTACCTCATCCACTAGATTATCAGAGCTTGATTTAAAAAAAAAAAAAGTTGCTCAAAAGAAAGGCCCAGAAAACCAAGACGTAAATTCACCTTGTCACGTTCCTGTGTTATTGGCAGATGCCCCAGGCAACTCTGCTTTCTCTGTCTCAGAAAGTAGAAACTATTACCCTAGAGCACGGTGTCTGAAGAGAGCTCAGATAAACTCCAGGGCAGCAGACTGGGTTAACACGGATGAGGGCAAGGATTTCCAAATCCCACCTCCTGCAGTTGTCTTTTGTTGGAAACCTGAATGCTTGGGTGCATGTTTCAGTTTCAATACTCTCTCCCCGGGGCCAAAGGAGGTATCGACCTTTTCAGGGCTGTTGAAACAACCAGCTCTGTCTGTCCTTTTGTGCTGTTTGTCCTCCCAGCAGAATAAGCTAGGGACAAGCGTTGCCGACTAATGGCAACAATTTGCTCTTAACACCGCATTTCTTCCATCCAATCTTTATGCTCTCTCTTTCCAGAGAATACGGGTCTGCTTTCTTCAATCCATCTGCAGTAATTTGTGATGACACCAGATACCATGTGGGGGGGGCAAGCATGACCCCACTGCAGGACTCTGGCTCCTGCCTAGCAACAGCATCCGCCAGCGTGCTGGTGGTGAGCTCTTCCTCCCCTCGCCAGAAGAACAAATGATAATATTCTTCACACGTGACTCCAGAAACTGAATAATAGGAGCTGACCTGACCAGAAATGCCAGGATCACAAAGTCTCAGGAGTTTAGTCGCTAGCATAATACATCATTACGCTGGTGAACTAAACTCCTTACTTGCTGTTTGCAGCCACATTAAATATAAATAAGAGAACTAAACAAACCACTGAAAAATAGTCTAATTAAATTGTGCAGTGAGATAGGCCCATGGCTTTTAGTGCTTTTAATTCCCCATGAAAAAAAATAAAAGCGTATTCTCTTTCCTTCTTTTTCATGACATTTGTTTCCACACAGAAAACCTGAAAGCAGCTGGTGTTGACTTGTTGTTAATAAAGGACTTTCTCCTGCGAACTTGCCTGCGAATGACTTTGCAGCGCTAAGCAAAGCACCTGCAGGACCAAAACAAGACTTAAATCGACAGCGAATATGATCAAACTTCATTTGTGTGCCCACTGATCTCCTCTGCAGAGTAATCCCAGAGCCTGGAAGGGCCCTTTGCTCTCTGGCCTGAAGAAGGAGGGGAGTCAAGGGCACAGCATGCATGGCATGGCACGGCATGGCACACCTCCACTGTGCCAAGTCCTCTTCTCTATCCAGGCTGAAGACCATGCTCAGCTGTAAGCACGTCCTTTGGAAGTCAGCGTTACTACTCACAGGCTGAAAGATAAGCAGGTGCCTAAGTGCTGTGTAAGCCAAGGTCTAATTGGAAGTACTTATACCTCCTCCGTATGAGGCGTTTCCTTTACAAGTTTTACAAAAGTTAAAAGTGCCAGGCTCCATAAGTAGCACTTACAGTCTTTTAGTTTTCAGTGCTCCTTCTCACTTGAAGGATTCGTAAAACAACTTTCTTCAGCTCTAGCTGTCTGCACTTCTCCCTAAAGGAGAAGTACTTATTAAACTTTTTATGATGTGTAAACAAGTACATTTCCTTTAAAAATGACAGTGTTTTCACAAACAATGCCCCAGTCCCTGGATTTAGCTCCAGAGAGGTATTTCATGGAAAATACCTTCCAGTCACTCTGCTCCTGATTACAATAGCAGATATGAAAAATGGCCATTTGCCACATAGTCCTCCAAGCACTCGTAATATCCCCCTTCTCCCAAATCAAGCTCATTTGAATTTCTTTGCCTCATAGAATCCAGCAGCTTTTTTGGGTGAGGAAAAACACGTATTCTGGAAAACGAGAGGCTGAATATTTCCCTCTGGATTCGGGTTGATAAATATTAAAGAATGGCAGCAGTTCTGATTCGCAGAGAAGAAAAAAGACGCTACTCCAATCTCCTGAGCCATATTGGAAAGCTTCTTTTATTTAGCAAAGAGCGTGATGAAAATTGCACTGGAGCCATCAACACTTTGGTAGCCCTGAAGCATTTTGGCACCCTCCGATCACAGGAACTGGATCGAGAGAGACTGCCCCATTGCTGTGCTCGCTGCCTGTCCTAACAGGTGTATCAGGGAACGTTTGCCAAAAAGGCGGAGAATGGTGCATTTCTGATGAGCCAGTGGGTGCCATTTGGCCAGAGAAGTAGCTTGATGATAATAATATGTAAAAACACAAGCAAAACATAACCTTGTGTGAATGTCTGAGTGCTGGTTTTTTCCTGCCTCTCTAGTCTCTTGAAAATATTAGGATTAGGCAATATATTTTAAATCACATCAACAGCCATTTTTAGAAAAGAACACGCTGTCTGGGCTCTATGGCTCACCAATCACACAAAATGAAATATGCCACAAATACCCAAACCAAACCCCTCTTTTGGTCCTTCATCAAAACGTATAACATTTTGAAATTCTCTAGCAACAGTGTTTCTGAAAATAGACATTTGGGCTATCAGCACAGAGTATTCTTCTAACCTTTTCAAGTGTTTGCAAATGACAAAATTGTTCCTATTGTAATTAATGGCATTATGTTGAGGAATACTGGGGAAACATACCTAAAGGCTCTGACAATAATTCTGTTACTAATATATTCCCCTGGTTTGCCTTTGAACTCTGTCATTCCTTGCCTTGCAGCTGTGTTTAATGAGTGGTGAGATTATTCAAATGAGCCCACAGCAGAACATTGTTTTCTTAGTTGCTAGATCTTGAGAAGACATCTCCTGCCACAGTCAGTAGGTAAAACCTGAATCACAACCTTAGCATCTAATTCAATTTTATGCTTAAGGGTTTGTAAGTACCTTTGTACCCTATAAATATAATTGCGCTTGGTTGTGATGGAGCTGATCTCTACTTACAGCAGCTGCCAATGAGCCGGCAATAAAACAAAGGGAGAAACAGCTCAGCCTGTCACCGATGAGTGAGAAGCCAAATGTGACTGTGCTTATACCGTGGCATACATGCTTCTGCGAGTAGATTGCAAAGAGAGCTTACAGGACGCTCAGACGCAGCAGATTTGTATATGGGAGCTTGTTGCCATCTGTTATTTCCCATTCTTAACCACTGGGTTTAGTCCCTGGGAGAGAAAAGGGAGAGAGAAAGAAATTTAATTCCGTACGAAGATATATTGCGTGAGAGACATTTTCCAGCATGGAAAAAAATTAATAAGGTCCAATTTAAAACTGATAAATAGTCAATTCAGCGTGGTAGGATTAAGGATTTTTTCTAAGGAATATACAGAGAGATATAAGCATCTCATGAATAAATAAATTCAGCTGCAGTACACTAACGTATTTATTGATTCACAAGCCATTTGTTTGAGAGTTTGCCCCTGAGGAGCAGAATGTACCGTATTATTATTGATAATATAAGAGTTACAGTTATATTCAGAAACGACAAACTACATTTAAATGATGTCTCGGGATTAGAACGAGAACCTACCAAAGCCAGGAAATTCAAAGTTAAGTCTGACACTATGTCAGATTGCATGGTGTCAGGAAAAATGACAGTTGTGCCTTTGCATATCTTGGCTTCTGTGGTTTATATCTCAATTTTAATGGCATAGAAGTGATATCATTTCCCTCTAAATTCATTTTTGTTTTACTTTATCATAAATAAAAAAGAACAGCGCAGGACTGTGAGTATGGAAAGAAGCCACAACAGCTCTCCTGGGGTAATACCTGCCCGTGGTAGAAATGACTCTCTACCACCTGCCTTGGACCTATTTTCCAAATTGATTATTACTTATTAGTTGCATATTTGCCTGGTTAAACAATTTACTGATAGCTCTTGCAAGCAGATGTAAGGACAAAATACCTGGCCAAGAAGCTTACAGAGGGGACAGGCAACAGAAAAACAGGGCTTGCCAGGGAGGCAAGCAAAATCACGAGTGTGGCTCTAGGCAGTGCTGGGACTTTGAGCTTTTTCAAAGACAGAAAGCTTTTTTTTTCCAGTTATTGTTTTTGCTAACATCTGTTGGGGGAAAACACCTTGAAAACAACCTTCACCATCCTGGAGACTCAAATGTCACATCCATGCTCTGCCTTGAACAGCGGCTGCTGGGGCTCCTACATCCAGTTAGCTGCTGTGTTGTCAGGGCAGCTGAGCGGGTTTATACCGACCGCCTTCGCCGAGGAGCACATGCCCTCGCTTGGGGGGGTCTCGGGGGAGATCTTGCGAGAGACCTTTGATCTTTTCATAATCCACATCCTTGAAGGAACAGAAGGATCTCCTGCCTGTGTACTAGCTAGCTGTGCTGTATGTGTAATCTCCTTGTGGGTGGAAAAGGTTTAGCTAAAACTATGCTTTCATAGGTAGGGAAATTTTACTGTGCCCTGAGAGGCAATTCATGACGCTTCAATTGTAAGTGGTAGGAATAAGCTATGCTCCTAATCCTCTTTATTTGTGTGGCTAACGGGGGTCTCCCAGGTTACACAAACTTTTAGCCTTCTGTATCTCAGCTCCTGGATCCAAACTGGAAACCTAGAGCTGTTTACAGAGTGAATTTGTTGCACGTTGCAGAGAATGCTGCATCTGTTCGTTAATGGCAGGATTATATTCACAGATCAATGTATTCATAGAAATGACAAAGGTTACGCTCTGGGTTACCTTCCAGGCAACAAGTGGGTAATCCATCCACTTTAGGGAGGACGGTTCAGGAATGCTGGACTATTTAAAGGGCTGACATAAAAAGTGTTTGATAGGCTGTTTTTCACGTGTATGACAAAAATGACAACCTAGACCCTTTCTTTATGTATCTCATAAAAGATGTAAGGTAGATGCACAAGTGAGGATCCTCTGTTTGAATATGGGGCCCAATAATTATATTTCCCTTGAAAGTATCCCAGGAGAGGTTTGTCATCAAAAACAGAGTGTATATATATTTTTCCCCACAGTGGGCAAATTCACAGGTAGCAACTCTTCTGAGATATTTATGTTGATAAAAATCCATCATAGTAATAATTAGATTTTTCTCAAAGGTTGAAGAAATAAAGCCACAGAGGTGATGAATTTCAGGTGGCCATTAATAGTTTGAACTTGGCTAAGTTACAAAACTGCCAGAAATTCTCACAAGAAAAATATGAAAAGCTGGTGCAGGTGAGATTTTTTGATCTGTTTATTGGAAGCGGGGTGGGAGATGATGTCCTTTGAAGGCAATTTTACAAATAATTCCTATTCTGCTAGACTTGGTCAGCATTTCAGCATGTGACTAATAATGAGGCTCATGGACAGGGCCTTTCTTTTTTTTATCCCTGATACCCTTACAGCAGTAATCATGCATCTTGTCAGCTGTTATAAAGATAAAGACAAATGTACTCCATTGCTGTACTGTCAGCGCATTTCAGTACAAGCAGAAGGGTAGCACAGCACACCTGTTAGATGTGTGGAACATACCATTTGTCTTGTCATAGCTGCAGAATCAGGTGTACCCTGAGATGACAGGATCTTCAGCCCAGGAAAAATTCAGGTCTGCTCTTTATGTTGCTGTTGACCATTCTGCTGCCATCTGTGCACCTCCTCAAGGCTCTTCAATAAGTTAGGAGATGGGGAGCGAGATTCTCTCCAAAACCTCTACTTTTTACATGCGGAAAAAACTTGCCTTTTAACTTGGCACATATCATACGGAAAACCAGTGAGCTATACATTCATTATGAAATACATGCAGTGTGACTTGGAGGCAGAAGTTCATGATCGTGACCTTTCTTCTTTTATTACATTCAGCTTTTGAAGAAACAGATGGGGTTTAGCTTAACTGTTAACATAAATTGCCATATGGAACAAAACACAGCTGATTATTATATTAACACTGATTTTAATATGTTTCATCATGTTATTGAGGCTCCAGTTGTCATGCTATTCTGTTCAGTATATTCATTCAAGAAATTTAATGTTGTATCTTACAAATTGAGATCCTATTACAAACATATGGTGTATAAATAGATTTTGCCACCTGGTGACTGTTAAAAATCTGTAAGGAAGAGATTGCCATAGTGTTAACTCCTCCCTGCTGGAAGTCAATTTTCCAATCGCAGACATTTTAAAGAAACACTAAGAGGTGGAAACTCTTGATTTGCTGCTGTGACAAAGGGTTAATTGTGCTAATTGCATTGTAATACCTGCTCAGTTTAAAGTCTTTCCCTGTTGTGATTGTCTTGGGAGTCAAATTGTTTTTAAATTGGTTTGTCACTTGAATGCATTTGGAACTTTGTGATTAGGGTTGTGGAAACCGAGATAATGTCTAAGTTATATAACAGTTCCTTCCATAATCAATCACTGTCTCATTTTAGATCTACCTAAGAAGGTTCCTGCACACATGGGAATATGCCGATTGAGGTAATGGATGAGGTAAGCTAGCTGCTTGCTGCTGTGAATATTTGCGTTTCTTTCCACCAGCGAGTGCTATACGGAATACGTGGGCTTTCTGTTTTCCAGAGTCAGGCCCATGACCTCCATGAGTTATGGTACACCATGAAATGAGCAGTTAAAAAAAAACCCTCTCCTAAATCTTAAGAACGTTTTCTTAATTGTGTTGCTCTTGTCTGCTCTAACAAACAAAGAGATAAGGCAGCGGACCCTATTCATTGACCACTCAAGTCAATGGACTGATTCTTATGGGCCATGCACCAGGCCTGGGGATCTGGCAATCTGCAAAGCAGGCAGGGAGCGTTGTTACTCATGGCAGTCTGTCCAGCTATGTCCGGCAGAAAGTACCTACAAGTCCTGCAGGCTGGTTCCTTTCTTTATAGATTGGTAAAGGTACTGAAATGTATATATGAGGTAGTGAGAAAGGGATGAGGCTACTAGTAAGAATATCTAATTAATGGGTTGAGTTTTAAGGAAGTGTCTCCAAAGGTAATTGGTGATCTTGGGAAAGGTAGTGATGCCTACGCTCTGTAATGACCTGAGCACCATAAACGCCGAAGATAGATGGGTAGACTTGATAGGAATACAGTTACTCCAACAGTGTTATAGGGGCCAAGTAAAGGGCAAGTAATTCCCTAGGGAGGAAACTGATAAAAGGCATCAAGGTAGATTGATGGAAGGAACAAGAAATGGGTTAGCTGAAATTTATTGCAGACCTGGGCAGTGCTTGCTGTGGATAGAGTGGAAATATGAAAGAGAATAGAGTGGCAGTAACAGCCAGATAGACGAAGTGGAAGCGGCTAATGGGGAAAGGAGACTGAAGAGGTGATTCAGATACTGGATGGGGAAATATGTATAGCTGGGAGTTGGGTGCACAAAAGGCAGGTGTAGGAGGCTGGGACATGGGGGATGAGCAGTTGAGTGGGACATGGGTGGGAGGTTCACAGGCACGTGGGGATGAGCAGCGAAGAAGGGAGCAATGATGAAAGGGCACAGTGAGTCTTGTGAGCAGGCTGTGAATGTAGTGAGCTGTGATAGGGACAGATGGATGAACTGAAAATGGTAGCACCCTTAGCATGCTGGGGACAAGGGGTAGGAAACACTTTCTCTTAGGCCTGTGTGCAGCTCTGACGTGATGGGGCCTTTGCCCATGGCTATGGGGAGCCTAATAAAAAGTCATTGTCTTAGGTACAGACTGCTGAAAATATGGGGGTTGTCTGCAGCAAAAGATAAAGCAATAGCAACACAGAGAAGTGAATTCTCTCCCCAGCACATCTTCGATTCACTGCACAGTCAACCTCTTTAAACCATGTGTGCCAGGTGACAAACAGGAGGGCTATGGAAAAATTACTGAAGCCTTTTATATCTAAAGCAAGTATCAGAGGTGCTATCAGGGCTGGAAACAAAAAGTATAAGACACAGAGGACTTCTCAGGCCACTCACGTGTCCCACTCCAATGCATTTTCCGTGCAGTTGCTGCGTCACAGCAGCTTCTGGTTACCCAATGATCCCTGTTGCCCAGTGATGCATGTTCATTGGGTTTCCTCAGCTGTTAACCCACAACTGAAGGGAAAGTCTAAAGATCTGGTCATCACCAGAATGTCTGTCTTAGCTTTGGAATAATCAGATCTCTCTGTTTTGATCTTTCTATGGGCAACCTATTCTAATTTTGACTACTGCAAGCAGGAGTGTGTTCTTATTTGTTTGTTTTCTTACCTGCTCTGGATCTGGTTATTTTTTCTTGACTTAGACTTTGTTGAAAATAGGAGTAGGTTTCTTCTGCAACCCTCTGTTGTGCATCTGACCCTACTTGTGCTAATTCTTTTTCCAGTAGAAATGCTTAAATCACTACAGTAGTTGTTAATGATGAAAATATTCTATAACATATGATATCGTGATGATCACATAGAATTTTACAATCAAGATAAATTATTGTCCATATTTTTCCTAATATTTTTCTCAGATATAAAGTGCATATAACACAACTTATTAGTGAGACAGAAATGTACTGTATCAAGCTACTGTTCTGTGGCTTCTAAATGACTTTAAATCACATTGTATCCGATAATTACTAATGCTCCATTAAAGATCGGAAAGGCAATTTATTAGGAACTCCCAAAAGTCTTCTTTAAGCAGTGCAATCTGTGTTTGGTTAAAAGTTTACATAAAATCAATACAAAATTATAGCAGCATAAATAGTTAAACAGCTCTCAGTTAATGTTATACTTGAATCTGTTCTACTCTCGACAGTTTGGAAAACGTAAGTTACAGAGGAAGGGTAGCTGAGATCTTGGGGAAGGAGAATGCAAATGATTTTGCTGTTCTGAATGCCATGTGGAATGCAAGAGCATCAATCTATTGCTTGCCAGTGATGTCTTTGTAGCCTTTTTTTCATCTCCTGGCGGAATCTTGAAAGTGTCATCAAAATAATAGCAAGAGAAAGTTTTTACTGCATGCTAGTTCTTGCTAGCAAAATGTTTAATATCGTTCCGTGGTAAGAAGTGATTCCAATTTTAATTAAGGTCCAAATCATCTCCTCTCTACACAAAAATAAGAACAGTAAAGCAGCAGGTGCTGAGGCTGGGGAATAAGTGTTTCATCCCTTAAAATAAAATTGAGGACTAAAAAACCCTCCAAACAAACCACAAGTGAAAAATAAACTAAGGAAAATTACTTTCACCTCCACCTACTCTTCCAATTTATTCACTAGGACATTATTTACCTCTGTCTTTTCCAGCCTTGCAGGGTAATTTCAGCTATTTGATTATGAATGGAATGTATGTTCTACTTACTGAACTAAAGCAATGGATTAGTCATAGCTGGTGTCAAAAGCTGTTTTTGTTTACAAAGTGGCGGTGTTGGGTATATCTAAAGAAAGACTCCCAAAACTCACATTTGTACCACAAGAAAATAGTACAAACCTCAAGTTGGAAACATACATAATAATTCTCTTTCTCTTCTTGGCAAGTAACGTAAAAGAAATCATCTTGAAAGTCGGTTCGGAGCACTGCTGTTAAGAGGGACATAACAATTGCACAGAACAGAGCAGGGGCAGAGGCGGGTAGTATGTTGACTCCCATTGTATTTCTCAAGGATAAAGGAGAGCTGTTTTGTATCTGATTTGGAAGGGCATAAGCAGCAAAGTACTTGCAAAGGAATTAACCAGTGCCCCATATCACATGTATACTATTTGTTTCTCTAGCTAGGTGTTTGAAAGCCACCGCTGTCTGGGCTTTGAGAAACCCAGGCAAAAGGACTTCCATTCTTTAGGGCTTTTCATCCCACCCAAAAGCAAAGAAGTGACCTGTGACTTCGCTCCACAGCAAGTTTCCATAACTATCTTCACATGAAGAACTTCTCTTGCCCATCAGTACTCTCGACGCCACAGAGACGTACAATTTTATGGTGAGTGAAGGACATGCTGTTTGGCAAAAGTGTTGCTTTTCCAGTAAAGCAGACTGACAGCCATGGTGTAATGAACTTGCTTGGCTTACCACGGATCAACCTTAGGAAGAAAGATCTATATTTAGGATTTATGAAAAAATCAGCAGTCCTTCCCTACCTGAATATCCTATTTGCTTTAGACATAAAATCTAATTTCTTAATGAGAGTATGTGTGGATCTTATCAACCTGCAGTTAATGATAAAAGCAAATCTTATAAACAGGCAGACTTTAAATAACACATTAAAGCTTATCACTGATGATATCTTTAATTATCGTAAAGCAAATTGTAAGACAGTCTAATGGGAAATACAAATTACTTGTTAAAATTATTAACAGAGTTAATGTGCTTACATTTGTTTATGTGTACAGGAATCATTTCAAATATTTGACTGCAATGACAATATGTGTAAAGATCAATTAAAAGTCAGGAAGATGAGATATTGGATTTTCAGACCTTAATAGGATTTCATCTGCACTTGTTATATTATGTTATCCACTTATAATTGAGCTTCCATCATATCATAGAATCTGTCACTTCACCAATTTATATTTCTAACCTCTAATGAAACTTCTATTTGCTAAGGAGAATTTTTGAAACCCATGATCCTGGTGGAGCTGTCTCGTACAAGCATTAATCTGCCCCACTCTGAGATTGGGGGTTCAGGGTATCGGCACTAAAAACAAATGTAGCAGTGGCAATGCCTAGGTAGTCGCCTACTTCACAAGCACCGCTGCTCTCACAAGTTGATCTAATAAATAGCTTAGGTGGAATAAAAGGCAGTTTTGTGTATAACAAGCAAGGTAAATTGGTAAGAAGAAAATTGCCAGGAGTCTGTCTAATATTAGTTTATTAAATTCAGCAGAATGAAAATAACCACCGTAAATGCAACTAAAATACTTCTGTTTACTAGTGTATTGAGATAGTCCTGCCCCATTTTACGGGATGAAACACTTATTCCCCCCCTCAGCACCATTTTGGGGGGTTCACCTGGAGCTGCTCAAACTCACTGGTGGTTTCCAGCAATGCAACTTTGATGGGGATCCCCTGCAAGCCATGGCCATGGCCCCACTTCATCCAACCCTGCCTATCCTTTGCATTGGCTGATGAGATGCAGTCATTCCAGTGGAGTGATCTTTTGGCACTTTGACTGGGGAAGTGTGAATGCTAGGATGAGTTCCCTGTGACATGAACACTGACTCAAAACTAGTGTAAAGCTGGGGTCTTTCAGTGTTCTCAGACTGAAGCTATTGTAAACAAAAGTGATTGCTCTAAACAAATAACCTTGTAATTTAGCTTATCTTTTCTTCTAGTTTCCGTGCAGTATTCCACGACAATAATTTGTGCATAAAGTGGACCTTGGCCAAGGTATTTCTATGGAGAGCTAACATTTTAGCAGTACTTTATTGTTAACAGCAAGCTTAATCTTGAAACCAACAGATGTTGCTTTGAAATGATCTGATGTAAGGTAGTCTGTAAAGCCAAGCTTAGATGATAATGAAGGGAAAAACACCAGACACAGAGGATATACTGATGCTGTGGTTGAAAGCACCTATCCATATTAAATTTTCTGGCTAAATAATATATATATTTTTTAAAAACTTTTTAGAAAGCAGAAGAATTTAAGTTTTTCCTGATACCAATCTGACCCTTATTTAAACTCTCCACTGCTAGAGATTGTCTCAATTGATTACACCTGGGATGTTAAGTAATGTGCTACAAAGATATCACATTCCACTCTGCCTTCTCTGATATTTTGTACAGTTGCTTAAAATAAAGAAATATTTTCAGAAAAAAGGCAGGATGGAGGGAAAAAAAAAGGAAGCAAATATGAAAGTATATATGCCAGGTTCTCTGACGGTATAAACGGGTATTGCTCCTAGTCTAGCCTCAGGTTTATTTACAGAGCCAAATACTGTTGCTGAGCTGATTTTTAATGACATGAGAAAAAGCTGAATAGAAATAGACTTGCAAAACAAGCCAAAGCACATACGATTAAAACTACAACAACTTTCAGGAAAACAAGTCTCACACCATGGGTTGTCCATGCTGACTGGCGAGCGTTCCCTGTGGTGCCCTGGTCATCAGCTGTATTGCTGTTACCCAACTGAACAATAACCCCATTTTAAACACTAAAATAGAGTGGCAAATGTTTTTGTATCAGTGTAGGCACCCACAGCTGCGAGGAGCAGTTGTGTGCATGCTCATCCCTTAGCAAACGAGGTCAGGGAGGGTATTGAAAGCTAGCAGGAACATCCAAGACCACCAGGCAACCTCTTAATGCTCTGATTTAGGCCTATCCTCTCTGAAATATCAGGGTCCTCATTCCCAAGTGAGTGTCCTGAGCACAACAGTTGCTCTGGGAGGTTAACAACGCATCTCCTAGTGATGTTCCTCTCCCCAGCCTGGGGAGCACTCCGCAGCAGACCAGGTCAGGCATTGCTTGCCTCCTCACCCCACAGTGCTCCCTGGCTGGGCGTCTGGGGCAGAGACCTTGTCCCAGGCATCTCGCTGTCCCCCATGCCAGCAGGCTTGGGATGCTCCCTTCTTGTCCACCGCCTTTTTTCAGGCAACCCAGTCTCACCATGCCAGCTGCGATAGTTTTAGGTGCTGAATTTTCCTCAGGCACCAAATGGGAGTTCATGTTTCAAGCACAGGACTCTGATTTTCACTAGGCAGTACAAAACCCTACTCTGTTCCTTTTGTTGGTTTCACCCGAATTGATTTAATTGCTTTGGAAATGCCAAGCTATGTATCCACGTCCATTTCCACAAGAATGTGTTTGAAAATCTTCTCATTATCATTTCTGCACTGAAATTTCCTGATTTGGTGTACTTTGCTTTTTGGCCTTAGTTTTCTTTTAATAAAGCATTTTGAATTGAGCTATCTAGGTTTTTAGGAAAAGAAAAGCTAAAAACCATCTCCACTCATTGCAGGACTAGGTTCTGGGTGATGCTCAAATACCCTTCTCATGTGGCATGGGGCTCACTGAGGCAATTGCTCCTGCACTCCTCTAAATGCTAAAAATGATCGTATGGGGGGAATCAGGATCATGCAGATCTGGTATGTTGCAGGTGTAGGCGTAAGTTAGAGTTGCCTCAGAGTGTACAAAGTGTTGAACTTTCAGAGCCAATAGGCTGAAATTTGTAGTTTCCCCCTTAAAAACAAGGAGCTGCTTTCATTATTTTATTTGCTGGCTTGTTACTATGGCAACATTTATATGAATAATTCATTCTTTCTTCAACTTTATCTTAACAAAGTCAAAGACTGCATCCTAAATATCAAAGCAGACCAAACACTTTTTTTTCTTCCACTTTTTCCAGCTGAAATGACGCTGCTATCCTTTAGTATTATTATGCTTGAGACAATCATTGTTCTCAATTATTATTGGTCATGGCCTGAAATTATTAAACATTCAGTCCTTTCCATGATGCTTGCACTCAGAGATTATTTTAGTCTATTCTTTTTGTTAATTGATCTTCCTAAGCCAAAACATTTTAAAAAATTATATTATGTGTGATATTAGCCTTTAAAAACCTTATAATTTCTCTGTTATTTTCCCCTTGCTGATATTTGCTAATTTAATGAGAACGACTAGCCAGACATGCTCATCAAAAGCCCCAAATTTCACTTTGACTATGAAATGCATCCCTGCATCTGCAGTGAAACAGCTGAACGTGTCAGACGGCGGCTGCCTTTGATCACACTAAGTTGGCCAGGAGAGATGAACTACAAAGCTCCAGGTACCACAGAAAGCGACATGGGCCTGGCCGGCAGCCGAAGGGAAAACGATTCTGCAGAGGAAGTGAATAGTCTGGCACAGGACTTGGCAGCACGGCTGGCTTCAGAGTGGGAAAAGGTTTAATGAAAAACAGGAGAGATTCCCCCTGAGACCAGCCCGTGGGCGACCACCGCGGTGGGACCACAGTACAAAGGTAGAAGGCGAGTGGCATCACGCAGTGGTGGCAGAAACCCAGCGTCCTGGTTATCCCCTTGCACTTTGACAACATCCTAAATATTCTGTTGGTTTTCATTTACTGACTGTTTTCACCAGAAAACTCACAGGATTGCTAGGAGGGCCTTTTACCCCCTGCTGAAATATTTCAAAGCCACTTGTACCTACAGTTGGAGGAGGAAGATGAACTATTCAGATTGCATTTTGCAAAATATTTTTACTGTGGAAAGGCTGTGGAGCTGTGTCAAAGATTTTTTGAGTGATTTCCAGTGTCTCAAAAATTTTGTTCTAATTTAGTAGATCTTTGAAAAGAAGCAATTCACTTGATGACTCTTCAGCTGCTTCACTTTTCTTCCCATTTCCTCTGTATATAGCCTGATATTTATTGACTTAAAAATCATACAAAAAAAAAAGATTTGCGGAACTTTCTTAGAGTTGCAAATGAGAAAGCCTGTCAATACTTTTCATAATCTAGAAAAAAACCACTTAGGGATAGCTGACATTTTACAAAATCAAAGCAACTATTCTGCTATATTTTTAAGGATTTGGACAACTCCTGAAAAGAAAAATGGGAAAAAGTGCTCCCAATTCTGAGTGAATACAGATTTTTTTAATGACATTCTCAGTCAATTTCCTATGTAATATGAATGATCAGCAAGCAGAGTTGTCTGATTTTTGTCATATTTATTAATGATGTACAATACTAGCATAGTACCCTGTGCAAATTATAAGCTGATTAGTTTTCAGCCATGTCAGCTAGTACTTTGATCCTATCTGAATTGATATGCTAAGCAAGGAGAAAGTAAATCATTGCTTAGGTGGGAAGCCTATATCAATACCACATGCTTCTTAGCAAGGCCTGAGAGGAACAACATATAGTTCATCTAGGTTGTTTCTTGTGCTCGAGCCAGCCCAGCCAGAGCTGGCTCAGATACACTGAGCACTGTCAGCCTGTGCTGTATAAATATACAGAAGAAATATCTCCGTGCTGCAGAAAACAGTGATGGGCATTTGGTAGGTCCAGGCTGAGTCAGTACCAAGTCCAAATGGCAGCAGAGATTGTGCTGCTGGAAATGCTCTGGTTTAACTGGCTTGTGAAGCTGAGGGTCTCCCCACCTTTGTGCACTGCAGACAGCTTTGTCTTTAAGCCTCTGCCTATTAATCCTGATGGCTTTGCCAAATCCTGGTTTGTGACAGGTTTGCTACTTGCAGCTCCCCCTGTAGGCAAGCCCCCAACTTCTTAAAATTAATGTGCATGACTGCATGCCATTAAATAGTTGCAAGATTTCACCCTCCAAAGGTCATGTTTTATCGGTAGGCAGGGCACTTCTGTTGACAGCTTGAGTTAGGCAATGTGTGTATGCACATCTGGGCGTGCATATGTCTATGATGAAGTGCTGTGAGCAAGATATAATCGTAATGTTGGGCAAAGGTTCAAAAAACCAGTCTCCTTCCATTAGGTCAAAGCAACACTGCCCTTTAATGTAGCATTATAAAAGTCTGACACAGATAACTAGATTAAGAATCAGAACTTGAAGCTAACTGCTATAATTCAATAGTTATTTGAATTATAATACTGTGAAGATACATACCATGTCTTGTGACAGAAAAAAAGAAAGGTTTTAATAGTTTCTATTTAACAACAGCACCACATCCTACAATTTAACTCTTCTCATTATGGCTTTCATTTCAAGGCACTGTACAATATTTTGCTGTGAGAGATCTGTATATCTGTGTGTATGAAATAAGGCAATGGTTTTACAAATATCTCATTCTGGCTGCGTCCTGCAAATCATTGTGCAGGGAGGGAAGAAGGAGGGAGCAGATGAGTTGCATGGGAAATGATGGTAGAGCATAATCTTTTAAAGCACCTTGTCAGAGAAGCACAGTTAGGACCATATTGATCGCAAAACTCACTACCTTGTAGCAATGATGCAGGATATGCTAAGGCATTGAAAACAATGGGAAATGAAACTTTCCATTATTAGACAAATGGTTTTATTATTCTTTAATGCTTTGTGGAAAACAAATAGACTTTTTTGTCAGGGTGGGAAAGGAAGGCGACAGAAAACACATTGCATTTTCATCATCAGATGAGACCGTCGTTTTTATTTCTCTTATTTTATGTGTTACAGTTTCAGTCTGCCAGTACTTTCTCTGCTCAGAGGGCAGACCCAAAATGAATCTGATCGTGCCTGACACCAAGTATGAAAGCCCTTGATATATTTCTTTGCTCTGTTGGATGCCTATAGTGAACAGCATTTTATTTTTTAGTCATCCATGTTATACACAAGACTCCAATTTGGTGAAGTTTTCTTACTCAGAAAGTCATATAGGCATGGACTTTAATCAACAGGATTTAAAGTGGGCTTTAAAATAAGTCTTTAATAGTGTAGTCCTAGAGAGCAGTGTAAATGGACTTAAGTATATACTTAAATGTATTTCTGAGCTAAAAATATAATTCACGTAAGAAATCTCTGAGAAAACCAGTAAGCTCTCAGCTGCAGTTATGTCCTCTGTAAAATGGGAGTAATTGTATTGATAGCATGAGCCTTTCGGGAAATCCGTGATAAAATGTTGAAAACAGTTTGCATACAGCAGCCTCCCAAGGGACATGATTCCCTTTGCTGTCAGAGTGAAAGACGTGCTTGCGAGGTGCCGACAACATTGCGGGTTGCACATGAGGATATGAACACGTATGACGTAGGAGTGGGACACAAAGCAAAGGAGCTGGACTTCGAGAAGGATCAGAAAGAAGGGGTATGAAATTTTGCCAGCGGTGGTCCCAGAGCTGCCCTCCCTGCAGCAACAACTGCTTTCCAAGCCTCCTCATCAGAATCTGCTCCCACAAAAGGGAGGGAGGGCGACCGACTTTGCTTTTTGCTTGCTCTTTCCAGTGCCTTGCATATGAGGCTTGGCTTATTCACTGAGAAGCACTGGTGGGGAAGTGGGAAAGTAACAGAGATGTAATTACAAATTTCCTGCTCAGTGGGAACTTGGTGTATTACTTCCCCAAAAGGACCTGTTGGATCCATCTCATTTGCAGCAGCTGGAGCAGGAAACCTCTGCTGGAGGGATTCAGTCTCCCGGTTCCTGGAAGCCGTATGCACCAGTGGGAGCAGGCAGGGACACAGTGGAGGTCGAAATGAGCTGTTATATCAACTGCTGTCAAGTGGGGTATTGCTTGCCCAGCAGCCACATAATCTGTGAAGAAATCCACAGATTTAAAGTTTTGCTGACACATCTTCTTGGTAACTTCTAAATTTAATTTTAAAGTTAAATCTTGAGTCTGAGTTCTGTCATTATTGTTTAGGAGTCAATTAGTATCCCAGACACTGTATTTCTCACAAAGAGGGAATATCTAGGTTCAAACACAATGTCTGAGGGACCTAAATGGAATGCCTGTGGGATAGGCTAGTAATAGCACTGTCCTTCAGTATATGCATATAGAGACAGGAAAAAAGATGATACCTTTTCCAGACAATTTCCACATCATTTCCCATTCCACTGTGACCATGCTGATCCCGTCACTTATTCTTCAGTATCATAAACAAGTCATAATATATTAGTGAAAGCAGTTGCAAAGAGTTCATATAGCTGACAGGAATCCTGAGAAATAGGTTATACAGCATTGATCTCTCAGGAGGCCTTAAATAACAATCTCAAATGTATGGGACAGTGATCACTGGGTTTGTTACTGCCATTTCAGCTTGATATTTTGCAATTTATAGTTTCTTGATAAATTGGAATCCATTCAGCTGGTTCATATTATGTGGGACTATGGAACTGTCTATGTTACACTGAAAAATTAAAGTGAGACGCAAATGACTTGGAGGTGTCTAATGACTTTGCTTAGCAAATTAATGTAGATCTGAAATCATTGCTGCCCCATTAGAAGGGGTTCCTCTCCACTCCAAGAGGACATTCCAGCCCCTATTTTCAGGATTTCCCACTTGACTGTTTGAAACTATTGCCTTAGGCTAAAACTTGTATTTGTAAAACAAGGTTTCAGGTTGGTGATATATTATTTTCCAGTCACATTTTTAACATTGCAGAAGGGGGTGGGGGTTGAAAATCAAGTTGTCATTCAATTTGTAATGTTCTGGGAATATAAAAAGGAATATTTGCAGTCTGAAATGTACTTTTCCCTCCTGTTTAGTTTCTGGATGTTGGTAACAATCTGATTTTTCTGTTAAAGAATTCCACTGCTACAAGTGGACATACCATGAAACCATTTGCAAAATATTTTGGAAGGTTATGCTTTTCAAGCCAGCATCTTTGAGACTCCTAAGATTGAACAGGGATTGGTGCCTTGGGAAAAGTTTGCTAAAAACATAAATGTTGACAGAGTCGTTTTGTTTGAAAATCAATCCTCTACACTTGAATGATAATTTTCTTTCAATGTGAAATACTTACGAGTTTCATGTGTTCAGTATGGAAGCTTTTGCAGAATGTAATTGGTGATCTGCTTCCATCACAGGTTTGCAGAATTCCTCTCTGCAGAAAGGACTCATTCCTTGATCCATGCTATGTAAGGGACCCCAACACTCAACACTGCAGGACTGACTTTTAGGTGTCTCTTTCTGGTCACTTTGGGGATATCCTGCTGCTGGAGCAACTGGCTGTCACTATCATTTAATTTTGTCCTCCTTTGCTCCGCCACTGCACTGAAAATCCATTTGGCTGCTTTCCCACAGAAGACGTGGACAAAACCCACCCAGCAGGTGGCAAGCTGTTGGCCATCATTTGCAGCAGAGCAATATTTTTCTGCTCGGTTATTTTTAATTTAGATCATTTCAGCACCTGTTTTACAACCTGGCTGCACAAAGAGAGGTGCCAGGACAGGCCTGGAGCAGGGCTGGGAGGCCTGGCTGCCCTCCTGGGAGCAGAGGGAGGGCAGCAGGAGGTCTGCTACCTTCAGACCATGGTACTTGACTAGAGCTAAGCTGAAGCACCTTCACTTCCCCAAACCAGTGAAACCATGTACTGAAGATGTCAGATCTTCAACACCATCCATTTTGTTCTACAGGTCCGGTCCCATGCCACAACTTGGTAATTGTAGGTGTAGCCAACAGCAAGTTTTGGCTGCTGTTATCGAGAAAAAGGGTGAAAATGCTGAAAGATTGTAGTCTTTTCAAAGCAAGTGCTGTGCCGCTCAGTTTAAGTATCCAGCTGGTCTTGCCATGATGTTACTGCAGAATTGGGATATTGTTAGTGACAGCACGCTACCCATGAAGCTCTAATGGATTAAAAGCAATGTCTTTGGTGAGTGTTTTGCTCATTTAGATATGTAGTTACCAGAATCCTCTCTTCCCTGCTTCTGTAATGATTCCTCTGCTTTACTGCAGTCTCTTTATGCGGCGGTGCATTCTTGGCTCAGAGACAGGATACAGGACTTGGGACAGATGTAAAAGACATGCCACTGGCAGGACTCTCACATGAAGTGGAAGTTGGGGTCAAGGCCATTTCCCTTTTTCCTGTTTCATCCTCTCCCCAGCGTGAAGGAGGTCACTCCCCCTTCATCTTCTTCATACAATTCATGTCTCTGTAGGCTTTAATCTTACCACCCCTCAGCCATCTCTCTTCCAGGCTGAGGAATTCTCATCTATTCTTCTCTTCTTGAAAGGATGCCATAGCCAGGCTCTCTGTTTTCTTCTTCCTCCTCGTGTTAGCCAGTTCTCTCACATTGCTTTTGAGGTGACTAAAACTGCACACAGTCATAAAAACGTGTGTGCGCCCTGAATTCGTAAGTGACATAAGGTCCTTTCTGTTTTGCTCTGATAACTTTTCCAATAACTCTGAATATCTGATTTGCCTTTTTTACCCATCATTGTGCTGCGGTACTACAAATCCAGTATTTCTTTCTGAGTAATAATTGCTAAATTAAAGCTCATTCCTGTTTGGGTTATTTTCCACACACATACTCTACTTTATATTTATTACCACAGAATATCATTTGCCATTTTATCACTCAGCCACATAATATCAGTAGATCCTTCTGCAATTATTCACAATCAACTGTAGTCTGCAAATGTGGTCACCTCGTTCCCATTTATAGCTCAGTTCTAAATATGCTGAAGGGCACAGATGCATCTGGGACCTCATGGTAACATTCCTGCACTGTGAAAACTGGGCATCTGTACTTACCTTGTAGTGTACTTTGTTTCCTAGTACTAACTTTACCTTTTAATCTCAGATAATCACTTGCAGAAATTTAAAGCAATTTCGCATCGAAATGATTGTAGCTCCTCGCCTCCAGTTTGGAAGGCTGAGTCTGGGACTTCTGCTTGTGTTTTTCTGAATTCCTCTCTAGGTTTTCTGGTATTTGTTTGAAGTTCTGATACTTGTTTGGGATTTCTTAATGATTTCTGCAAAGCTGCATTTTTATAAAGAAACAAATCAAAGTATTTTTTCACTTCTGTGGTGCAATGAATAGGTATAGTTTTTATTGGGTTTCTAATATTATTATCATTATTATAAGTAGTTCCATGATATGCAGAAATCACGCAGCCTCTTTTTTGTAGATTCTCCTAGGTCTAATAAGGATTGCCCTTATTAGTCTTTCAGTGGGATCACTGGTAAGACTTCCTTCTGCATAGTTGTTTATCTTTGCAAACCTTGTGGGAGATTAAAAACCTCCTCTTCTTGTCTTTGTCAAATTTGGTTTAAACTGGGTTCAAAAGTTGCGTGGGAAAGACAGACACACAGACATGTGTATGCAGTGTGACAGCATGAGCCCTTTCCTTAGGCAGCTGGGCTAAAGGCAAAGTACAGAGGATGTACTCTGAATTCTCCTTGTATGCTCACTCCATTGCCATGCATCTGGCTCTTTGTAGTCTTTGTCAGAAATCTGACATCTCCAGGTATGCATAATGCATACTTCAAGAAAAGACAAAAACCACATTGAGATATATACAGACATATAATAACAGTGATACATTAATTGTTTTGTGTGCTTCCGAAAGTATTTCTATCGTGTCAACTAACGTTGAATGGAATAACGTGAGTTTAAGCAAAAGCAGTTTCCATGGTTACACTGGAAGTATTCTAAATATAGCAGATGATGTAATCAGTTACGGGGACTAGATACAAGATTGCTGCGTGTTTCAGTAAGAAGTTTCTTCTCTGGAGATACCTGTGAGAAAGTGTCTATATTACTTGAGGATACTATTTTTCAAATTATTTCTGTTGTCCCATGATTTTCTGCTCCTCAGAGCCTTTCCATTTTTCCATTTACAGGCTGGTAGCTTCTTTATAGTTATTATAAATCATATACATCAGATCACTTTAATGCTTTTACAGAATTCTTAACACCAAATGTAACATTCCAGAAAAGAGTTTCCACATCTGGCCAGAGGAAAATTGTAGTTTTTGTAATCTCTTCTACCCCATATATTAAAACCTGTTATCAGCATCTGTCATATCTGTCTATCCATCTTATCTGTGTATATGTCTATCCATCTTTGCTCCCGTTGCTGTCATGTCTCCAGTGCCCTCTGATCTGATTTTATCCAGAGAGAAAAGAATGGCTTAATGATCCGAACACATCTCCTTTTCCAAGATGTGTAATAAAACATTCCCCTTCCTCACCCCCAACTGAGCAATTATTTCCCAATGGAACAAATTTCACTCCGTGAAATTTGGACTAACTACTTAGCACGCAATACACAAGAACAAGTAAATAGGTAGGATGAAGATTTGTTGTCACTGGGGTGGAAGAGGGGGCAGGAGAAAATATTCAGGGAATTTATTCACAGTTGTTTGTCCAGCTCTCCTTTGTGTCGCCTTTCTGGCCCTACTGAGTCCTGCTGAAATTCTGCTTTCTCTCTGAGAGTGCAGTTCTAAGGGAACGTGCTAAGGGAAAGTAAGTCAGTTGCTACAGACAGAGCAAGCTTTTTTAGTGTACCTAGCTTCAGTCATTCCTGTTTTAATCAAGAATTCCTTTCCATTCCCACTTTTACTGTTCTATTCCATTTCAACCTTAATTCATTTTAAGAATGACACGCTGTATTTCAGGAGTGCTAAAAAAAATATGGTAGGTTAGATAAACTGGAAAAAATGTCCTTCTCAGAAAGCACTGCTATACTCCAGGTCAGGGTTTCTTTGTTTATTAATAGCAACTGGTAAACAATTACTTGTCTTCTCAGAGTAGAGTGTTGTGAACGTGCTGCATTTCAAGTATCAGCAGGAACAGTATTCCCGTTTTCCACAGGCAAAGAGTGCCAATGTATGTAAGATGTTGCATTAACAGCTAGAGGCTAAAAATCATGCATCCTATTGCATTTTCACCCCTTCCAATAAACCTGTTATTAATCCTAGTTCCTAAACATTTTTTTTTCTGTGCAGATAGCCTGAAGACGATGATGTGACAGTGACGAAAGACTGCAATAAAGGGCAGCTCAAACTTTTTGGGGAGAGGTTTCTCCTTTCACAAGGCAACAGGCAGTGGCAGCATTCAATGAACAGAAATGAATTTTATTTTCAAAATATGAAAGCTCATAGAATTATAGAAATCATGGAAGAAAAAGATATATTGGGTCATCTTTTCCATACTGGAGCCTGTGGCAGCTTTGTCCCTGCCTTATAAGGTACTTTCTGAGTCTAGGTTTAAGGTCTCAGGAGACAGGGCTTAATGGCTTACTGTGGAAAAACTGTTCTTCCATATAGCAAGTTTCATTATCAAAGCTTGGTTTTACATTTAGATGTGAATGTATCATTTCTGAAGAGATGATTCTACTATTGCTTTGCTTTTACCTGTGATACCACTGTAATCAACTCATTTCCATCCTTAGTGTTCAGGTGTTTCTGGTACTTCTGGATGGTTCATGTGTCCTCCCACTCATTCTTGGTGCTCAGCCAACGTAGTCATATTTAGGCTTCTCACCTTTCTATGTAAGTCAGGCCCTCTGATTGTCAATTAACCTTTCTTGGCAAATGCCTCTTCTTCCAGATAGGTTATTGACGAGTTGAGTAGGATTTTTACCTGAGAGTAAAATTGTTTCTGCAGTAGAGTTAACCATGCCATATTCCTCACCAGAAGTTGACAGTAGTGGATTTGAGGGGAATAAAATGTAAAAAGTATCTGACTATGGTAAATGTCAATTAAACTGACACTGGGTGAAGTCCTAACGCCACTGAAATCAAAGACAAGCTGCAACTGGCTATGCTGTTTCTTTGCACTTGTAATCAAAGCAGAGCTGCCTCTGAGGACTTGTTTTTTCAACAAGGTTGTTCGATCAAGTCCAAGTTAGGGCTCTTAGGTGAGGACCTGTCTGCCACTAATCACCTTCAAAAACAATAATCCCTTTTTCTTTTGCTCATTCTTTTGAAGGTCTCCTGATCCTGCCTCTCCATAGGTGTCAAAATGCCTGATTTGGCATTTGGCACCCTAGAGAGAGGGGAGGATGAACAGAATGCATGAAGAACTGTCAGAGGCAATCTTCCCCAATGGAACAGAGACTTCCTCCAGCTCTGCCCTAGAAAACTCCCAATGCAAACCACTGAGTCTCCACCCCTTTCCCTCCTCTGCAAGGTCTTTCTGCTCCCTCCTGTAGCTGTGTCAGTTCAGCAGTTTATGTGGTTGAACTCCGAAGGGACAGACAGAATACCTGTAATTTTTACGTTTGTCATGGGATTTTTTTTCAGTTGTGCCTACCAGGCAAAATTAACAACCCTAGTATAGGTTTAACTCGCTTGGTTCTCTTATAGTGTACGTACTTGATTCAAAACCAGTGGGACTCATTTAGTGGCTTCTAACCTAGCACTGATTTCTCTAAAATTTACCTATGGCTCCTACATGTGGAGTTTTGCCACTCATTTCAGTAGGGTAATCATGCACCCTCCTGTGTGTCAGTTGGGTGAATTCTGCTTTCTTTCTGGAGTCTGTGCAGAGAAGGTAATCAGAATCATCATGCAAATCTATACTAGAAGATGGCCCAGGAACCCTCTAAATGGACTCGCCATATGAGAATTAGATGGGCATGAAATTGGGTACCTGGCCCTTTCTGCCCAGCCAGTACATTTGTACAACCGCCAGTAAGAAGTTTGGGAACATATTATCAGCCTTGGAAGGGAGCTGAGAAACAGAATCATCCTTCTCCTCCAGTCTTTCAAAGTTTCAGAGGCTCAGGACAAGATGAGAGATAGATACATGGTTTAGGCAGCAAGTTTATTACCTTTCCTCATCATCATTAAGCAATCCAGGAATGGCTCTACAGTATAGGTCAGCCATCCCCCTTCATTAATTTCAGCCAATTTGAGGGCTGCTGCATCCACTCTTCAGGCATCGCTCCAACCTGTTGTCAGTATCCCATTTTCCTCTCTTCGTGCATGACCTATCAGGCTGGAGAGAGGTGGTTTTCTTATTGCTTTGAAAGCAGAGCAGAAGAGTTTGGCACGGGGCAGGAATCTACCTGTGGTAAGACAGAGGAAAAAGGAAGGAGGGGAAATGCATGTTATGCTCAGGGGAAGTTCATTAAATAGCAATGAACAGGCGTTTGCAGCTGAGACAAGGGCAATGCAAGGCCATGGCAATTAGAGGCAAGGAGAATTTTCCAAAATGGCCCCATCCCTGTCCTCCTGCTATGCACAGCAATAGATAGGGGTCTCACCAAGCAATGAGGATATTTCTTTACTCAGTGTATTCCCACAGTCCTCACCTGCACAGGATCTTCATCAGCAAAATGTCAACACGGACCTCAACTACCCACAGACCAATGGTGAAGCTGTTAATCTAAAACTAGTTTCCTGCTACCACATGTAAGGTGTGGGTTGGGGGGTTCCAGAGGGCAATAGTGACCCTCTCCGCTATGAAGATGAGTGCACCAAAGCCCCTGAAACTGCTCTGCATCCTCTAAAGTTTCAGAGCCATGCAGGCTGCTGCAGGTCCTAAATACTAAATAGGACTAAATACTCATCCTCCTGGCACAAAACATCCTCCCAGTATGGAGGGAACGAACTAGGCTACTACCTATGGGCAAGAGCTGTGAGAAATATCCCTTGGAAGCATGCTTTCCATTTCCTGCAGATCAGGGACTGAGGGTATGTGAAGGCACTGGTGTGTGTGAAGACCGGCTGAGAGGCCTTAGCTTGTCTCTGATCTTATGCAACCTGCCTATTTGCAGTCCTGCCCTAACCCTTCCTATGCTACTCCTGGATGCATGTGAATTTCAAGTTCTGGAATATTATAACCCTCTCCTACAAGTCTTTGTCAAAGATTTCCTACAGCTACTTTACATAAACCCAACCTCTTGCTCTCATAAAAGTGGCCTATGGTTGCAGTCTCACTCTCCTCCTCTACTTCCCCATCTGTTGTGAAACCCAAGAGGCTAAGACTTGGGCTGGGGGGCATTTTCCTATTGACAGCAAAGCCTGTGTTACCATTTTGGAAGTCCCAAGCTGGTGTAGTTATGGTTTTGGCACAACTAATAAAATACCAAGTACGGTGTTGATGGCCAAGATGGGGGCCAAACATACAGAAGTGGAGGGCAGATCGTGAGAGGCATGGGTCTGGTTCAACCTCCTTGCTTTGCAGATGTACCGGGTGTGAGTTCAAAGGAGGTGTAATGTTTTAGCATGGTTGCGTGTCCACCTGCATCTGGCAGGCAAGTGGTGAGACTGAGAGCAACCTTCCCATGTGTTGCTGGAAGCTGAGCACCCCAAACCGCTGCTCTTCTGGCAGCTAGAGCGAATGGAGTACAGACAGCAGTATCCCAGTTATCTTCTGGATCAGGGCTGTGGAGAAAAGAAATGCCAGAAAGCTGGAAGGGACCTTCTTCAAAAGGAAAATAATGGAAACGGCACTTCATGGAAAAAAGTCTTCTCCAGAGGAAAAGAATGAAGTGGAAAATTCCAAGCACTTCTGTTTTTACCCACCAACTTTCTTCTGCTGTTTCATCTGTGGGTTATTTTTCTTTTCTATACGCACTTTGCTGTTTCTGACTCCTTAAAGCCTATCTCTCTGTTCTGCTGTGCGAAGCATCAGGGATGCATGGCAAGTTGATTATCCTCATGAAGCAGCTACCATAACATTGAGATTCAGGCATTTGCTTTATCATTAGCTTAACAAAGCATATAGAGTTGTAGCTAACTGGAAAGATACAGTACATTATTATTGTTATTATTTCTATTTTTGAAAACCAGGACACCGTGGTGTGGGGAAGGGGTGGGCTGCATGAGTGCGTAGACAGACAGTCATTTAATCTGAAATGGAGAGCAAAATGTAATTGGTAGGCTTAGACTCATTAGTATGCTGCAGCCTGGATCTATGATTCCTATTAGAAAAAATATTAAAGGGCCACTGTTCAGGGAATTGAAGGTGGCACAAACAATTTAGTGGAGTTTTTTGTCAATATCTTGCAGAGCTGTTGCACCTTTTTGACTTTTAAGACTAGAATGCAATATTTAAGGAGAATGTACTCCATCAGCTGTACTTGCAACATAGCACATCATCCTTTGAAATATAAATCTTTCGAAAACAGAATAATTTCTTTGTTAGTTTTCAGTCTGTATCCTTGGGCTGGAATAGTTATTTGGGCTTTTGTTTATATGTGGCTTATGTGCACCAAAGTAAAACACAAATAAAACAAAAAGCCTAAAGGAAAATGCTGTTCATGTTCTTATGATCAGACAAAGAAAAAAACATTAAAAATCAGGATGCGTGTGTTTCTTTTACATACTTTTAATCAGAAAACAGGGTGAATTATAATCTTTTCATTAAAACAGTGGTGCAAAGAAAACTTCAAGGCTTCAGACAAAATTAAACTTTTCTTTATAAAAATATTAAGTATGTAAAAGAATTTAATTCTTTATGTATTATTTATAGTCAATAGTTACAAATTTTTAATTGTGACTGAGTTGTTAGATTTGTTGCCAGACTTAATGATGAGCCTCTTAAAACGAGGTATTTACTCAGTGTGCTAGAAATGATCATAAACTCCCTGTTCTTGTGAGAAAAATAAGCCTACACAAAACTTTACGTATATGACAGTAGCGGAGATACATGGTACTCAAGCACTCCATTGAACTGGTGTTATAAGGTGGGTTTGTTTTAATACACCAAGGTATGACTTAAAAGAAAGCAAATGAAAAAATTCTGTATTAAGTCCCCAAAGATAGAACATACCCCTGCCAAAAGTCACAGTTCAGAAGCTCTGGAAGGATGGTATAGTTTCTTCCCTATTAATTATTTATATGTTTTAATGATAAGTTTTATTTGGAAGAAACCCATTCCAATTTTCCAAAACTATCACATATGCAGTTGCTAAAATATGTTTTAGAAACCCTCACACAAGCAAAGACTAAAGAATCACCCTAATTCCTTTCTAATACAGAGATGCCAGCAGAGACATTTTAATGTATTACGTTTAATCACAACATTGCAATCCATTCACCTAGAAATTCATTAATCATAATTCATGCTGCAAGAAAGCATATTAAAATATAGTGACAGTGGGCAAGCAGATCTCTGTTCACAGCAGTGTTATTTAAACAACTGTATATACTTGTAGTTATGCAATTAACCTGCAGTAATAATCTTTGTTACTACTATTTATACATATCTTATCTGGAAGGTGGCCTAAACTGACAATATAAATATCATTGAACTAATGGCTTTACCTCGGCTGGTACACTATTTCTCCCCTGTAAATTGAAGAAGCAATTTTGGGGGACTGAACTCTTCACATTTAGGCAGAGTTTTGGTCCCACACATTTCACACTCTAACCCTGAGCCTGAAACAGAAGTGCATACGGCTCATGGGTCAGAGATTCAGATACGTTAGAAAGAAGGATACTTTTGCTTCTTTTGGTTTCTGTTTATACTTCTTTATGATGTTTTTCATTTATTACAGATGAGGCTTCTATCTGCCTATTTGGCTAGGATGAAAATGACAATTGTGAAAATTGTGAATAGTATTGTCATGTCATTAGGAACATTATGAATTATTTATATCGCATGCACAGGGTGCTAGACATTTTACAGGCACATAATCAGACAACTCCCCATTCCTAAAGTCAGGAGTTGTTACTGAGGAGTTATTACTAATAAGTAAGAGGCGGTTGGGACAGCATACATGCATACAAACCCATGACTGAAATATTTGTTGTAAATTCTGTAATCTTTTTTCCTTTTGCCTTTTTCATGATTCTTTCTCATTTCCCCATCCCAGACAATTTCACAGCCAGCTGTGCCCACAACTGCCCCCATGCTTGGTGAAAGCAGCCAGCAAATACCATAGCAGTGCACTGCTGGTCCCAGCTCTTTAGAGTGCTTTCGAGGCACTGAGGTTATTCTGGGGTGTCCTGTGAGATGATAAGTTTTTAACAAATGTCATCTTTTTGCTTGGGAGATGCTGAGCTAGTTCAGATCATCATGTTGGAGGCACGAGCTAAGACCGTGCCTAGGGGATCCGTGATCTCCACCACTCATTTCCAGCACTGGATCTCATAGCAGTCTCTAGATGTACATCTTTATGGAGGGCCTACCACAGCATCCAGCTCACACAAGTGCTGGCACAGACCTTCCTCTACATGTCAACCACGCCAGCATGGGTTGAGGCTGAAGTCCACCACAAGCAGGTCCTGTGAGCTGAGGAGATGAAGCAATACCTCTGGCATGCAAAAGGGGTGGTTGATGCTCAGCTCCGGAGCCCTGAGGACCTGAGGTGCTCAGGTAGCTCCCAGCACTTAGGTGGGAGCTGGTTATTCCAAGTCAAGAGAAGGAGAACAAAAAGCTTGTTCCCTTGGTAGGGTGAAAAATTAGGCTTGTACCTCTACCAGAAACTGTATGCTAGTAGTGCAGTTGACCTTTAGTCTATTTGCAGAGACAATCTTTTTGCTGCCGCTGGTCAATGGGGCACACTTCAAATGCTGCCTGTAGACCTGGAGGTTTTTTGTAATGAGTGACTCCTGTAAAAAAATGACAGAAAACTAATTCGCCGACAGCTGTGGGAACAGAGGTTTTTAATAGAATAACAGTTTCACAATACATTGCTTATCAAGTGATTCCTCCGTGATTATTATTTACAGTCAAGGAAATCAGCGTTCAGCATCTAGCCAAACACGGGAGGCATCGTGCGATATTGGTGTGAGGAGGGGAGAACCTGACATTTCAGGAGCATCAGGCTCGTGCAACCTTGACCAGGAGGCAGCGTGGAAAGCCTGACAGCAAGGCAAATATCAGATGCCAAAAGATGTAAGGTGGTTTTTTTTGCACCAGTCCCCTACAAAAAGCCCTCCACAAATGTAAGTACCAAAACTCTGTATATTATACGAAAATCTGACAGATTCTGGTAATTCCAGGTGCAGCACTTGCAGCAGAGATCCAACCATTCCCAATATTTTCTCTGTGAAAGCTTGCAGAAAATGCCGGACCCTGGGGTACAACTGTCAGCGCCCTGTGGGGGCCAGGGGCTCTCCATGGGAGAACCAGGGCCCATCCCACCGCCCCAGCCAGGAGCAGGGCAGGCAGGGGTCACCAGGGCAACCCCAGCCCTGGCCATCGGGCACCTGGGGACAGGTCAAGGCTGGTCCAGGACATCAGCCTGGGGGTGGGGGTCAGGATTTGGGCTCAGACACAACCCCAGGATGGCCGCACAGGGCTGTGAGGAAGGGCCAAGGTCAGGCTGAGGCATGGGCCTGCAGGTGGGCCCGGCTCAGAGGTCCCATGGCCGGGCAGGGCTGGAGCTCCAGCGGGAGCTGGAGATTGGCCCTGCTGCGGCCTCGCTGGGACAGGGACTCGTGGCCCCGGGGGGCAGGATGGGGGGAACCCTGGGGGTCCAGGCAGGGATAGTCAGGGCTGGGGGTGCCCTCAGGGCCCTGGCAATAGTCACTCGCAGCTTTCTGTATATTCAGACAAATGCAGGTGCGTGTGTGTAAGCACCCAATCTCTGGTTACAAACCAGACCTCAGAAGTACGACTGTGAGCACTTAGAAGTAATGGTATGGTGGGAAAACCACCGTACACTGCTATTTAGTCCCGTTTCTCCTCCCTGGAAAGCACCTATTTTGACTGTGAGAGTCATACATGTGCTTATGTTTGAAGGAAGAGACACCTTGAGTGTATGTGTGCTGTTTAGATAGCTTATACATAAAAGCTTGTGATTCAAGGAGCTGACTGTCTAGCTGAGATAGGCAGTACCAGAAGAAGCAGCATTAAACTGAGAGATGAGATAGGATGCAATAATGCAAAGGGAGACAAGGAAAATCCTCTTGGCGAGTATATGCTGTGGGTGCAGATGTTGCATTGTTAAGCTTACACTTCCCATGTTTCCTTACGTATGGGCTGATAGACGAGCCTGGCACTGCAGTGATAGCAGAGGTTGTCCAGGGAATGGAGCACTGCGCTGGCTGAAAGGACCTGAACCATAACCGCAAGACTGCTGTGCCCAGCCGAAGAAAGAAGATATTCAAACCACAAAAAGTGCTGTTAGCAGAAGTTCAGGCATCTCAAATAGGAAGGGGAATAAGAACTGATAGTTGATAAAATATTACAACTGCGCAGTTGCAGAGAAGGAGACGAGGGCTATGGGCAGAGAGTAAAAATAGAAAGAGTCCAAAAGAGGAGACTGAGACATCTGATGTAGAGGGATCTCTCAGGGACTGAAGCAGAAGACTGCAGGTCCCTGGATGTCTGGCTTACAGACAGGAGAGAGTCACTTGCAAATGGTAGATTTTGTGGTTGGTTGTCAAAATTAGTATCAGCTTTGCTAAGGAAGAAAAGTAGGGGTCAGTGAGTAAAAGGAAAGCTGCAGCAGATGTTGTTATGAGGATGACCTGGTAGCTAAGTACCTGGGATAGGATACAAAGGAGGAAAAGAGAGGAAAAGGGGTACAGTCTCCCTCAGAGCAATGAGAACCAGCCTGGTGGGGCCTGCAGCTAAAACCAGAGCAGAGCACAGTAGGTCAGACACGCTGGGAAAACTGGCAAAAGAACATCACTGTATTTAAAATTTAAAGGAAAAAAAAAAAGACAGCTGTAATTGTGCTTTTGACAATTGATTTAACTGCTCACTTTTAATTATATTTTGTCATTTGAAGTAAAATGTATTCCCTTGAAGTATTTTATCCACACAGCTCTTAGCCTTTCTTCCAATTACATTGCATCCATCCTCTTAAAGATTAACAAGCTTTAATGAACTCTATTGTTGCTAATTCATCTCCCTTTTATTTTGACAGTGTGACTTTTGTTTACAATTAGTACAGCTAACATTATGTAGGGTCGTGCGGGTCAAAAGAAGAGGATTTCTATTCAACATGGTAAGAAAACAAATGAGTCCTTTCCTCTGGAGTGCTTGTTAGTTTTGTTTTGTTTTGTTTTTAATGAAGAAAAATCTCCCAGAAATAGATCTTCTGGTGGGACTTAATCAAACTTGAGCATCTGATTCCAAAAGATACCTTTGAAAACTCCCCTTCACTGCAACCTACCTCTGGAAATACCTAAGCATCACAGGTATTGTGGATTTTTGCCTAGTTTGTTGAGGAAGTAAAACTGATGTGATCAGTCAGTATACATTTGTTTTACCTACAGATTCTCTTCAAGTACATTTTGAACTCATTACTTAGTTTCAACCAGATTTGAAAGTGGAATGACAGTCTTAAATATATTAAATTCCACACATTTGATGAAAATAAACAGCTGTGTAGAGGAGTAAGACTTTAATTAGGGTGCCCACTATGAGAAAGCCTGCAGCATGAGCTTAATCCTTATTAGACACTGAAGACTATGAGAGAGAGAAGGAGGAAATAACAAATCCCAGCTGTGGTCTCAGAAATCTCCAGTCAGAACTCATATTCCGTCAGAGAGTAGATAATTCAAGAAAGAAACCAGCTTTTGGATGCATTGCTCACAGAATTTCTCCTTTTAGTCTATTATTACTTTAGTTAATTATTTTATTCATTTGACTGAAAATGCCTAGACTCTGTTTGATCCCTATCAACTTCCCCTGGTTTTGAAAGAGCTGAGCAGCCCATCCCCAACCTGAGACCAAACCCAGAGGAAACTTTCCCTCTGAAGAGTCATCGTGGGCCAGACTGACCAGGGTTTGGAGGCCACGGGCAGCCAGATCAGGCTCCCTGGGGAGGTCAACCCAGCTGTGTCTTCCTTCAGAACAGCTCTGAGAGCACCTGCCTCCTCTTTCCCTTAGTGTACGACTATTGCTTGTGCTCATCTGCCAAGTGGTCAACCGACCACTGCTCAGTTCTGCTTTGCCTGAAGGGCCCTTCCAAATCCTCTAACATTCAGGCCCAGGACTGCTCCGGGGCAAGGACAGAGGTGCCTCTGAGGCTGTGCCAGTGTGCACTGAACAAGTTCAGAGATAATGTAGTAGACTCTGTATGATGCTATAGACTGCTGGTTCAGATACTCACTTGGGATGACAAACACTACTCTCTCATCCTTGTTCTGGGGTTGTTGGATTAAACAGTGCTGGAACCCAGGCCTCCCTTCTAACAGGTGAGCATCCTTTCCTTAAGCTATGAGGTTTATATTATCTTCCAGTTTGCTCTTTAAATATCTCTCATCAGCCCCTTCTTCCTGGTTCCTGTACCTATCTTGCATTATTTTTATATAGTGGCACACCTTCAAAACGGGGCTGCTTTAGCATCCTTTCCCAAGCTAGCCTACAGCTTCCTTGCCTTTGCGTGAGGAGTAAGGAAAATAATAAGAATTACCTCAGCAATGGAATTGACATCAAGAACTGAGATCTTGCTCAGGCCTTGGGAAGAAAGAAAGAGTACAGATGTCAGTCTTCAAAAGAGAGTTCTGGTGGTGACTTCTGCCTGAGGGACAGCACTTAAGACTTATTGTTGTCATTACCTGCATGTGTTAATAAGCTTTAGGCAGCTTCCTGCCCAGCATGCTGGTTATTTCTGAGCTCATGTTGCATACGAGAATGCCTGTGTGACGCCTGGTTTTGCAATGCCATTGGAGAGCAGGCTGGATGCACTGTCAATTGGGGAAATGGTGCTGTGTGTCATGCAGTTAGGGTGTGGCTATTGCACAGGGCACTCCATGGCCATCTGAGTGTCTACTGTGCCATGTTGGATCTGGATCTGTTGCTTACCCACTGCAGTGTAGAAGCGCTGTAGCTTATGCCAATTTGCCCTATTTCTCAAGGCTGCTTCAAATTCTGGAGATAGCTGGGTGAAACTTTGTATGGTGTTGCCCTGTGTGACGATGACATACAAGATCGCCTATGATAGCAACCTTTTAAGTTGCATGAGGGATCTGGAATCTCAGCAAGAGAAGGCAGCTAAGAGTTCAGCACTGTCGGATCTGGCTTTTAGTCCATTTTATTTTGAACCTAACTTTTAGTCTTGGTCATTGACCATCCATCTTTCCATTAATTATTTTGGGTGTTCTGAAACTCCATATTCTGTCAGTCTTTGTAGTTGTATAATGAATTTAAACCTCCTGTAATTCAACCTGAAGAACTATAAATAGATTTTACTTTGGGCTGCCTTTCATTTTCAGCAAGCCCAGTATCTGTGGCTAACTGCTGTCTGCCTATTTGCATTTTCTCTTCTGAATATAATCAAGTAGGTACCATGTTCTCACTCCCTTATTGTTTCTGCTGGTGTTCTGCATTCCTACATAAGGAGACATCTTTGCTCTAGTACGAGTGATAGTGCATCTTTTTCCCTGGCAGACTGCTGACTATTCAGGAGTGCATGGGTCATACACTCCTACAGCATCACCTCGTACACACGTAGAGGCTCTGCGAGGTGCTGAGCTCCTTTAGTTCCTGCAGGAGCCCTGGTGTTAAAATTTGAGTACGATGGGGAGCTGGCACTTCAACAGAGAGCCCCAGGGTAAATAATGATCACAAGGAGCACAAGTATGGGGCTTTTCAAACCTTTTCTTGATAATGTGAGAGGCTGATGAATGTAATCTTTTTCTCTTTAATGTTCAACTATCCTTGGCATAAAAATCTTCTCAGGCCTATGGCATCATGGAGGTGTCTGACTCAGAACAGTGAATAGCCAGCAAAATTCTTTTTTTATGCATTCATGCGGAGGAGGTACCTTTAGATTCCTCTGGTGGCTGGTGAAATCTAAACATAAAACAGTTCCCATCTTTGATAAAGTCAGATATCAGACTGCTGAACTGAGATCAGACTCCACAGCGGAACATTTAGATGTAGGGACACACAACTTTGCTTGTTGTAAGTTTTCTCCCAGGAAAAAGGAGATGATCAGTGGTTTCAAACTGAGCATAGATTTTAATTGCTTAGTTATTTGCCAAGAGGTAGTAGTCACTAATATGTGACTGCAGTGTACAAATTACTTCTGTAAAGTAAACTGGTATTTTTACAGGAACATGAATGAGATGCTCAAACTACATTTGAATAGAATTGGAGCAGCTGACTCCTCAAATCCCTTGTGAAAAGCATGGGCATAGCCTATTCCCACTGTACCAGAGCATGTTGGGAACACTAAGGATTGGGATTTTTTTCAGAACCTGAATACTGTTAAGTTTGAGCGGTTTCCCATTCTGTGAGAGCAAAACAGATTAATTGTATCTCGGGCTCCATTTTCAGTATGTTTGTCACCAGATTGGGTGAATAGGATCGTAATCCTTCTATTCAGCTGAACTGCAGCTTACTGCATGACCTTTTCAACAAACGTATTTTAATTAGCTGTATGTTCACCTTCTTTCTACTGCTGAAATCAAGAAAAATGGATTATCGACAGTATGGGGTATTATATATTTAACCTTTTAGGCTGAGAATTTGGGCTGGTGTGAAACCAATCTGTAAGGACAGCTACCAATATTGTACAGGTCAAACTGTGGCTAATTCACAGCTTAATTTTATACACACAGGTGTATACGGTGCACATCTCTGGAGCCACAAAACGTCTGTGGTAAATAAATAGTCTTTGGAGTTTTCTGTCCTTCACTGATTCTTCCCTTTCCCCTTTTCTACAGCAGCCTCAAGCTCTGCACCTAAAGGGCACAACAAGGGCCCCTGGTACGTGATTTGTGCAGGGGTGACGCAATACATAACATGTTTGCCCATCTGCAAGGATGTCTAATTCTAGCCCATTGGTAATGTACAGCCAGGCCCAGGGCCAGCTTCTGGTCAGGGAGGGGACTGATTAGAGACAGTACTTCAGGACACGCTCCAAACAGAACTAATTCATATTTTTACTAAAATGGGCGGGAATCCCAGACGACAGGCCATATTCTACTGCAGGAGCATTGGCCAACTGCTTCCTCTTCAATCTGCAGCTTTAAAAGGCTTTAGAGGCTTCTTGTTAAAATAAAAAGGATGTTGTTAGATCCCTGCCCACTGATGTATTTTGAATATTTGGCCAGGGCTTTCTATAAATGTTACAGACATTCTTACTTGAGGATATGGGGTCTTATCCTCCTCTGTTGTTCACCATGGCATCATGCTGGAAGGGACTCTGGAGTGAGTCACAGGCAGCCAGAGACTGTGGCTGTAACTTTTTTGGCCCAGAATTGCTATTTTGACCTTGGGACACCACACCACCTCTCTGACTTTCCCTTCCAGCTTTTATCTGCCTTGTCAGTTCACAGCATAGGCTCTTGCAGGAGGTGGGTTACCTTTACCTGTGTGCCTGCATGCTGCCTAGCCAAATGTTGCTGCACGTAATATAGCTGGTATGGTGCAAATGCATTGTCAGTGCTAATCCAGGACACACAAGGGAGGAGGCCTGAGTGGTTTGACCTCAACCAAGAGAGAGTTTGTATGAAAAATACAGCATTACATGACAGTTTTCTTTCTTCAGTCCTCTGCATTTCCACATCTTGACCTAAGTTACTGTACCAGAGCCCACACTGGCTGCTCGGAGGATTGGTAGCATTTCCACACCGTGATCTAAGTTCCTGTACCAGACCCCACACTGGCTGCTCGGAGGATTGGTAGCTGTGCTGCGGTCAGGCTGAGCTGGGAGGAGAGATGCCAGCCCACACACTGGGGCGGGCAGTGCAGCCACGCCACCGTGTGCAGCCCTGGACAGCCACGGAAAATGAGGTACTCGCAGCCATCGTTGCTCAAAGCACAATTTGGACCCCAGTAGAGGGGACTGTGAATAGCTTCTGGTTTTCAGGAAACATAAGTGACAAGCTATCAACCCCAGCAATTGGTTTCTATCAGTTTATATTGGTTACATTTTCAAAGCTATGTTCAAAAGGAAAAGGGCAGGAAACATAATGCTTCAATGATACTGCCATTTGCTAGATTCCCTTAATAAGCCAGCTGTGAATAGATGAAATTGCTTTGTGAACCTGCTGCATGAAGCACATGTTCCTTGTAGCTTTCTCATGCAGCGGAATAGTTGCTGAGGTTAGAAAATGCCCCGTGGATCAGCAGAGCAATTCTGCCGCCAATACCCCAAGTTAAGGTAACCCTTTTGGAAGGGTGCGAAGGAGGAGTGCATGCAATGAGGTCATTTTGACCTCTCTCTAGCCAGACGCATGCACCTAGAGCAGCGATGAGGGCAGGAGGCTAACCCAGATAAGGGAGAACAAAATAAGTGCCAGTTTGATATACGAGTACATACCAAGCTTTAAGCCTGGCTCCTGCCCTTTTCTGTGTGTAATAAATGAAATGACCTTCCAGTTAAAGTGTAAGAGATTGGAAAAGACAAAGTAGAGCAGCGAGGCCCTTTTTCCCAGTGTATACTCACATTAGAATTCTGCTCTCACACTCTTGCAAAGGAAAACTGTAGCTTGAAGAGAAAACAACATAGCATTAAGCCATCCTGGTGTCAAATATTGTAAAAGAAAACAGTTAACGACACTGCATTCTCATTACCAGCTTTGGGTATAATAGCCTCCCTCCCTCAATACCAAACAGGATTTCTTAGTGCTCTTTTGTGCTTAAGTCTCCAACTTGGCAATTCCACCCGGCCTGCTGCTCATAAACTGTAACTCCTTTGTCATTCCCAGGTATTTTCTGTGGTTTTTGCTTTTATTGTGACTCAAAACTGTTCTATGAGTGAGTTCTATTGTTGTTCTGTGTACAGTGGGTAATGAAACACCTTTATCTGCATCTTTTGGTTCTTTCTTTTATTCTCCCAGCTTAATGACATTACTGTGAGCACCACTGGGACTGTTATGCAGATGTACTGCATACCAGAGAAGTTGCTGCTTCAGGATAAGCCATTACTTTTTGTTGCCCCCACAGGCCTGGGAAAGATAGCTATTACAAACAACTTCCTGCGACAGTTACCTCATGAAAAATATGCTGTATGTCAAATTAACTTCTCAGCGCAGGCCTCAGCTAATCATACCCAGGACATCTTCCTAACGAAACTCGAAAGGTACCCAGAGTTTTAATTAAAATCAAATATGTAATTGTGCTTAGTTTACTCCACAGAGATTATCCACAAAATAATATGAAATGCTCTCCTTCCATTTCTGACAGAATAAATGAAAGCTGATTTGTTTCTCCATGTAATGTTTATTACCAGGGAAACTACACTTTAATTGATGTTGACAAATATTCTGATTTATGGGGTATATAGAACAGCACATAGTCCGGAAAGCACGTCTACTTAAGTTTATCTTCTTAGCTGGTTTTGCCTTAGGAGAATGAATCAGCTGCCTGTCCCTGGATATTCTTCAGTCTAAAGCATATTAAAGGGAATCACCAGATTGGGTCCCAACTAGTAAAGAGAGCCATCTGTTAGGGAAAGATCTGAGCAGTAGGCTATATATGGTACTTGCCAACACACGGAGGGCAAAAAGATCAACTGGAAGAATGGCAGCATCCAGGGGATTATATCTAGAAAATGGCTAGCTCTCCAGCATCTAAATCATGCATTTTTAATTCATCACATGGCAGACAAACAAGTCAAACATTAATTGGCATGATAAAAGGGAGCTCATACCATATTCTGCACCTTTCAATACAGAGAGCCTCACTTACCAGCCAGCCTAGGCAAAACTTGGAACCGTGTATTTGCAAGCACCAGAAATGAGATCTGTGGGCAACATCACACATCAATTAATGCAAAATTAAATAAATAAATAAAAGTAAGGAGAAAGTGCTGAAAGTGCTCATTGTGGGCATGAGTCGTTAAGAACATTATAGATGATATTTTTGGTGTTAAAACTTACTGTAATAATTGCAGCTTCCCTGAGCAAACAAAACTAAGAATGTGACTCAGCTGTAACATAAATAGTTCGACTACATAAAGAATATATTTTTATGCACACTGGAGTTTGATAAATGCTGCTATGAAAACTGACAGACTCTAGTGAATGGAGAAATATATCCTACCAACAGTACAAAGGACTAGAAAACGCCATGAGGGTATTGCTGAGGGGCTCACAAGTCATGCTCATTTTCATCTCTGGATAGCCAAGATAAAACCGCTTGCTCAATATGTTTTTGTCTTATATTTATATTCTTCTTTAAGCTGTGTTTTTAAAAATTCTGTCATCAAAGAGAATATTAAGGTAGTCTAGGCAGAAGGTTTGGAATAACTAGACATCCAAAAATGATCAGTCCCAATCCTGGCAAGGTCACCATAAGCTTGTGGTCTCTGCGGTAGGCAGCTGCACTGTTTTAGCCCACACCAAAATAGGAATTTTCTCTCAAATGAGGAAAACTCTCAGGAGGGGACTGTTTTCAATTTATATAAAGTACATATGCAATGCCACGAGAAAGCCAATACAACTAGAGTTTATCTTATCTTAAATGAATAATATTCAAAGGAAGATTGACAAACCTTGAGATTAAAAAAAAAAAGCCTAGTATGGATACATTAAAATATACTTTTCTCCCTCCCAGTACCTTTTCCCTTGGGTCCTGTCCTCATGTTTCCCATCACACACACACACAGACTGCCTTGTTCGTGACCCAGCATATTCCTAAGTAAAGACGTTAACGAGATGCCTTACAGGGCTCTGGATAGGCTACTTCTGTGGGTCTGGTTATAAATATAGCACTCGAGCAGACTCTAGGAAAGTGCTAGTTCAACACAGAGATGGTCAAAAATTGCCAGTTTTTGATTACTCACATTTTGATTTTCCAGTTCATAAAAACTATTTGAAAAGTCTCTCTGTCTGGGTGATGGATTGCAGGGGACTAGCTATGAAATGAGTGAGAACACGCAGATTCTGAAAATTGTAATATATGTCTGGAAAAACTGTTAAATATTTTGAAAAAAAGTGCCTTTCATGCTTTTTTTCTATCTGCTTCTGAGACAAAAGCTGCTGAAGAACCTGAAATGTGGTGTTCTAAAACTGTACGAAAGAAATGTACTTTTTTTGAATGAGAAACACCAATTGCCCGGCTTAGATAGTTTTATGGACTGGATGAGATTTCTTCCCTGATTATACCTGGCCAGGATCACTCGGGGTTATTTGTTAGAGTCCAGGATCATAGTGGTATGACTTGTAGCATAGTTTCCTAGAGTTACTTTGGCCCCCTCAACTGAAGCAGATAGCGAACATTTCAGAAACATTTACTCAGAGTGAGTGAATCGTTAATGTATGCACCTACAAGCACTTCCTAGGAATGAAATCAAACTGTAGTACAGATGTTGCAGAGCTTCATTTTAAGGTTTCCAGTTGATCACAGAGACTTGTAAAAACAAAGAACAGAGAAATGATTCTTGTAAGAAAGGTCATTGTTTGTATTTTATTAACTTTTTAATTGCTAAACATCTGCCACTAAATTGGAAGCCCCAGCTCAAAGCATGTTGCATTTTATGTACAAATCAACACAGTCTAGTGTAGTAAAAGTCAATGATGGAATGACACAGCACCCCACTTGGTCTACATAGTATAGGTGGCTGTCATCTTGAGGTGAGTGCTGTGAAAGTTAAATGTGTGGAAACACAGGTAGCCATTTGGCAAATGCAGCCTAGCTATTAAGAGAAGGCTGTGGGTGGTCGTGGTGTCAGGGAAACCCCCACAAAACATCTCCAATGCAGATGTTCATGGGTGAGGACTAAGGGGAGCCCGGGCAGGGTGCAGGGCTCTCCTGGGGGCACAGAAGTACTGGAGTAAGACAAAGGAAGCCAAATGAATACAGGTCCATCTGGACAGTCATTGGCTGTGACCAGGGAGGAGGAAGGTGGTGGTCCCAGAGTAGGGAGGAAGAAGGAGTCAGTCATACATAGTTTTCAGGCAGAGTGGAGGCAGCAGGAGGCTGTGACAGCGGTGCACAGTGTACCTTCAGCGTAACAAACACTGCCAAACTGCCTGATCAAAGAGGCGCTTAAGTTACATACAGCACAAGGCAACTTTCTGGTCTCTAAAGAAATCAGCTAAAGGAGAACCCATCCTGGATCTGTCAGAGTGATTCAGTCAGTGATTATTTCAGTGGAGTATTTGATCAAATGACTCAAACTTCCAGGCATTTTGTCAACTGACTGAAAATGAACACCAGACGTCTGACTACACGCCTGAAGTCACGTATTGAATTAAGCAGTCAAATAAATAAGGGGACTAACAGTTAGTGCACAGTGTGCTCTCAAAAATGAGATTTCTTTCATCCCCTGATGACAAAGATTGGATTGCCTTCTTTGAACTGGTGGGGGAGGAAGGACATCCTGTACTTCTTTGCCCGTGTCTGCTTGGTTTGTAACTTGTCCAAACCCTCTGATGAAGGGCAGTGAGGGGGAGGCGAGGGCTGCAGTGTACCCTCTTCTGTGTCAGTCAAAATACTCTGAACTGGAACATGAGATTTGGAAAGATGCTCTTCAGGGGCTGGAGAAGCAACTTCATCTTCTTCCATGGGGCTTTTCTTGTGCTGCCTCTCTCTCAGAGCAGATTGCATTTACCCACCTGCTGGAGCAAATGTGGGTTGAGTGATTTTCGTAGTTTGATTACAGCTTCTGTTTTGAAGTTCTTTGCCTGAGTTGTTTCACCATTCCTTGGTGACCACATTTAATTAATTCTTGAAAAAGAAGAGGTAGATCTTTGCCAAGTAACTTCTTTCGCAGACAGGGTCTTTTCAGGGTGTACACTTAGGCCCCTGAGTGGAAACTTAGCTGCTTGAAGCAATATTTTCCATCAGGGCATATAGGCAGGTTGCACTGTTAAGCACATCACTTCACGCCTGGTTGGGGAATGTGAAGTGCTGTACTGAAAGGCAAGGAGCGAACTAGCACTTTTCCATGCTTGTCTGCACAGCCCTCCGGTGAGCGAAGGGAACTCCAGATCCAAGTTCTCCCTGGAGAGTTAGTGATTAACGCAAACATTTCCTGTGCTTCCTCCAGGAGAGGGATGAAGAAAAGAGACTGTCCTTACCAGCATCGCTAGCCCATGGGCACTGCCAGAGGTGGTGTGTACTGCTGGCCCAGAGACGCAGTCTTATGAGAGATTAGAATATAGAGAGAAGCTTCGTGGCAGATTTCCCAATATACAGAAATTCAAAAAGGTACTTCATGAACTGAAAATGAAATATTTGGGAAAAAGCTTTGCTTATCTAAACATATTCCTGTGGATTTGTTTTGTGCTCAGCTCCAAGCAGGAAACAGCTTGCAGGAACCCTCCGAACTCCCAATCCCCCTTTTCCTTCAATGCAAGGAAACTGCCTGAGAATCCGTGGCTGTCCAGCTGTTACACATGGAGTAAAAATGACCTGCTCTGAGTGCTGCAGGCAGTTTCCTTTATTGCCAGAGAGAAGCCCCTCAAAATGGCATCCTGTTGGTATTTTTGCAGGGCTCCCTCATCCAGAAGGTTTCAGAACAGATCTTACTCATCTATGAGAGTTGCCACTTCCATTTATTCCAGGCAAGAGGCTTAAGTTAAAAAGGAAATTAATGTGTTTGTTAACTTCCCTCTCATTTATGTTTGTTAGCTTTTCTCTTATGCACAGTGTATATTACAATGAATTAAAAAATAATAATAGCTAATCACGGCCTGGCAGGGATTTTTAATGGATTTAATTTTTCTCTATCCTGCTTACATGTAATCTCTAACATTCAGTGTTTTAGGGGCTTGTTATCACTCTAGTAGTGCTTGCAGAGTGTGCCTGGAGTGCTTGCAGAATAACTGCGGGAAATACAAACTCCCTCAAGACCAACAGGTGCTGGTTCCCATTCCTAAGCCAAGCAGCACGTGTCCTGCGTGTGGATGGCTGATTTAGCATGATTCACATCATAGGGGTTTTTGTCTTTCCCACAATCACTTTGAGGGAAGGGAGCATTTAATGGAATGACTTATATCATATAATCGGTAGGCGGCCTGGAAACACACTCAGGCTCGGCCCTTGAACTGCCCTTGTTGTGCTGAAGCTGACAGACTCTGCATGCTTTTTGTCAAAATGAAAGGTTGCTACCTTTCATTGTGTTGTGACATATTACGTACGAAATTATGACATTATTACACGTGAAATAGTAGAACCTGAACGTTGCCTATGTGGGTATGAGTGATGTACATGTCAGCTGCGCAGGGGATCAGGACCAGCTGGGGTTCATCACTCTCCCCACACAGGTCCTGCCACTGCCTGGGGGGAATATTTAGGTTTTGCCACTCAGCTTCTCTTTATAAAGCATGAATCCATTGTAATGCTCCAAAATAGTGAGGATTGTTGGTCCGTGCAATGCAGGAAGCACTGTTGCTATGGTAACCAGTCCTGTATCATTTTTTGTGTGTTTCTGTAAAAAAAAAACAATATTATATATATGTGCATTACTTTTATAAGATTATTGTACCTTCGAAAAGCATTGCTCAGCTTTTTACCTCAGAATCAACAGTTTAATTTCAGACTGGGTCGCTACCAAAATGATGATCATTATTATTCCAGATGCTTTTTTGATGGCCTTTGTGAATTTATTGACGGTCCCAGCTCAATAGATAGTGACAGGTGTCTACACTATTAGTGTCTACTACAATTAGCACTAATTGGTACCTCTATTGGCAGCAGAGGTTGGCTAGGGATTTAATGGAGATGAGAAATGAACATGCTCTCTCTGTGTTCTTCCCTTCTTTCCCCAAATATAGAGCAAAACACATCTGAAATAAGTCCTCATGGTCAAAGTAAAGAAGAGAGAAAGTTTCAATATTTATTACTTGGTTTGTTCCTGAGTGGTGGCTTAATGGAAGCATTCAATCTCTGAGACTTCCAATTTGGCACTTTTCAGGTGAAATTTTCATTACTAGCCTAATTTTTTCCAGGTGCACTTCTGCAGCTGCGATGTATTGTGCCATAATTTAGCACCTGCAGTTCTTTCTAACAGCAAGAATTTCCAACCAGGAAAACAATGGTTGGGTCCAGCCTTGATTTAAATAAATAAAATTTAAAAAGCAACCCAGTCATGAAAAGAGCAACAACAAGCTGCTTTTAAAGAAGGTTTAATCAAGGAAAAACCTTAGTGATACAATACTCTTTGCTGATAAGCATTAACAAAAAGAGGAAGGAATCTCTGTGTATTGCATTTTAAAGGATTTTCTACAAGACTATTCATTTGCTTAATTGTTACTTCCCTTTGTAGAAAAATCTCCCCATTTGTTAATTTGTTTCTTTTCTTCTTATGCCTGACAAACAGCTCTAACCATGTTAAATTGTTTGCTTGTGACAGGGGAGAGGTTTTTTTTATTTATGCCTGTGAAGTTAGTTGAAAGTCTTAGAAACATGAAATTTATAGCAAGTTCAAAACAGGTGAATTACACTCCAAGTAAGTGTTGGCAGCTCTTTATCTTTTCCTTGTTTTCCATATTTAATTCCACCCTTGAAAGATGGAATATGCATCATTTCCCCATCGTCTCTCTCTGGTTCACGTTGAGTGAAGTGTTTTGAATTAATTATGTTAAATTATTAATAGCTCAAGATTTGAAAACATTACAGGATTTGAGTAATGTTTTAGCAGGCAGTAGCTGTATGATAATTCTGACGTTTTCATACAGTAGAGTACACTTCCAGCTGATAGGTAAAAATTACGACTATATGCTGGAAGCACCGAATTCAGTTCATTGTGAAGCATAATAAGGTAATGAACGTTTAAGCTGCATATTAGAAAAAAAAACTCCTGTTAATGAATAGACTCTGGGAGAAACAATGAAAGCAGCATTTCTTAGGTCATGTAAAATGAACTGTACAGAAATATAGAATACAAAACAAGTCCATATTGGTAAGGGCATGAATGACATAAGAAGCCTTTTCTGCATCTAATTCCTGTGATTCTCTGATACAAAATATTATCTGATATATCACCTTTATCAGTAATTAACTGATGGCTAACTAACAGTTCATTTGTCAGGGAAAAGGGAAAATACTGTTAACAGTAGGCTCTCAAAACAAGGCATTGAGCTGCTAGAATTATTCTAGCATAAAGGGCCAAATACAAAGTTTATCTTCTGTTAAATCTCCCCGACATTTTAACTAGGCCTATAAAATAAATGGTCATCTAAATCAAGCTGTATTAATTTCAAGTATTATTTTGAACCTGTTTTATGGCACTACAACCATCCGATAATGTTTAAGGGAGAGGCGAGACAGCTGACAAAAGACCCGAGAATTAGTTCTATAATTATTTGCACAGGGAAAATGGCTTCTTTCCACATTCAGCCCACAGTGTAGTTCTTGATACATTTCATCAGCCTCGCGTAATAAACCCTGTGGAGGAATTAAAGAGCCAGGAAATATAGGTTAGACTCACAAGACAGACGCTGACACTTAGCACTCATTTCAGCCCCCTGGCACTTGCAGCCCGCCTGCCCCGCTCTGCCTCTGGCTCCCCAGCTGCCTGCACTTCCCCGGTGGGAACCAGGGGACCCGGGCTCTGGGCACCCCACCACCTGGGTGGGGATTGATGCCATTTCTCAGGAGAGCTGCCCTACCCAGGGCATTTTTGTAAGGTTGGCACGGTTCCTGTTTCTTGTACCAAGCAACAAGCTATTGCATGGGCTGATGAGAAATGAGAGCAGAGGGGTGCCTAACTCCCCTTAAAAAAGGGGGTTTTCACCTTGCTCTGATACTTGCAGTATCCTGGTGGATAAGGTCCTTGGACAGGTGGCATTGGCAGGCGGTGGCTCTGAACTTGTTCTTCTCCCAACTGCATGGAGAAACCTCAAGCATCCAGCTTGGGGCTGTGGTTTCCTTAAGAAGGCAGAGTGCCTAAAAGCTGTGTGCGGCATGACCTAAATCTTCCCTGTGGATCTAGACCCATCTGAGTAACAAGCCTTAGTGTGAGAGACAAAATATGTATACATCTGTCCTCATATATCTAACCATAAAGGGTTGTATTTCCTAAGGTATTTAGACATCTGTTGAGTCATGTAACTGCTAGAGTGATTTTCAAACGTACCTTAGTAGGTCTGACAGCTAGTTCTTATTTCAAAGAGTTATTTAGACAGCCAGCAAGATTTTCAAAGTGTTTATCTATTTCTCCGAGTATTGCATATCTACTGAAAACCCAGCCCATGGTCTTCTGCAGGGAGAAGCATGATGCTATTCATATGCATCTATAACATTAAAATACCCATTCACTGACCATTCTATAAGTCTTGGCATCTGACTCAGTGCTCGCAAGGACTCCTGCAAGACTGGGCTTCACTAAGATGATCTGTGTCTTCTCCAAAAGAAGCAAATGCTTTACTCCTCCTCCAGCCAGTGGGTTTTCAGGTTGTTTCATCATTTTCACTCTTGGTAGCTGGTGTTTCACACTGCCTCCTGTCCTTGCATTGCCCGACCCTCCTGTCTCTTAGGTAAGTCAGACATTTCCCAGGGACCCAGCACAAGTCCAGCTTGAGTAGAAATAGAACCAATCTCTTATTTTTGACTCCTTAGCTTACCTGGTACCCGCACTGGAGCCCAATATCCTTTTGCTGACAGCCCAACCAGGTACTTCTGAGGGGAAAAAAAGGGGGGAAATTCTTGCAAGGCCTATAATTAAAATTTGTTGTCATACTACATGCTGAAATGCAGGGTGTCATATCTCAGCTCTCTTCCATTTATGCTGTTATTTCACAGTGTCACAAGCATTCAGGGTGCAATCAGGATACAGACTGGCAGAACTGAAGCAATCTGCTCTGTAGTTGCCTTTAGTTCAAGTTCTTATTGTCTTGTAATTAGCTGGAGTGAATGCGGCTCCCCAGCAGCACACTGCGCACCGTGACATGCTTTGGAACGAGGCGCAGGGCTGGACATAAAAGCGTTTCACTCAGGGTGCCAAAGTGGCTACTGTAGGTGCAACACCGAAGTTCGCTTATTATAATCCCTCTTGCCTAATTAATTCCATTGATAGCCATTCACATTCATCAGAGTTTTGTTGACAGTCTTTAACAAAGATTTTTTCTTTTCTTTTCCTTTTCTTTTTTTTTTTTTGTTTAAACTGGAATAGTTTTATTAGCTTGTTTACTTCAGAACAACGTGCCACCTTTGATTAAACTCCATGTGGATTTATAACTATGTCCTCCCCATGTTTCTGTGACCTTTACGGCACATCTGATAAAAATAAAAGGTCATGGATTCCAAAAGAACTGGTTCTAATAATAATGTCAGGCAGGCTCCCCTGAAAGTGTGTGATTTCCCTTCCTTCTTTCTTCTCTTCTTTTCTTTTCTTCTCTTCCTCTCTCTCTCTTTTTTCCTGCTTTTTCAAAGTAAGACGAAAATTAACATGAATAAAATTAATGGTTTAATTTTGCAGGAGAAAGAAGAGGGTTTACAGTGCTCCACTGGGGAAAAGAGCTTTTGTCTTTGTTGATGACCTAAACATGCCTGCCAAGGAGAAATATGGTGCCCAGCCTCCCATTGAACTGCTGCAGCAATGGATTGACCATGGCTACTGGTTTGACAGGTGCAATAAATATTAATTAGTGTGCTTGGCTACAGAGGAGTAATGATATACACTGTTTCTCTGAAGCGTTAAATTGTAGTGTTAGTCTTTTATAATTCCTCATCTTCTCAGTCACAACAGGAAAACACTCCGAGTTACATGACTCCCTGTATAGGAAAAGGAATAAAGGCTTATATGTTGCAGTGAATTACAGCATGAGAAAGGCAAGCCTACATGGGAGAAAGGCACAACATGCATTTTCATGTTTTTGAGAAAACATCGTCAGTATTTAAGCCAGCACAAAAGAGTTTCAAATAAATTTTTAGTTCTTGGTTGTTAAGGACTAAAACAAAGTCATTTGTCTTTCAGCAAATGACTTTGAGGTTAAAATGCAGTTGAAGATGCTTTTCTAACATGCAGTCAGTGTTTAGAGCAAGAGTGTGTAATAGACTCGGGCACTTTTCTGCATGATTCATGTTAACACTCGTTGTTAGAAAGACTTCAAATTCTCCCTTGTTTATGTCTCATATGTCTGAATTTAAAAGAAGTTTCTGTTGTTTAAGAGCAAACTTAGTACATTTGCAGCTTTAAAAAAATCTAGATTTGAACAGGAAAAGTGAAATAGCACCGAGCCATGGAGGTTCCGTTCCAGTGCTCAATTATTAGGCAAATGTAACCATACTTCATGATACACTTAATTATATACACCTAAGGTATAAAGCAGCTGCAGTTTTACCAAAACAATGGGCTATTAATTAAGAACTGGTACTTCTTGTATGTTTTATTATTATTATGGTTCACAATTATGCTTAAACCAGTCATTACACACATTACTGTACTGAAGACCTTGTTTTCTTGTAATATGTGTTTGACATTACGTTACAACTTTATATGGCAGTCTCAGCCTATGTTCCCTCTGTGCTTTTCAAAAGAGAGGCATGAAAGTTGGCAGGTAGTGTCTGCATTTCAATTGGAACTCCTACCTTTCTCTTTACCCTTAACCAAATAAAATAAAGGCTTCAGCTTTTCTGTAGTACAATATAAAAGAGCAAGGAAATAAAAGAGAAGAAATGTGGATGTTTTCAAGTCTGATGTTTTCTCGAAACTATAGAATATTTCTTAATATTTTCAAAGTGAAATTGCACTAGAAGCTTAAAGCATTAGGTAGAATCTTTTTATCATTTTATACTGAACTTGGGAAACAGTAGTTGAAATGCATGTAATTTTCCTGCTCCAAAATCCCTCATTTTCTAATGAATACAGCAGAATTTCTTTCCTTTTAGGAACAATAAGGCTTTTCATTGTCAGAAATGTTCATACTACCCTACCCTCTGTATAAACCATGAGATGAAGGTTGGGAAGAAGCAGGTGGGGACAATGAGAAAACAAACTCATGCCACTTTAAATACAAAGGTTTCGCTCCTTTATATACTCAGAATTACTTCTGCTTGTGGGTGCAGCTTGTCACTTGTCAGCCTGTCTGGATGAGCAATATACACAGAAAGAACAATTTGAGGAAGACGGTCTTCGCTGGATAAACAACAAAGCATTAGTTACCTGGAAGGCAAGAAGACTGGCATGTTTTTTCCCCCAATGACAGTCTATAACAAGCAAATATTTGCTGATAATGTCTGACAATATAGCCACAGGAAGAAGCAGCTGAGGTAATTCAAGGTAGTATCCTTTACTGTCAGAGGGATCCATGGCTTTCTAAGGTGATTAAACTGTTGGCGGCAAAGCCATTGAGGATGCTAAATAGGAAAGATTTGCTAGTAAAAGACCCACTACTGCCTCAGAGCCTGCTTTCTGTCACACCGTCTGCGTGGTTACTGCAGACAACGAAAAAGGTACCTGATTTCATGCAGGTAAGAAGTCCCAAGGAAATCGTGCTCTTGTTGTCTGTCAGCCCCTGCTCCCTGACAACTCGTGAACCAGTTTTGACACAGCTATTGCAGTCTCAGAGATGTAAAAGCATTCTAAACACATGAGGCGTGACCCCAGTGAGGGAAGGACAGGAGTGGTGCAGGAGCAGGCCCAAAGTGTAGTGTGTGGTGGGGTACTGGGGTGGGAGGGCTATGGGGACATGCTAGGGAACCTGAAGCTGTAGTGTTGCATGAAGGGGGAAAGCTCCCTTGGTTCCCAGTCCATGAAACAAGTTATTTTTTATAAAAAATAATCAAGAGAGCTTTGCAACTACTTGCCTGGACAATCTGCTTCATGGCATATTTTCATTTCTCTCCCGGTCTAAGGCCTTCTATAAATTTCAGTCCCTTAAAGACCCTCCACCAGACTGCTGGAGCCCAACATACCAAGCTCTGCACTCAGACTACCTTGAACATGCCCAGATACCTGCGTCAGAGGGAAAAGCAGATGGTATAAACTCATTCATACCAGAATTATCCCACACGAAGGCTCCTCAGAGAATTCCCCCCTGGATGTGAGAGCAGAGCGAAGGAGCAGGTGCTAGGAGCTAATATCTGACCTCTGGAATAGCTCCATCTGGCAGAAAACCACAGTTGAGGGTCCTTTGGCGAAGCTCCCTTCATGGCATGAGGAACACAGCACCCTTTAAAGGGGATCATGAACTGCCAGAACGAAGTAACAAACAAGACTCACTTTTTTACAACTAAAGCTGTTATGACTTTTAATCTTCTTTCTGGGAATTTGTTTAAAACCTGTTGCAAACCCACAAGGTATACTTGTGTTTGCTCATCTAGGTTTATTTGTTTGCGTCTGTGTGTATCGCATTCAGGTCTACTGGGGGTATGTCTTGAATACGCTAATGAAATGCTTTGATGAACATGTAGATGCCCTGTGCAAACGAGGTGTGGGAGGGGCAGTCACAAGTGCACTAACGAGGGAAGGAAGATCTTAGTTTTGGATGAGGAAGCTTCTCTGGCTGGAGCCACACGTATCGCCAGCAGAAGACAGGTGTGCTCCACAGGAGAAGCAGAATAAATCTGATTCTGAGCAGTATCATCATCATTTTGTATCCACAGCACGTTCATCCCCGTGTTCGTTTGTGCATCTGTTGTATACTTAGGTCTTTGTACTCTAGCAAGCCTTAAGTTATGCAAGCGGTTGCACGTCTACACCTAATAGACCATATGTTACAAAATGGCTCTGAGGTGGCAAAATAAGGATGGGCTCAACATGAAGCAGAAAGCTTAACTGTACTAGAAGTGGAGAAATGGAGGGGACGTGTAGCAATAAAAAGGAACAAATCCTGCCTTAAGATACATACTGTGAGGCAGGTAGCTTTTCCCGTGATGACACAACCTGTTATTTCCTGATGCTAGGAAAAAAAAGAAAGAAGAATTACCACTTGTGTGAATCTCTTTCTCTCTCTTCCTCTCTCCCTTGTCTTCCTCCCCATACATGGGCATTTATTGCTTTATTTACCAATACTGTCCCTGAGGAAAGACTGTATTAAAAAAGGTTAATTTTAAATGCAGTACAGCTCCGTCTCATTTCTTTCAGAAGCAGGTCCTACAGCCAGTGCTTGGCCAGACAGTCTTGTGTCCTCAATTTACATCGCTTTAAAACTACTTTTTTTCAGTGGTGCAATTCTAGTGATCAATGAGAAACTTAGTGGATGAGTTTCTTAGATGGATCAGTCCTGATTTTGGAAGTCTTTTCATTAAGCAGGACTTGGCCTTTGAACCTGGTGTGAAGGAATGTGTCATCAGAGAATTTTGTAAAGAAAGATGAGATGTGGGCCTTTGTACATCATATGGGTGGTTGAACTACTGGGCTGTTTGAGTCAACCCTTCTGAGATAGTCGTGTTCAGCTCCAGGTAGAGTAAGAATCTGTGTTCCCCTCCAAGGGCAGGCAAATGGATGGACAGCAGTTCTTGCGGGGGACAAGCAAATGAAAGTATGTCAGGCAAAGACAACAGAAGGCTTTCCTCACCAGTCTTCTTCCATACAGGTATCCCATAAGACCCAGAAGATATTACACGTTTGACAAAGGTCAGGATTCTGGCACATTTTGTGTAGTATTTTCTATTCCTGTAAATATCACACGTTTCCTGGATTAGTCAAGAACCAGCTGCTTCATCTGTCCACTACTTGTTTCTAACCATTTTAAAGAGAAAGACACATGCAGATATACATATATTTCTCTCTCTCTCTCTCTCTGTATGCATATATATATGGATGGATGGATGGATATATAAAAATATAGTTAATATCATACAGATAGCAAGTAGATCTGTGGATGTTTATGCCATTTTATGTTGATATGAACACAGTAGGGAAGCAGTCCATCATGTTGGGCTTTCCGTCATAACAGTTGTTCATCAAATAAGCATCTTTTCTTTCATTTATCTCATTAGGAGAAATCTCTGCCTCCTCCATGCCCATCATTCAAGAATCCCATGACTTTGGCTGTTTGAACTCTGAAGACAGCAGCAGAGTGTAACCCAGATATTGCTGCAGGCTGTTCATTTTTGGAAGGGATGGAAAAATCCTAACTCACCAGCCATGCTGGATGAGGACAAGAGGTCTAGAGCATTACAGTTTGCATTACAGACCTGTGCAACTCTACTCTGAAGAGTCAGGCAAGCGCCACTCTGCACTGCTGCCAGGTCTGAGCCTAAGGGCTGACTGCCTGGGCTGGCCCTGCTGATGCTCACTTGAAGTAGCTTGAAGCTACTGGAAGGGCATTCATGGCAACACAGGGCTTTGCACGGGCTTTGCATGAGCTGCAAATTCCTCCTGAAAATCTGTACAAATGCTTAGCTTTCTGCGCCAATTTGTTGTCTGTGCTGTTTGTGCAGTCCCAGTTAAATAGTATTACCCAAGCTAACTCATTTAATATGGGTTCAAGCATGTCTCTGGAGGCTGTAGTCACAGCAGTGTCTGTGGAACAGAGAAATCCTAAGGATGTACACATCTGGGGTTTGGCGTTTCAGTTCTGCTAATGAACAAAAAAGGTCATGAAATGTGGAAAACTTGGGTGGAGTTTGGCTGACTTCTCTGCAACTTTGCATCTCCTACATCCTGTCTCTATACCCATTGCTCCTCTGTTCCCACCCTGCCAATTTTCCCCCTTGTTTCCTTTCTAATCTCTATTTTTTAAAAATGAACCTCCTGAGTCACACTTTTTCAATTTTAGATATAAAATTTCATACTCTTCTATCTCAGGTGGTTCTGAGAAGACGTAGACATGTGAAACCAACAACATTTGATCCCTGGCCATTGTCCCTACTTTCTCCAGGCTGAACTCAGCCCAAAGTGTTAAATCCCCAAGGCGGACAGAGAAAGTAGGTTGAGCTACTGGAAAAAGGACTGTTGTAAATGGTTTGGCTTCTCTGTAGGGCACGGGGAGCTGGCACGGAAGGAAAAGAGAAAACATCTACTCCTTACTCCTCACGCGATAGATGGTATGAATCTTGCCACAGCAATAAAATATTCTGGCAGCGTCTGAAGATGCATTACAGAGTGTATCATTTATTATTTCTTCATACAGTCATACTTATCATGAGATTATAAAGTTAAATTTATGTATATGATATTTTGAAAATTACCAGAGCCAACTGTGTGGGCTATTTATACTTGATCTATTAATGAGAGAACTTACTTGGCAGGCACAAAATAAGAAAAGAAAAATATTTTTCAGTCCTTTCTTGGATGCTAGATTTTGGAGAATATTTACACGTAGAAAGGTTTCAGAGCTTTAATCTTTTTAATCCCCCATCATCTAACGTGTTATTTTAGAAGGGCGGGAGGGAAGAGAGCACACTGTTCTTCCGTTGATTGCAGTCCCCCCCCTTAGAAAGCTGGCTCAGACTGTGCAAAGGACAGGAATGGGGAGACAAGATTCAACTCAGAAACCCCTTTCTTTCTCTTGATTTGTACCTCACCATTGTGCTTGCAAAGTCTTTGTGTACATCACACAGAACACCTCCGAGAGGGAACCGTATAATGGAAACAGACGCATCTCCGTGGATTCCTTAATTGGTGATTTACAGGAGGT